>NW_006408567.1:18476893-18482965 GCF_000296735.1 Chrysochloris asiatica | reverse complement strand
ACCCAAAGGATTAAATATCTCAGAATTAATGTAAGCAGAGAAACAAAAAACCTGTACAAAACACTACTACAAGAAAGCAAAAGAAACTTACAAAAATGAAAGAATATACCATATTCCTGGATAGGAAGACTTAACATTTTGAAAATGTCAGTACTGCCCAAAGCAATCTACACATATAGTGCAATCACAATCCAGATTCCAATGACATTCTTCAAAGAGATGGAAAAAAACAATAATAAACTTTATATGGAAAGGAAAGAGACCCAGGATAAGCAAAGCACTGCTTAAGAAGAAGAATAAAGTTGGAAACCTCTCACTCCCTGATTTCAAAATTTACTACGGCTACAATGATCAAAATAACTTGGTACTTTTACAATGAAAGATACATTGATCAATGGAACAGAATTGAGAATCCAGAAATTAACCCATCCACATACAGCCAACTGATTTTCGGCAAAGTGCCTAAGTATATTGCATGGGAAGGAGATAGTCTCTTCAGAAGATGGTTCTGGCAAACTAGAAAGCAATATACAAAAGATTGAAACAAGACCTTTACCTCACATTATAAACAAAAACTGACTCAGCATGGATTAAAACCTAAATACGAATCCCAGAATTATAAACACCATCAATGAAAAAAATGGGACAAATTTGAGGGCTCTAATGCAGGGCACACACAGACTACGAAACATTGTAAAAATTATACAAACAAAAGTAGACAAAATAGATGATTGGGACATACTAAAAATTAGAAACTTATGCTCATGAAAAGACTTCACCAAAAGAGTAAAAACGGGAACCCACATAATGGGAAAAAAACTTTTGCAATGACGCATCAGACAAGGGACTAATTTCTAAAATAAATAGGAAACTACAACCCCTCTACAAGAAAAAGACCAAAACAACAACAACAAAAAAAACAAAAACAACCCCACACAATGAAAAAAATATGCCCAGGACATGAACAGATACTCACCAAAGATGACATTTGGGCAGCCAACAAACATATGAAGAAATCGTCATGATAACTAGCTATTAGAGAAATGTAAATCAAAACAACAATGAGATTTCATCTCACACCAGCAATAACAGCAAAGATAAAAAAAGTAGAGGGCAATAAATGCTGGTAAGGATGCGGACAGCCTGGGACCCTCCTGCATTGCTGGTAGGATTGCAAAATGGTCCAGCCACTCTGGAAAACAGTACGGCACTTCCTCAGAAAATTGGAAATAGAAATGCATTATGATCCAGCAATTCCTCTTCTTGGTATTTATCCACAAGAAATATGAGCCATTACACATGTAGATATATGCACACCAATGTTCATAGCAGCACTATTTATAATAGCAAAAAGATGGAGTCAGCCTAAATGCCCATTAGTGGAAGAATGGATAAACAAAGTTTGGTACATACACACAATGGGATATTATACTACCTTGAAGAATAACAAGGAAGCTGCAAACCACCGCATAACATGGATGAACTTTGAGGACATTTTGCTGAGTTAAATCAGTCAGTCACAAAAGGAGAAATCCTGCATAGGATCATTATTATAAAAGCTTAAGAAAAAGTGCCCACACTAAAAGAATAAAAATTATTTGTTGGTTATCTGGGTGTAGGGGGTAGGGAGAGGGTAGAGAGGGGGAGATGGTAAGCAAGATAGGGTATAGACACAAGATAGTGTGGGTGCTGAGGGGAGCCATACACTAGAACAGGGAGGGAAACAGAAATTTAAGGCAGATGGGAGAATAGTTAGGCAGGTTTGCATGGTCTAAGTGGGGCAGATATAAATAATGCTGTATGCACAACCTTGGAACAAAAGGGCTCTGGAATACAGAGATTGAGACTTGGTTTGATTGGGTAAATGAGGGGAAATAATGTTAAGATGCTTGGCTGTCTTTTAAATCTTGGTTTAACCGTGCCTACTACTGTAAAATAGACACTTGATGGGGAGCAAAAGGAATAGTCAGAAATATCACTATAGAAAGCTTGTAAGTTCATCTTCAGCCTATAACTGATTGGAATACTTCAAATGGGGCTACAACTTGCCCAGGGAAGGAGGCTTCCTGCAGATCCTTTGCATTGCATAGGTGGAATCTGGATCCCCATCCAGAATTTTCTGAGGTGGGAAATTTCCACTTGATATGACAAGCAGACCTGCCTGGAGGTGCTAGAAGAGTTGAAGATACTTCTTGAGAGACCAGCCAGAAAAAGTAAAAACAATAATAGCAGTCCGACTGACTACTACAATCAAGTTATTCACCGGGGAGCCATCAAGGCAAGCAGTCAGGTCCCCTCAGGAAAAAAACCCCTTCTAAGACTGAGACTCAAAGGGAATCAATGAATAGGCATGTGGTCTTTCTGGTGACCACATTGATCTACCAATAAGGGGAAGAGGGGGAACAACAGCAATGAAGTTATGAGCTAAGTCTGACCAAGTTCAACAGACTCTTGTCCACCTGGATTGAGACCTGGTTGGCCAGCAGTATGGCAAGACCTGGAGAATCCTGGACCCAGGAACAGGAACATGGCCATAGAGGACTAGAGCAGATAGTGAAGCCTCCAGCTGATATGAAGTGAAGGGAGATGCACAAAAACACAGATACTTTCAGATAGCACCCATTTGATCTAGCTTCAATGGCTGGATGATTAGAACTTGACTAGAGGAAGAAAGAAGAGGAAAAAAGTGTAATTGGCTACAATTTGATGAACTTGACCTATACTTACCAATGTAGTAGCTCAAAAGAAGGAATTAATCTTTACAGTTAGAATCAGTCCCACCCACTCGGTGCACAGGGTTGACAGGGATGGTCAACTTAGTCATTGGCTACGCTACATGGGGGGACTACAAAGGCACAAAGTGATTGGCTTACAACCTTTCAAGAGGGAGCCTAGTTTCAGAGGGTATTGGGTAAGCTAGAATCTCCACTGAGTGGTTTCCAAGCTGTCTGGATGGGGCTGGTGAAAGGAGATGGGGATAAGACTCTTGTAGTTCAATAATAAATAATTGTTTTCAGGACTGATTGTGAGTGTTTCAAATGTAAAGGTAAACATTTTGTAACAAAAGGAGGGCAGTGGTTGATCTTGCAGTACAGGAGTGGATATCCCTGGGACCGTCAAGGGAGAAGAGCAGAGTGCGGGATCCTATCCAGAGAAGCTGTGACGCCAGAGATGGAGACACAGATGATGACTTGAAGAGATGGAGCAGCTGGGGTCCCTGGACTCAGGAAGGGAGAGGGGCTGTGTGCTGATGGCTGGGAGGCAGGCTTGCTGTGTGTGCCTTTTAGTTGTATATTCCTGAGTGCTTCAGAGTACATCCTAAAAACACACACACAAAAAACAGAGTGAATGGAAACAAATGATAATGAATGATGATGCATGGAGGGCATTATAATTACTGCAATGAAACAAAATATGACAGGATGAATGTAAAGCTGATGTTCTTTCATGTATACTATCACCCAATTCACAATAAAATTTTGAAAAGAAATTTATAGGCTTGAAATATATTCTTCAATTCTTTCAGCTTGAAAAATATCAAGAGTATTCTTCCCTTTTGGTTTTCTAACTCCAATTATTTGCATATTTCATTATAATATTTTACTTAGTCTTCTTTAGATGCCCTTAGGAAATTTTGTGTTCAGCTCTTTTGATTTATCATTTATTCCATTTGCTCTAACTACTGTATGTTCAAGAGCAAGTTTCAGTGTCTCCTCTGAAATCTATTTTGGACTATTTTTTTCTTTATGTCTTTATAATGACTTTTTATTTTCTTTCTTGTATAATGTTCTTGGTGTCATACCACAATGCAGTTGATCTTCATTCATTAGTGTTCACCGTGTCAAATTTATTATTGAAATAGTCTCTAAATTAATGTGGGATTTTAAAGTGTACTTAATGTTATACATTGCCTCTTTTGGATGTGTTTTAGATTTTTTCAGCTTTAACTTGAACTTGTATATGAGCAATTCATGGTCTGTTTCATAGTCTGCCTCTGACAATGCTATGACTGATGATATTGAACTTCTCCATTGCTTGTTTCCCTTTGAGTCCTGTATGTTTTATCTGGTGAGGTCCACATATATAGTCACAGTTTGTTATTGTAAACAGTTATTCTCAATGAATAAATGGGAGATTTTGAAAAATTCCATCAAGTGATCTCTGGCATAGTTTTTATCTCCAAGGCCATATTTCCCAACTACTGATCTTTCTTTGTTTCCATCTTTCACATTCCTACTACTAGTAATGAGTCCTGTGTGGCATCATAGGATAAACATTTTATCCTATAGTGTCATACTAGGAATATTGGCCTTTCCTTTAAGTATATGGTTATTATCCTATCATTGATGACCTTATAGTTCAGAAGATATATTGAAATGTTCTTTTTGAGAATGCATACAACACCATTCTTCTTGCATTTGTCATTCTCAGCATAGTAAGTCTTTGCTTTCAACCCTATGAAAAGGTCTTGTATGGTTATCTGATTCAAAATGATCAACACCAATCAATTTCAACTCACTAAGTATCTATCTTACAGCATATCATTGCATTTTCAACTGCTTCCAATTTTCCTAGATTCATATTTCATACATTCAACATTGAATTTATCATTGGATGCTTATACTTGTTTTTACTCATTGTGAGTCTTGCCACATCAACAAATGAAGGCTGACTCTACTTTGAAGAGGCAGCTTTTCCCCAGTTACATTTTGAGTATCTTTCAACCTGAGGAGCTCATCTTCTAGCACTATATTAGACAATGTACCCTTATAATTCATAAGTTTTTAACTGGCCAATTAAAAAAAAAAAAGTAGATTACCAGGTCCTTCCTAATCTGTTTTAGTCTGGAAGTTTTCTGAAACCTGCCCACCATGGATGACCTTGCTGATATTTTATATACTGGTGGCATAGCTTCTCATATGTAACCAACATGCAAACCATTATAGTAGGACAAACTGACAGATGAGTGGTTGGTCTCCATAAAAGTAGTATAAAACTGCATGGTGTTGTTGTTGTGAGATGCTGTAGAGCTTCATGACAACCCCATGTACAATGGAATAAAATACTGCCCTGTCCTGTACCATATCCATGTTCAGTTTCTGATCAGACAATAGTAATCCATAGCATTTTCAATAACCGAGCTTTGTAATTACCTCCCCAGGCCTTTCTTCCCAGTCTATCTTGCTTGGGAAGCTCCACTGAAACCTGTTCAACATCATGCTGTTGTTGTTAATTACAACATTTTAAACACTACATAGTGTTGATATGAGTCAATTCAGTTCTGACTCATAACAACACTGTATAGGGTTTCTGAAGAATGACTGGTAGGTTTGAATTGCTGACCTTGCAGTTCAAACTGATCTTGCAGTCCATTGCCTATCCTACAGAGTCACATGCAAAAGACCCTTGACAGATGAATGGTAGCTGTACACGAGGTGTGGTTATCAGGAATCAAATATGGATCTTCCACATGTTGTTGTTGTTAGGTGCCATCAAGTCGGTACTGATTCATAATCATCCCATGCGCAACAGAACAAAACATAACCTGATCCTGAGCCAACCTCACAATTGTTGCCACACTTGAGCCCATTGATGCTGCCACTTGTCCCTTTTGCTTGGGGACTTCCTCTTTTTCTCTGACCCTCACCTTACCAAACATGATATCTTTCTCCAGAGACTGGTCCCTCATAACAGTATGTCCGAAGTATGAGAGATGAAGTTTGGCCATCTTGGCCTCCAAGGAGCACTCTGACTGCACTTCTTCCAACACAAATCTGTTGGTTCTTTTGGCAGCCCATGACTTTCAAT
Source organism: Chrysochloris asiatica (assembly GCF_000296735.1). Lineage (NCBI taxonomy): Eukaryota > Metazoa > Chordata > Mammalia > Afrosoricida > Chrysochloridae > Chrysochloris > Chrysochloris asiatica. The sequence continues at coordinate 18,477,157 of NW_006408567.1, read as the reverse complement.
ATTCTCCTCCAACACCATAACTCAAAAGCATAAATTCTTCTATGGTCTTCCTTATTCACTGCCCAGTTTTCACATGCATATGAGGTTATTGAAAATGCCATGGCTTGGGTCAGGTGCACCTTAGGCCTCAAGCTGACATCTTTTCTCTTCAACACTTTATAAAAGTCTTGTGCAGCAGATTTGCCCAATGCAGTATGTCATTTTATTTCTTGACTGTTTTTTCCATGAGTGTTGATAGTTGATCCAAGAAGAATGAAGTCCTTG
>NW_006408567.1:18452070-18476618 GCF_000296735.1 Chrysochloris asiatica | reverse complement strand
TATATTTATTTAATTCCAAACATGAGCCCTGGATGTCCACAGAGAAATGCAATATTCCCCTAAGTTTCTAAGGTCAAGATTTTCCCCCTAGAACCAAGGCAGTAAAACTTCCTCAGAGGAAGAACAAGGACAGGTTTCCTGGGATTAAGCAGGGAGGCTCTGGAGAGGAACTGTCCAGGGTATATTCACTTGGGGTGGAGTGGTAAATTCTGGGAAAATGGGAATAAGGACAATAGGGGCAACTCCCTCGGACCACCCTGGGTTCAATCAGTTTGATCCAAGTGAAGGTTAAACCCAGTAAGGAAGAAAGGAATATTGGTTTAAGTAAGGTTTACCGGCTTAATTTATCTTAAAGATTGTCTTGTCTGAATAATACCATTCTTCTTCTGTAAAGATCCCTCCCTGAAAGAGAGGAACTAAAAGATGGACGCAGACGTAAGTCTGTGGGGCATTATTGCTTGCAGGGCATTATTGCTTGCAGGGGCATTATTGCTTGCAGGGTATGAAGAGGCTGTCTGCCGGTTTTGCATCTACTCTGGTCTCCGAGTGTTTCTTTTCTCTCTCGCCTCTCCAGACATCCCACTTAGAGTTAGTCCGAGAAGGGAAAATGTCAGCCACTGAGCAGTCTGTCTGGCAGCTTGCATCAAGCCCGGGTATCTGTCTTCTTTGTAACTGTTTTCTTTGTGTCTGTTTTCTCTCTCTCTATCTCTCTCTCGCCATCATCACCGGACACCCCATCTTCGGGTCCTCACCCACTTGCCGAGGCCAGACTCCGGCAGTTTGTATCATCAGCATATCGCAGGTTGTTAATGAGACTTTCTCCAAACCTGATGCCACATTTTTCTTCATATAATTCAGCTTCTCAGATTATTTGCTTAGCACACAGGTTGAATAAGTATGGTGAAAGAAAATAACCCTGTCACACACCTTTCTTAATTTTAAACCATTCAGTGTTCCCATGTTCTATTCGAACTGCCTCTTGATCCAGGTACAGATTCCTCATGAGCATAATTAAGTGCTCCAGAACACTCATACTTTGCAATAGTGTCCATAGCTTGTCATGATCCACACAGTTGAAAGCCTTTGCATAGTCAGTAAAGCAGAGGTAAACATCTTTCTGGTATTCTCTGCTTTAAGCCAAGATCCATTGGACATCAACAATGATATTCCTCATTCCACATCCTCTTCTGAATCCAGCTTGAACCTCTGGAAGTTCTCTGTCAATGTATGCTTGCATCCGTTACTTGCTTTAACTCCATGTTAAACTCACGTACTGCCACAGAGTCGATTCTGACTCATAGAGACTCTGGTATGTGGTTTCTGAGGCTATCAATCTTTACAGGAGTAGAAAGCCTCATCTTTCTCCCACAGAAGGACTAGTAGGCTTGAACTGCCAACTTTATAGCTAGTAGTCTAGTGCTTATCCTATAGCGTCACACCAGGAGTAACATGTAAGCTCCATATAGTAATAGGTGAGCTCCATGTTGTTGTTAAGCGCCATCAAGTTGGTTCCGACTCATAGTGACCCCGTCTAGGCTTTCCGAGGAGTGGCTGGTGGGTTTGAACTGCCAACCTTGAAGTTCAAACTGACCTTGTGATCCAGTGCATTATCCTGTAGCAACAATCAGCACTCTGAACTCCATGTTATTGTTGTTGTTAAGTCCCATGGAGTCAGTTCCAACTCATAGCAACCCTGTATGTAAACTACATGATTCAAGATACCAAATTATTTTGTATCTATTCTCAGCATGTAGGATTTTACTAAAGTGTGTATAGGAGAAAGAGCCAGGGAAAGAGGGAGGCAAAGACAAAGTAAGGCAAGAGAGAGAGAAAGGATGGGAGAAAGATGGAGATTTAATAGGGGCAACTATATATGTAGAATATAAATACTTCAGTGTCAGTAATGCTTAGCATATAATCTTGATTCCCAAGAATCAACTGGAAAAGTGTTACTGGCTCTCTGGTAGATTTTTCATATCCATTTGGAATTTGGGGCAAAAGTAAATAGAATAAACAATAATGGGACTCAGAAATGAAAACAGAACTATAACTGTGGGCTTGGGAGTTATTTTGCCTCAAATGCTTACCCCTCTCATTTCCTGGGGCAAAAGGGAATGAGATAAGCTCCTCATTCCACAAATGCACCCTGGGGCATTCCTACCAAATGAAACCTACTCTGTCTCATGCTTATAGACAGTGTTGTTAATTTTGGTGAAATTAACTTGAGCTATGGTGACTTTAACCCCCTTCAAGCCTACATGTCCTATCAGTGCTGTAAAGGGACCTGCTTCAGTATTCTGCTTACCCAAATCTGAGAAACATAAGTAATAAAGTCATTGTGACTTATTTATTTTTTATAGACTCAGATGAAATTGGACTGAAAATACATTTAGAGATTTCAGATTTCAATTGTGACTAATTACATTTAGACTCATAAAAAAGCAAAACAACATCTGAGATCAAATTATAGGAAGGCAGAGGCTCATTTCACAAAGTGAATTTACTAATTACATCCACACTTGGTCTCTGTCAGTCTTGCCTACTTAATACCTGGAAAACAAAAATGTGTGTGGATTTTGGGAGTATGCCTGAAACAATTTGATGAGGGAAAGTGAGTGGGCTTCCCTACTAGGTCCTAAAAAATTACAAGACAGAGTTTAGCTAACTAACTGCTACAAAATAAAACCAATGAAAGCGGTGGCAGTATCATGGTAGGATTCTCACTCTCAGTGCAGAAGACCTGGGTTTGGGTCCCAGAAGTTTAGCTTATGTACAAGTACTATTCATCTATCATTGGAGGATGATGTGTCTCTATGATGCTTAACAGGTTTCAGTGGAGTTTCCAAACCAAGATGGACTAGGAAGAAAATTCTAGAGACCTACGTTTGAAAACCAGATGGTGAAAACACTATGGCTCACAGTCTGATCCTTAGATAATCATGAGGAAGGTGCAAGATGGAAAAGCATTTTGTTTTTCTGTGCATGAGGTAATCTGTCATAATTCTGGGTCTACTATACAACAGCTAACATTAGACATTAGAAAGGTCTACACAGAGCTCACCTAGAAAGTACCAAAGTTCACACCAACATTTGCCTAAAGACAGAGTTGAGAAGGGATGTGAAGCTGGGTGGAACAGAAATAGGCAACACAGGGAGGAAGTGAGATAACTGTTGTTGCATTGAGATGAAACGAAGTCTATGATTTGTTGAACATAAAAACTGATGATCTTTTCTGTAACCTTCACTCAATTCACAACAAAAAGTAACAAATAGAAATAGCTGAGTTTCCAAATGGTATGTAATAATTTTTAATGTTTTGTTCATGGATGCATTTATTCATCCAGAACAGGACCTGGAACATATGAGGATAAGTCAAAAAGTACTGCTACTAGGGTTCCAGTCTATACGTTGTTGTTGTTAAGTGCCGTATAGTCAGTTCTGACCCATAGTGACCCTGTATAGGGTTTCCAAAGAGCAGTTGGTAAGCTTGTACCACTGACCTGGCAGTTCAAACTTTTCAACTGGGCACATTAACCCACAGCACCGCACCAGGAGCTCATTCTATACACACATGATTTTATTCTAAACAAAGCATTTAAACATGTTTCTGCAATGGGTAGCTGCAGACAAGCCCCCTAAGTAATACACTTGTCTTAGTTGCATTAAGTTGTGTTGGTTTCTTTTAGTTTTTTTTAAAGGATACTTTTTGTGCCATGAGGAGCAATATTATGTGACAATATTGAATTTTTAACAAAACTAAAACTAAAGTGGGCATCTTCCCAAATCACTGAAATTTTGGAATAATGCTGCCCCATATGTGATAAGTTTTTAGATTAGTCAATCATTTTAAGGAAGGTCAGGAAGACCTAGCACATGAACCAAAGAGGGAAGACCATCAACCTCAATGAATGAAGAAACTGTGATGAGATGGTAGAAGACCATAGAATTCATGAATGCGATAGCTGCTGGAGTACGGATCTCAAATAGCTCAGCAATTTCCATTCTAAAAGAATATCCTGAAATCAGCGTGTTGGATGGATGTCAAAAGTGTTGTGTGAATATCAGCTGACTCAAGGAGTTGATCTTTCCATCAGTCTTTGAAGCAAGATTGAAGCCAATGATGATTTTATGGGATGAAACATAGCAGGGATTGTCTTGGGTTTACCCATACAATCCAGAGAATAAGATTCAATACAATCTATGATTTCTGAGGGAATCTTCTAGGTCATTTCAATTCAAAGCAGAGAGGTCAGCTCAGAAGGTTGTGGTGACTATTTTTGGAGACTTCAAAGGGGCAATCTTCATAGAGTTTCTTGATGGACACAGTGCCACAATGCCATCACAGAGTCTTATTAAGAAGAAGTTTTAAGAAAATTGAAAATTTCACTGGTGAGAAAAATGTCAAAGAATTCCCCCCCCCCCAAAAACACAACAATGTACCTGCCTATTTTTGGAAGGTAGCAAGGCATGTCCTACAAGATTTTCATTGGGAAAACTTACCCCATCCACCCTACAGCCCTATTGTCCCTTCAGACTTCCTTTAGTACCTAAAACTCAAGGAACTTTAAAAATGAACATGAATGAGTCCTTCAAGGATGCCAAGACTGCTGTCTTGAGTGCTTTAAATCAAAGCCTGTAGAATTATTTCAGGAATAGTTAGAGATTGAAACATCAGCTTCAGAAGTGTGGATGTAGGATATGTTGAGAAACAACAGCTGCACATTGTGATATTTCAGTTTAATAAAGGTTTCTGTGATTTGTAGCAATACTTTTTGACTTACTGTGTAGAGGCTCGCTGTTAACATTGGTTGAAATGAATTAAATTTTTCTTGGAAAAGGTTCAAAGGAAAGCAATTTGTCATCTGTGAACATATGAACCAGCTGTACAATCCAGCTGTAAGCCTCTAAAGTTGAAGACATTTAACATTGTTAAAAATGTTTGATATTTTACAAATGTCTTGGTCCTTGGAAAAGAAGTGATGTGGACACTCTGATTTTTCTAATTTGATGAAATCTGCCATGATAGATAAGGAGCTCTGGTAGCATAGTGGTTACAATTTGGTTTGCTAACGTCAAGGTAATCAGCTTGAAACTACTAGCTGTTCTACAAGATAAAAATGAGGCTTTCTGCTCCCATAAAGATTTACAGCTTTGGAAACCTTATACATGGTTGCTATGCATCAGAACTGACTCCACAGCACATAACCACCACCACCACCAGATGGATGTGTAAACAAGCATGAGGGTATTCTGGATAAAACAACAGGGTGATGTCCCAGTATATATTTAAAATGGGTGTCATTTGGCACCTTATCCCCATCTTCGCAATTAGTGAAATGAAAAGCTAAAAAGGAAATTAATTAATTAAGAATTTAAATGTATTTATAATTCCAAATATATAAATTTTGAATTATAAATACATGGAAAGTTTGAGATCAAAACCATAGCAAACACAAGCAAGAAACCCTGAGAAACTGTGGAACAAAACCCCTGAAAAACAACAACAAACCAAACCATTAATTGATATAAAAGGGAAGCCAGAGTTCATGTAGAATTTTTTAAAATTTGTTATTTAAATAAAATGCCAAGTCATTACTCACTGCTCATAGTCCTCATTCATGCATCTTACTCAGTATCCTAAGGACTGAAAACAATTAAATGTGAGTGTGTGTGTTTGTGCGTTTTGTTGTTGTTGTTTTTGGTCAGGAAGAGTGGGACAGATATGTGAATGCTTGCATTTAATACTTTCCAAACTTTTATGTAAAATTCTCTTTAAAAACTTTAACTAGCTCTGGCTTTGCTCTCTGAATTTTAGGGTAAATAAGCTTTATTTTATATCATGGGAAGAAAAAGTTTACAACCCTAATCAACGAGACACACAGAGATTAATAAGGCAAATGCAGCAAGAAACAGATGGCACATTCAAACCAGGTAATGGAGCTAAACTTAATGAGGCAACTGTTTACAAAGATGTGAGCAATGCTGTGGGAAGCTGTTATGGATTGAATTGTGTTCCCCCAAATTATGTGCTATAAATTATAACCCCGTGTGGCATTGTAGGATAAGCACTGGATGCTTAACCACAAGCTGGGCAGTTCAGACCCACTAGCCATGCCTTGAAAACCCTACACAGGGTCCCTGTGAATCAGGATTTACTCAAGGGCACTAAATAACAAATAAGACAACATTACTTGAGCTTATACTCCCATTTGGCAATGGGTTTTCTTTGTTATGTTAACAAGACAGTATTTATAGGTTATGCTGTAAATCAATCTCTTTTGAGATATAAGAGAACAGATTAAGCAAGCTTGTTGTTGTTATTAGGTGTCCTCAAGTTGGTTCTGACCCATAATGAGCCTATGTATAACAGAGCAAAACACCACCTAGTCCTGCACCATCCTCAAACTTGCTGTTATATTTGAACCCATTGTTGCTGCCACTGTGCCAATTCATCTTCTTGGGGGTCTCCTGCACTTTAGCAAGCATGATGTCCTTCTCCAGGGATTGGTCTCTTCTGATAACATGTTCCAAGTGTGAGAGGCAAAGTCTGACCATCTTGGCTTCTAAGAAGCATTCTGGTTGTACTTCATCCAACACAGATTTGTTTGCTCTTCTGGCAGATTATGGTACCTTTAATATTCTTCCCCCACACCATAACACATGCATCAATTATCTTATGGTCTTCCTTATTCATTATCCAACTTTTACATGCATATGAGGCTATTGAAAATACCATGGCTTGGGTCAGGTGCACTTTAGTCTTCAAAGTGACATCTTTGCACTTGAACACTTTAAAGAGATCTTGAGCAGCAAATTTGCCTAATGCAATATGTCATTTGATTTATTGACTGCTGTTTTCATAAGTGGATGGTAGATCCAAGTAAAATGAAGTCTTTGACAACTTCATTCTTTTCTCATTTAGCAAGATGTTATTCATTGGTCGAGTGATGAGGATTCTCGTTTTCTTTACATTGAGGTGCAACTCATACCAAAGGCTGTGTCTTTGATCTTCATCAGTAAATATTTAAAGTCCTCTTGGCTTTCAGCAAGCAAGATAGTATCATCTGCATATCACAGGCTGTTAATGAGTCTTCCTCCAAACCTGATGCCATGTTCTTCTTTATATAATCAATTTTCTCAGATTATTTGCTCAGCATACAGGATTGAATAAATATGATTAAATAATTCAATGATAGCACACAACTTTCTTGATTTTAAACCATTCAATGTCCCCTTGTTCTGTTTAAATGACTGCCTTTTGGTGTATATACAGGTTCTTCATAAGCCAATTAAGTGTTCCAGAATACTCATTCTCCACAATGTGTCCATAGTTTGTCATGATCCACACAGCTAGAAGCTTTTGAATAGTCAATAAAGCACAGAAAAACATATTTCTGGTCTTCTCTGTTTTCAGCTAAGATCCATCTGACATTAGCAATGATATCCCTCATTCTACATCCTCCTCTGAATTGGGATTGAACCTCTGGCAGTTCTCTGTCAATGTACTGTTGCAACTGTTTTTTAATTATCTTTAGTGCAATTTTACTTGTGTGTGCTATTAATGATATTGGCCAATAATTTCCGCATTCCGTTGGGTTACCTCTCTTTGGAATGGGCACAGATATGGATCTTTTCCAATCAGTTGGCCAGGTAGTTGTCTTCCAAATTTCCTAGCATAGATGACTGAGTGCCTTCAGTGTTGCATAAGTTTGTTGAAAGATTTCAATTTGTATTTCATCAATTCTGGAGCATTGTTCTTTGCCAATGCCTTCAGTGCACCTTGGACTTCTTCCTTCAATACCATTGGCTTTTGGTAAGCAAGAATGAAAACACAAAATGGAAAGGAAGATAAACATCACATTATGACCAAGGAGTGTAGTAATAGAAGTTGAAAAGAGACAGGAACTTTCACTCAGTATAGACAGAAAGAGACAATGCCCTGAATTTAGACTTCTAGCCTCCTAAACTGTGAGAAAATTAATTTCTGTTCATTGAAGCTACCCATTTGTGGTATTTCCATTCATTATAGCAGCTATAGATGACTGAGATTGAAATCAACAAGGTACATTGAAATGTTAATAGGCAGCAACTATAGATGAATCATTACCTACTTCTCCCCACAGCTCCCCACATACTAATTGGACAATTGGGAGATAAGTTACTAGAATTGAGGGATCAATAATTACAACTAGAAGAGAGGACTGTGGATCAGGAACTGTGGTCTTTAGTATAGAAATTCAGTCACTAGCAACATTGTCTGAGAGGTAGAAGTCTAGGAGAATAAATACCACAACCATTCTCTCCCTCTACCAAAACTTCTGGTGTCTCCATTGACAAAATCCTATAAGAAGTCAGAAGATAAGGGAGCCCAACTGATTCTGTTCACAGAAGTCAGCCTCCTGGTGCTCAGAAAATAATGGAAAAGAGTTAAAGTGGATCTGAGGGGCAAACAGAATGTCCAGCACTTTGTGACTGTACTGTTTATTCAAATCTGGTTCATTACATATCATGCTTTAAAATCTATCTTACTAAGATTCTATATTATCATTATTATTTTCATTTGTATCTATGAATTAACTTCATAGGATAAATACAGTGATTAATTATAAAACAACAACAACAACAAATAATTCATTCAGAAGAATCATAATATAGTTGATCATCAAGTACCATAGTTACAAAGTATTCTAAATAGTGTAAGAATTAAAATTTTAAAAGGAAAATGACCAAGTATCTGTGCTTACACAAAATATTTCATCAATGTTTCATTACCATGTTCTTTTTAAAAAATTTTAACCATTTGTACTATGCTTTAATCTTCTGAAGTTTTCTGCTATTCTAATTCTCTGGTTGGCAGCCAAGCTCCTGCCTGTACCGGCCAGCCAGTGTCATACATTATGACTTTCTAAAGAAGAATGAAAATTAAGACAATATGAATGGCTCATGACCAATGGATGACTGCAAATTAAGCAACACTGAGTCTATGGGTGGCTAAAATAGTTAAGCACTTGACCACTAACCCTTAGGTTGGCAGTTTGAATCTATCAAGAGGCATTTCAAAAGATAGGTCTAACATTTTACTTCTATAAAATTCACAGACTTGAAAATGCTATGAAGCGACGTTCTTTGCAACATGTTGGGTTCACCGTGACTCAGAATTGATTAAATGCACCTTTCTAATTGTCTTAGACAAGGGAGAGTAAGTGAATGAAGTCTTTTCAAATAGTAAAAGAGGAGGATTTTCAAAGTTTACTTTTGCTCAGCAAAATGGAGCTAAAGAAACAGAAATGATTATTTGCCAGGTTATCCTAATAACCATTATGCTTTTGTTCTCCAAAAATTCATCCTTTAGATCCACAGAAATACTAATGGTGGCCCAGCTTGAATTGCTAGAAATTCAAGCTGGATTCAGAAGAGTATATGTTGAGGGATATCATTGCTGACATCAGATGGATCTTGGCTGAAAGCAGAGAATACCAGAAAAAATATTTACTTGTGGTTTTTTGACTATGCAAGGGCTTTCAATTGTGTGACTCATGAAAACCTATGAATAACATTGCAAAGAATGGGTATTCCAGAACACTTAATTGTGCTCATGAAGAACCTGTAAATATACCAAGAGGCATTTGTTAAAAACAGAATGAGGAGATACTGAATGGTTAAAACCAGGAAATGTGTACACCAGGGTTGTGTCCTTTCACCATACTTATTCAATTTGTATGCTGAGCAAATAATTCCTGAGAAGCTGAATTATATAACAAAGAGCATGGCAGCATAACTGGAAAATAACTGGTTAACAATCTGTAATATGCAGATGATTCAACCTTGCTTAAAATACTTATTGATGAAGAGCAAAGACTACAATGTTCGTATGTATTGCACCTCAGTGTAAAGAAAATTAAAATATTCACAAATGGACCAATGGATAACATCATGATAAATGAAGAATCAATTGAAGTTATCAAAGATTTCATTTTGCCTGGATCAAAATCAACTCATGGAAGCAGCAGTCAAGAACTCAGACAACATATTGCACTAGGAAAATCTGCTGCAAAAGACCTCTTTAAAGTGTTGAAACATTTTTCATTTTAATTATGTCCAGTATATCTATATTTATTGTAATTGTTGCTTTTTTGTTGCTATTGTCATAACTAAGAAACTATTTTTTTTTTAAGTTTTTATTGTGAATTGTGTGATAGTTTACATGGGAGAACATCAGTTTTACACTCATTGTATCATGTTTCATGTCATTGCAATGACTACAATTCCCTCCATGTATCATCATTCAACAGCATTTGCTTTCATTCCCTCTTTTTTTTTGGATGTTCACTGAAGCATTCAAGAATATATAACCATTCAAACAACCAAGGGGCATACCCTGCAAGCCTGCCTCCTGGCCACCAGCACACAGCCTCTCTCCCTGCTTGAGTCCAGAGTCCCCAGCCATTCCATCTCTCCAGGTCATCATCTCTGCCTCCATCTCTGGCATCACTGCTTCTCTGCATAGGGTCTCGCACTCAGCTCTTATCCCTTGATGGTCCCAGGGTCCTCCACTCCTAGACTACAAGATCAACCACTCCCCTCCTATTGTTACAAAACATCTACCTTTATATTTTCAACACTCACAATTAGTCCTGATAGCAATTATTCACTATTGAACCCCAAGAGGCTTTTATCCCCATCTCCGTTCACCAGCCTTGTCTAGACAGGTTGGAAACCACACAGTGGGGGTTCTACCTTTCCCCGAACACTCTGAAACTAGGCTTCCTCTTGAAAACTTGTAAGCCAGTCACTTCATGCCTTTGTAGCCCCCCTATTTTGTGTAGCCAATGTCTAAGTTGCCCATCCCTGTCAACCCTGTGCACAGAAGGGATGGAAATGATCCTTACTGTAAAGATTCGCTCCATCTTTTAAGCTACTACATCCATAAGTATAGGTCAAGTTCATCAAATTGTAGTGGATTACATTTTTTTGTCCCCTCTTCTTTCTTCCTCTAGTTGAGTTCTGATCATGCCAATTAAGCTAGGTCAAATGGGTACTATCTGCAAATATGGGCATTCTTCTGCATCTCTCCTCACTTCATATCAGCTGGATGCTTCACTCTCCACTCTAGTCCTCTGTGGCTATGTTCTGTCCATGGGTTCAGGAGTCCCCAGGTCTCGCTATACTTCTGGCCAACCTGGTCTCAATCCAAGTTGACAGGAGTCTATTGAACATGGCCAGACTTAGCTCACAGCTTCATTGCTGTTGTCCCCCACTTCCCTTATCGATAGACCAACGTGATCACCAGCAAGATTACATGCCTGTTCATGTACTCCCTTTGAGTTTCAGTCTTGGAAGGGAGTTTGCCCTGAAGACTTGATTGCTTGCCTTGATGGCTCCTCAATGAACAATTTGCTTGTTCTTGTAGTAGTCAATTGGCCTGCCAATTTTTTTCTTTTTTAAGTTATAAAGTTTTATTTTGGTTGTGATAGTTACAGATAACATATCTATCCCTACACCTTGTCCCACCCCATAGAGTCTCCTGAGCAGTCTCACTTCTTGTCCTCCTGCTTCTTGTCTTTCTTGTCATCCTTGGTGGTCTGGGAGACTAGGGATCCCATGGCATTTCCAATGGCCTCATTCTTGGGGTCCACGCCCGGAAGGTTATCCAAGATGCTCTGAAGAAACTCAGGGTCCGGCATCACATCATAATCATCTTCCTCCTTGCCTGGTTCAGATGTGTCCATGGCTGAACTGGCATCAATGTCAACAGATTCTGCCTGGCTAAACTCTGCTCCCTGAAGGGACATTTGCATTGCATATGCAATCTGTTCTTTCTCAGTCACTTTTTAGGTCAGGGAGTCCGGAGCGACCAAATTCCTTCTGGCTGATGCTCATTTTCAGCAGGGCATCATCTGAGTCTTCAGTCCTAGCTGTAGCAATTCCGGCTTCTGCAGCAGAGGCTTTAGCTGCCTGCCGGCTTCCTCCTCCTGCCACTGTCGCTGCTCTTCCATGGAAACATGAAGGGCCAGGGCCAGCTCAGGATCAGCACTAGGATCTACTCCAAATTCAAAGTCACTGGCACCAAGACCCAGCATGGCAACACCTTCACCGGCCAAAATAGGAGAACTGATGAGGGCATCAGCCAAGCTGGGCCCAGGAGGCACTGTCACCAGGTAAGAACTGGTTCCATCTTTGCCATTCGGTGTGTTGACAAAGGCAGTCAGCTTTTGTTTCCAAAATTGATAATGTCAACATTTACTTTCTCCTTCTTGAGGCATTTGGCTAGTTTCACCAGATCTTTCTCATTGTCTTCCACCGGGCTTCCTACAAAAGCAATGATATGTATCTTGTGATTCTTGTCCTATTGGTGCTTCAGAGCCAGGTGGGCCATGCAGATGCCAGTTCAGAAGGTGATCTTGTCCTTGGGTTGGACAGTGTGGAGCTTGGACAGGATGTGACCAGTGTCAGGAGTGAGTGTGGTCAACACTTCACAGTCATTGGCCAGTGTGATGAAGTCCACGTTGTTCTCAGGGTTGCATCGGGTCTTGGAGGGACATACTATTTTAACAGCATCCTGTTGTGACATACTATTTTAACAGCATCCTGCTGGGCCTGAAGGTAAGTAGGCAAAAAGTCCCCATTCCACATATACTCACTGTTATCCACATGGATTAGAGTCTTTTTTTTAAATCTTGGCTCCACCAATGACTAGCTGTGTGACTGGGCAAATAGGGATCCTGAAAGCTGGACAGTGAATAAAGAGGATCGTAGAAGAATTGATGCCTTTGAGTTGTGGTGTTGGAGGAGAATACTGAGGGTGCCATGGACTGCCAAAAGAACCAATAGATCTGTTTTGGAAGAAGTGCAGCCAGAGTGCTCCTTGGAGGCCAGGATGGCTAAGCTTCGTCTCTCCTACTTTGGACATGTAGTCCGGAGGAAACAATCGTTGGAGAAGGATGTCATGCTGGGTAGGGTGGAGGGTCAGAGAAAAAGAGGAAGACCTCCAACGAGATGGATCGGCCAGGTGGCTTCATTGATGGACTCGGGGGTGGCAGCGTTGGTGAGGTTGGCCCAGGATCGGGCATTGTTTCGTTCTGCTGTGCATGGGGTCGCTATGAGTCGGTTCCGACTCGATGGCACCTGACAACAACAACAATCAAACCATAGTGCCTTCCAACACCATCTTGCCACCTTCTCCCTCCCAGAGCAGGCTGGCCTGCAATTTTTGTTTTTGATTTTTCCTGCTGTCTTTCTTTCAAGAAGTATCTTCTGTTCCTCTAGTTGCTCCAGGCTGGTCTACTTGTCTGTTCTAATGGAAATTTTCCACCTCCGAAGATTCTGGATGGGGATAAGTATTCCACCTAAGGTCTTATGCAATGCAAAGTCACCACAGGAAGCCTCTTTCACTGGGCAAGTTCTAGCCCCATTTTAGGTATTCTGATCAGTTGTAGGCTGAAGATGGACTTACAAGCTTTCTATACTGATGTTTTGGCTATGCCTTTCTCTTCCCCTCAAGTGTCTGTTTTACAATAGTAGGCAAGGGAAACCAAGATTCATAACACAGCCAAACATCAACATTATTTCCCCTCTTACCCATTCCAACCATGCCTCAATCCCTGTATCACAGAGCCCTATTGTTCCAAGGTTGAGAATACATCACTATTTACCTCTGTCTCACTTAGCCCATGCACACCTGCCTAAATGTTCTTCCACTCCCCTCCCTCTTCTTGTGCATCACTCCCCCAACACCCAAACTATCATGTGTCTATTCCCTACCCTGTGCTCTACCTTCCCCTTATCCCACCTACTATACCAGGGTAACCAACAAATAATTCTTTTTCCCCCTTTAGTGTGGATATCTTTTCTAAAGCTTTTACAACAATGGACCTATACAGTATTTCTCCTTTTGTGACTCACTGATTTCACTCAGCATAATGTCCTCAATGTTCATCCATGTTATGCGGTGGCTTAATTTCCTTGTTATTTTTCAAGGTAGCATAATATTCCATTGTGTATATGTACCACAGTTTGCTCATCCATTCTTCAATCGATGGGTGCTTAGGCTGTCTCCATCTCTTTGCTATTGTAAATAGTGCTGCTATGAACATTGGTGTGCATATATCTACTCGTGGTATGGCTTGTATTTCTTGTGGATAAATACCAAGTAAAGCAATTGCTGGATCATAAGGTTTTTCTATTTCCAACTTTTTGAGAAAGCGTCAAACTGTTTTCCAGAGAGGTTGGACCATGTTGCAATACCACCAGCAGTGTAGGAGGGTCCTTGCATCCTCACCAGCATTTATTGTCCTCTACTTGTTTGAACATGGCTGGTATAGCTGGTGTGAGATGATATCTTACTGTTGTTTTGATTTGCATCTCTAAGTGGCAGCATTGATGAACTCAAGCGTGTTGGTCCAGAATCGGGCAGTGTTTCGTTCTGCTGTGCATAAGGTCACTATGGGTCAGTACTGAGTTGATGGCACCTAACAAGAACAACAACAATGGCTAGTGATCGTGAACATTTCTTTATATGTTTATTGGCTGCACAGATCTCCGCCTTGGTGAAGTGTCTATTCATGTTCTGTGTCTGTTTTTTAATTGGGCTATTTGTCTTTTTCTATATGTAGTATTTGCCTACATATTTTAGATATTAGTCCCTTGTCTGATGTGTTGTTGCAAAAACATTTTTCCCATTCTGTGAGGTCCCTATTTACTTTTTTGGTAAAGTCATTTGATGCACATAAGTTTTTAATATTTAGTATGTTTCAATCATCTATTTTGCCCTCTTTTGTTTGTGCAGTATGCACAATGTTTCATAGGCTGTGTGTTCCCTATGTTGTTGTTAGATGCCATCGAGTCGGTACCAACTCATAGCGATCTTATGCACAGCAGAATGAAACACTGCCTAATCCTAGGCCAACCTCACTATTGTTGCCACACTTCAGTCCATCGATGCTGCCACTTAGCCAATCCATCTTGTTAGGGGTCTTCCTCTTTTTCTCTGACCCTCCATCTTACAAAATATGATATCTTTCTGCAGCGACAGGTTCCTCATGACAATATGTCCAAAGTATGAGAGATGACGTTTGGCTATTGTGGCCTCTAAGAAGCACTCTGGCTGCACTTCTTCCAAAATGGGATCTCTTGGTTCTTTTGGCAGCCCATGGCACCTTCAATAGTCTCCTCCAACACTGTAACTCTAAAAGAATCAATTCTTCTATGGTCTTCATTATTCAATCTCCAGCTTTTGCATGCATATGAGGTTATTGAAAACACCATGGCTTGGTTTAGGCACACCTTAGTTTTTCAAGCCCACATCTTTTCACTTCAACACTTTAAAAAGGTCTTGTGCAGCAGATTTGCCCAATACAATACATCGTTTGATTTCTTGACTGCTGCTTCTGTGAGGGTTGATAGTTGATCCAAGAAGAATGAACTCCTTGACAATTTCAATCTTTTCTCTGTTGATAAGAATGTTGCTTATTGGTCCAATGGTAAGGATTTTTTTTGTTGTTTTCTTTAAATTGAAATGTAATCCATACCGAATGCTGTGCTCTTTAATCTTCATCAGTAAATGTTTTAAGTCCTCTTCACTTTCAGCAAGCAAGGTTGTATCATCTGCATATCGCAGGTTGTTAATGAGTCTTCCTCCAATCCTGATGCCATGTTTTTCTTCATATAACCCAGGTTCTTGGATTATTTCCTCAGTTTAAAGGATGAATAAGTATGGTGTAAGAATACAACCTTGTTGCACACTTTTCTTAATTTTAAACCATTCACTGTTTCTATGTTCTGTTCGAAAAACTGCCTTTTGGTCCATGTACAGATTCCTCATGAGCACAATTAAGTGTTCCGGAATACTCATACTTGGCAATGTTGTCCATACCTTCTCATGATCCACAAAACTGAAAGGTTTTACGTAGTCAATAAAGCACAGGTAAACATCTTTCTGATATTCTCTACTTTCAGCCAAGATCCATCGGACATCAGCAACAGTATATCCCTTGTTCCACAGACTCTTCTAAATCTGGCTTGCACCTCTGGAAGTTCTCTGTCAACATATGCTTTCAGCCATTTCTATATTATCTTTAATAAAACTTTACTCGCTTGGGATATCAAAGAGATTGTCTGATGATTTCATCGTTCTGTTGGGTCACCTCTCTTTGGAATGGGCACAAATATGGATCTTTTCCAATCAGTCAGCAAGATAGTTCTCTTCCAAATTTCTTGGCAGAGATGAGTGAGTGCCTCCTGTATCGCCTCACTTTCTTGAAAGATTTCAATTTTTATTCCATCAATTTCTGGTGCCTTGTTCTTTGCCAATTCCTTCAATGCACCTTGGACTTCCTCCCTAAATATCATTTGCTCTTGACAATATGCTACCTCTTGAAACGTTTGAACATTAACCATTTCCTTTTAGTACAGTGACTCTGTGTATTCCTTCCATCCTCTCTTGATGATTTCTGCATCATTCAATAATTTGCCCAGAGAATCTTTCAGTAACGAAAGTCGAGGCTTGAATTTTTTCTTTAGTCCCCCAACTTGAGGAATGCTGAGCATGTTCTTCTTTTTTGGTTTTCTGATTCCAGATTTTTACATCTTTGGTTGTAATATATGGCTTTATCTTCTCGAGCTGATCTTTGAAATTTTCTGTTCAGCTCTTGGACCTCCTCATTTGTCCATTTGCTTTAGTATCTCTATGCTGGAGAGCAAGTTTCAGTGTTTCTTCTGACATCCGTTTTTATTTTTTCCTTCTTTCTTGTCTTAATGACTTTTTGCTTTCTTCATGTATGATGTTTTTGATGTCATCCCACAACTCCTCTGGTCTTCGGTCTTTAGTGTTTAATGTATCAAATCTGTTCTTCAGATGATCTCTAAATTCAGGTTGGATATATTCAAGGTCATATTTTGGCTCTCATGGACTTGTTTTCATTTTCTTCAGCTTCAGTTTGAATTTGCATATGAACAATTGATTGTCTGTTCCACAGTCTGCCCCTAGCCTTGTTTTGACTGATGATATGGAGCTTTTCCATCTTCTCTTTCCACAGATATTGTCAATTTGATTTCTATGCATTCCATCTGATGAGGTCCATGTATATAGTCATCTGTTATGCTGTCTAAAGAAAGTATTTGAAATGAACAAATCATTGATTTTGCAGAAGTCTATCATACATTCTCCAGCATCATTTCTATTACCAAGGCCATATTTTCTTACTACTGATCCTTCCTCTTTGCTCCCAACTGTTTCATTCTAATCACCAGTAATGATCAATACACCTTGATTGCATGTTTGATCAATTTCAGATTGACGAAGTTGGTAGAATTCTTCTATTTCATCCTCACTGTCTTCATTGCTTGGTGTGTAAATTTGAATTATAGTGGTATTAACTGGGCTTCCCTGTAGGGTCATGGATATTATCCTATCACCTCATGGCTGATCTGGATAAGTTCTTTTGAACTTATGAACACAACACCATTCCTCTTCAATTTGTCATTCCCAGTATTGTAAACCATGTGGTTATCAGATTAAAAATGGCCAATACCAGTCCATTTCAGCTCACTAATTCCTAAGATATTTATGTTTTTGTGTTCCGCTTCATTTTTGACAACTTCCAATTTTCCCAGATTCATACACCATACATTCCATGTTCTGATTTTCAATGGATTTTTACTGCTGTTTCTCTTCATTTTGAGTTGTGCCCCATCAGCAAATAAAGGTCCTATGGCTTTTCTCCCTCCGGCTTTGCTCCATTCACATCATCACGGTCAACTCTGCTTTGAGGAGGCAGCTGTTCCCCTATCGCATTTTGAGTGCCTCCAACCTGAGGGGCTCATTTCCTGGCACTATATCTGACAGTGTTTCTCTGCTATTCATAAGGCTTTCAGTGACTAAATATTTAGTTTTAGTTCATCACTCCTTCTTCCTAGCCTGTCTTCATGTGGAAGCTCATCTGAAACCTGACCACCATGGGTCACCCTGCTCATATTTATAATACCGTTGTCATAGCTTTCAGAAGTACAGTAACTCACAAGCCACCATCGTACAGCACACTAACAGATGCCCTCAAATTTGTCCAAACTTTTTTCATTGATGGCCTCTGACATAGTTGGATTCACATTAAGGTCTTTATTCCATGCTGAGTTGGATTTTGTATATGGCATGAGGTAAAGGTCTTGTTTCAATCTTTTGCACTCCACTTTCCAGTTCTGCCAGCACCAACTGATAAAGAGACTATCTCTTCTCCTTGCAATATACTTGGGCCCTTTGTCAAAAATCAGTTGCCTCCATGAGGATGGGTTAATTTCTGGGTTCTCAATTCTGTTCTATTGATCTACGTATCTTTCATTGTACCAGTACAAAGCTGTTTTGACCAGTGTAGCCCTGTGATAAAGTTTGAAATCAGGGAGTAAGAGGCTTCTAACTTTTTCCTTCTGTTTCAGCAGTGCTTTGCTTTCCTGGATCTCTCTTTTTTCCATATAAAGTTTGTAATTGTTTTTTCCATCTCTAAAGAATGTCGTTGGAATCTGGATTTGGAATGCATTATATGTGCAGATTGCTTTGGGTAGTATTGACATTTTCATAATGTTAAGGCTTCCTATCCAGGAGCATGGTATATTCTTCAATTTTTGTAAGTCTCTTTGGGTTCCTTGTAGTAGTGTTTTGTATTTTTCTTTGTATAGGTCCTTTGTTTCTCTGGTTACATTTATTTCTTGGTATTTCATTCTTTGGGAGGCTATTGTAAATAGTATTGCTTTCCTAATGTCCTTTTCAGTGCTGCCATTATCAGTATGTTGTTGTTGTTGTTAAATGCCTTCGAGTCGATTCTGACCCATAGCGACTCTGTATAGGGTTTCTGAGGAGCAGCTGGTGAGCTTGAACCACCGACCTTGCAGTTCAAATGGCTTTGCAGTCTGGCGCATTAACCCACAGCGCCACACCAGGACTAGAGGAATCCAATTGACTTTTCTATGTTGCTCGTATACCCTGCCACTTTGCTGAATCTTCCAATGAGTTCTAGTAACTTTTTCACTGAGTCTTTTGGGTTTTCTATGTATAGGCTCATATTATCTACAAATAGAGTTTTACTTCCTCTTTGCCAATTTGGATGCCTTTAATTTCACAATCTTGCCATATAACTCAGGCTAAGATTTCCAGCACAATATTGAATAGGAGTGGTGACAAAGGACATCCTTGTGTGGTTCTTGTTCACAAATGGAAGGTTTTTAGTTTCTCTCCATTGAAAGTAATGTTGACTGTTGGTTTTGTATATATGGTCTTAATTATGTTGAGGAATTTCCCTTCAATTCCTACTTTGTTGATTGTTTTCATCAGGAATGAATGTTGGATTTTGTCAAATGCCTTTTCTGCATCAATCAATATGATCATGTGGTTCTTTTCCTTTTTCTTATTTATATGGTGGATAATGTTGATCAGTTTTCTAATGTTGAACCATCCTTGCATCCCTGATATGAATCCCACTTGGTCATAATGTATGATTTTTTGATGTGCTGTTGGATTCTGTTGGCTAGAATATATTGAGGATTTTGCATCTATGTTCATGAGGGATATTGGTCTATAATTTTTTTCTTAGTGCTGTCCTTCCCTGGTTTTGCTATGAGGGTTATGCTTGCTTCACAAAATATATTAGGAAGTTTTATAGCCTCTTCTACATTCTGGAGTAATTTGAGTAGTATTAAGCTCTTCCCCGAACTTCTTTTGGTTGGGAGTTTTTTGATGACCTGGTCAATTTCTTCCTTTTTTATAGGTCTGTTCATTTTGTTACTTCACTCTGTGTTAAGTTTAGGTAGGTCGTGCTTTTCTAAAAATGTATCCATCTCCTCTTGGTTTTCAAATTTATTGGAGTACAACTCTTCTTAATATTCTGTTATTATCTTTTTTATTTCTATTGGTTCTGTTGTGACTTCATCATCCATGCGATTTCTTACACATGTTATTTGTGTCTTCTCCCTCTTTTCTTTTATTAGGTTTACCAATGGTTTGTCAATTTTATTCATCCTTTCAAAGAATAAGCTTCTTGTCCTGTTGATTCTTTCTATAGTTTTTCTGTTTTCTGTCTTATTTATTTCTGCTCTAATCTTTATTTTTTCTTTTATTTTGGTAACTGTAAATTCCCTTTGTTGGTCTGTTTCAAATTGTTGGAGATGCTGTGTTAATATGTTAATTGCGGTTCTTTCTTCTTTTTGGATGTGTGCATTTATTGCAATAAATTGTCCTCTCACCGCTGCTTTTGTCATGTCCCAAAAATTTTGGTATGTTGTGTTTTAATTCTCATTTGTTTCTAGGAACTTTGTGAGTTCATGTTTAATTTCCTCTACTACCCTGTCGCTTTTCTGCAGAGTGTTACTCAGTTTCCATGTATTCGACTTTCTTTGGTCTTCTTATTGTTGATTTCTAGTTTTATAGCATTATGGTCTGAAAAGATGCTGTGTAGTATTTTGATATTTGTAAATTTATGGAGGCTTGTTTTTTGGCCTAACCCATATTCACTTTTGGAGAATATTCCTTATGCATTGGAAAAGAATGTGTTTTGAGCTGTTGTTAGGTTGAATGCTCTGTACACATACATGAGATCAAGTTGGTTGATTGTGCTGTTTACTTCCTCTGTACCTTTGTTGAGTTTCTTTCTTTCTATTTAAAAGTGGCGTATTAAAATCTCACACTATTATTGTAGATTTGTCTTTCTTTCTTCAATTCTAATAGTGTATGTTTCATATATCTTGTTGTTGTTGTCAAGTGCTGTCAAGTCAGTTCCATAGTGACCCTGTATAGGGTTTCCAAGGAGCAGCTGGTGAGCTTGAACTGCCGACCTTGCAGTTCAAACGGCTTTACAGTCTGGCGCATTAACCCACAGTGCCACACCAGGACTCCTTGGTGCTCTTTTATTGGGATCATAGATATTTATTATGTTTATATCATCTTGCTCAACTGACCCTTTAATCATGACATAGTGTCCTTCTTTATCTTTTATGCTGGTTTTTGCCTTAAAATTTATTTTATCCGAGATTAGTATTGACACTCCTGCTCATTTTTGATTGCTGTTAGCTTGGTATATTTTTTCCATCCTTTAACCAAGTACATGACAAAAGCTATAAAACATTTCAGACAAGCAAAACCCCAAAATACCATTTTCAAAAGTATCCTCAGATGATTCATGTTGAAGAATCTGAAATCTTACATAACTATTATCTTTTTACATACTTGGCTTTATTATTCTTGCTGTGGCTCATCACCCTTTCTGTCTCATTGACATCTTCTTCACCATTTGAACGAATCACCAGGAGGAACATAATTGTCTTCCTCATATCCTTTCCTGAAACTGTCTCAGGTGGAAAGAAGGCATGAGAAGGTAAGAATAGATTGATGTGATACATATTTTTGTGATAGGCTCACAAAAATATCTTGATGACAAGGTTGAAAGAAATAAATGAATGTTGTCTACCTTCCTTTTTTTCATCATCCGTGCTGCCACATTTTTCCTTTTTGGACATTTTTCACTTGTTATAAAAGTCGAGAACTAAGTAATAACATAAAGAATGAGTCTCTACCATCCCTAGGGAGCCAACATACTAAAAAGAAATAAAGTCTATAAGTACATAGTAGTTGTATGCCCTAAGGGATGGAAAAGGGTAAAAATAAAAGTCAATTTAGAATTGGAGCAGAAGTATATTAAAAGTAGAGATCCTCATCTGCCAAGAGCAAACTCTGTGGCTTTGAAACAGGATGTGTGGGGATCAGTTTTCCACATATTTTAAATAAGCTTTAAACTCCTTGTTTTAAGGAGGTTACAAATACTTCATGGAAAAGCAGAATGAAAAGATAATGAAATGTTTTTCCGGAACTTTTTGAAGCCCCCTTGTCTTATGATTTTGTGGACCAAAGATCCATATTTGAAGCTCCTTTACCTCTGAGGGCTTTGCTCACCCACAACATACCCTTGATTGCCTCTGTCAGACAGTGTATTGAAAGGGATACACTGCTTTCCTTTCCAATAATGCTATGTCTTAGTTTATGTTTTTGTTTTTTTGTGTTTTTTTTTTTAAGACTTTTATTGTGGATTGAGTGCAAGTTTACAGGGCAGATAATCAGTTTTACATTCAACACATCATACACCTTGTTTCATTACAATGCCTTTAATTCCCTGAATTTACGATCAGTTAACAGTATTTCTCTCTATTCACTTTAGCTCTTTTCTTCTTTCTTTCTTTCTTTTTTTTTTTAAACATTCAGGCATATATAATAATTTACACCACCAAAGGGCACAGTCTACAAGTCTGCCTCCTGACTGCCAGCTTTTAGTCCCTCTCTTCCCATGAATCTGAAATCCTCAGCTACTCCTTGTCTCCATGTCTTCATCTCACTTCCATCTCTGCCGTTGCTGCCTCTCTGGATATGGTCTCGAATTCCGCTTGTGGTCTTCTTCCTTGATGGTCCTAGGGTCCTTTGTTTCTGGACTGTAAGATTAACTACTCCTCCATTTTCTTTACAAAACTGTTACCTTTACAATATTAACAGTTGCAATTAGCCATGATAACAATTACTCATTATTTAATCATAAATATCTTATTCCCATCTCTTTTAACCAGATTCATCTAGATAAGATGAAAACTATTCAGTGGGAACTCTTTCTTTCCCCACACACTCTTTTTGCTTTTGTTGCTGTTTTATTGTGAATTATGTGATAGTTTACATGGAAGAACATTAGCTTTACATTCATCCTATCATATATCGTTTCATTGCCATGATTACAATCCCCTCCATGCATCATCAGCCAAGCAAAGTGTATACCCTGCAAGCCTGCCCACTGGTCGTCAGCACACAGCCCCTCTCCCTCTCTGGGTCTAAAGATCCCAGCCACTACATCTCTCCATGTCACCGTCTCTGCCTCCATCTCTGGCGTCACTGCTTCTCTGGGTATGGTCCCGCTCTCTGCTCTTCTCCCTGATGGTCCCAGGGACCTCTGCTCCTAGACTGCAAAAGTCAATCACTCCCCTCCTTTTGCTAAAAAAAAGTCTACTTTTACATTTCCAACCCTCACAATCAGTCTTGATAACAATTATTCACTACTGTATCACAAGAGACCTATTCCCATCTCCTTTCATCAGCCCCAGGCAGACAGATTGGATACTACTCAGTGAAGATGCCACCTTCCTCCACGCCCTCTGGATCTAGACTTCCTCCTGAAAGCTTGTAAGCCAGTCACTTCTTGCCTTTGTGCCTCCTCCCACCCATTTAGGGTAGCCAATGTCCAAGTTGCCCATCCCAGTCTACTCTGTGTATGAGAGGGTGGGAATGATCCTCGAAGATTTGTTCCCTCTTGACCTCCATAGGTGTAGGTCAAGGTCATCAAATTGTATCAGATTACTCTTTTTTTCTTCTTCTTTCTTCTTCTAGTTGAGCTCTAATCATCCAGTCATTGAAGTCAAGTCTAGTGAGTATTATCTGCAAGTGTGGGTGTTCTTATGCATATGCCTCTCTTCTTATCAGCTGGATGCTTCACTGTGGCTATGACACTGACTCTTGGCCCAAGAGTCCCCAGGTCTTGCCACACTGCTGTCTGACCAGGTCTCCATCCAGGTTCACAGGAGTCTATTGAATGTTGTAGGGCTTAGCTCGCAGCTTCATTGCTGTTTTTCCCTCACTTTCCCTTATCGGTAACAAACATGGTCACCAATCAGAGCGTGTATTCCACTGAGGCTTAGTCTTGGAAGGGGGTTTGCCCTGAGGGGACCTGACCACTTGTCTTTATGTCTCCTGGGCGAGCAACTTGCTTCTTCTTGTAGTAATCAGTTGGACTGCCTATATTATTTTTTTATTTTTCCTGTTGGTCTTTCTTTCATGAAGTAACTTCTGTTCTTCTAGCAGCTCTAGGCTGGTCTGTGTGTCCTTTTAAGTGGAAATTTCCCACCTCAAAAGATTCTGGATGTGGTTCCGGCTCCTCAGGAAGCCTTCTTCACTGGGCACATTGTAGTCCCATTTTAAATATTCCAATAAGTTATAGGCAGAAGACAGACTTACAAGCTTTCTGTGGTGATATTTCTGGCTATTCCTTTCTCTCTCCCTCAAGTGTCTATTTTACAATGGTATGCAAGGGAAACCAAGATTCAAAAGACAGCCAAGTATCTTAACATTATTTCCCCCCTATTGTCCATTCCAACCATGTTTCAATCCCTGTATCCCAGAGCCCTGTTGTTCCAAGATGCATACATCATTATTTACCTCTTTGCCACTTAGGCCATGCAAACCTGTCTAATTGTTTTCCCATCTGCTTTGTTCTTTCATTTCCTTCCCCT
This sequence comes from Chrysochloris asiatica, assembly GCF_000296735.1. NCBI lineage: Eukaryota > Metazoa > Chordata > Mammalia > Afrosoricida > Chrysochloridae > Chrysochloris > Chrysochloris asiatica. Next base: position 18,452,321 of record NW_006408567.1, on the reverse strand, counting down.
TTCTTGTGTATTGCCCCCCTCCCTAGTACCAAAACTATCCTGTGTCTATTTCCTGCCTTGTACTCCAACTTCTCCTCCCTCCCCTCACCCCACTGCCCACATCCTGGTAACCAGTAAAGAATCCCCCCCCCCCCCTTTACTATGGGTTCTTTTTCTTAGTCTTTTACAGTAGTGGTCCTATGCAGTATTTCTCCTGTTGAGATTGCCTAATTTCACTCAACATAATGTCCTCAAGTTTCATCCATGTTATG
>NW_006408567.1:18447852-18451970 GCF_000296735.1 Chrysochloris asiatica | reverse complement strand
TATGCTGTATTTCTCCTGTTGAGACTGACTAATTTCACTCAACATAATGTCCTCAAGTTTCATCCATGTTATGCAGTTCCTTGCAGCTTCCTTGTTATTCTTCAAGGTAGCATAATATTCCATTGTGTGTATGTATCACAGTTTGTTTATCCATTCTTCAGTTGATGGGCAATTAGGCTTTCTCCATCTTTTTGCTATTGTAAATAGTGTTTACATTGGAGTGTTCTAAATGTGTTATGGCTCGTATTTCTTGTAAATACCAAGTAGAGGAATTGCTGGATCATAAGGTATTTATACTTCCAACCTTCTGAGGAAGCGCCATATTACTTTCCAGAGAGATAGGACCATTTTGCAAGCCCACCAGCAATGTAGGAGCATCCCAGTCTCTCCACTTCCTTGCAAGTATTTATTATCCTCTACTTTTTTGATCTTTGCTGTTATTGTTGGTGTGAGATGATATCTCATTGTTGTTTTGATTTGCATCTCGCTAGTGGCTAGTGATCATGAACATTTCTTCATATGTTTGTTGGCTGCCTGGATCTCCTCCTTGGTGAAGTGTCTGTTCACATCCTGCACACATCTTAAAATTGGGTTGTCTTTTTCTTGTAAAGGTGTTGTAGTTTCCTATACATTTTAGAAATGAGTCCCTTGTCTGATGTGTCATTACAAAAGATGTTTTCCCATTCAGTGAGTTCCCTTTTTACTCTTTTGGTGAAGTCTTTTGATGCACTTAAGTTTTTAATTTTTAGTATGTCCCAATCATGTATTTTATCTACTTTTGTTTGTATAGTTTTCAAAATGTTTTGTAGTCTGTGTATTCCCTGAATTAGTGCCCTCACATTTGTCCCTATTTTTTCATTCATGACCTGCATAATTCTGGGATTCACATTTTGGTCTTTAATCCATGTTGAGTTGGTTTTTGTATAAAATGTGAGGTGAAGGTCTTGTTTCAATCTTTTGCATATCACTCTCCATTTCTGCCAGCACCATCTGTTGAAGAGACTATCACCTCCGCATGCGATATATTTAGGTACTTTGTGAAAAATCAGTTGGCTGAATGAGGATGGGTTAATTTACAGATCCTTGATTCTGTTCCATTGATCAATGTATCTGTCACTGTACCAGTACCAAGCAGTTTTGACCACTGTGACCGTGTAATAAATTTTGAAGTCGTAAAGTGAGAGGTTTCCAACCTTATTCTTCTTCTTAAGCAGTGCTTTGCTTATTCTGGGTCTCTTTCCTTTCCATATAAAGTTTGTAATAGTTTTTTCCATCACTTTGAAGAATGTCTTTGGAATCTGAATTGGGATTGCAGTATATGTGTAAATTGCTTTGGGCAGTACTGACTTTTTCACAATGTTAAGTCTTCCTATCCAGAGGCATGGCACATTCTTCCATTTTTTAGGTCTTTTTTGGTTTCTCGTAGTAGTGTTTTGTAATTTTCTTCTTATAAGTCCTTTGTTTCTGTGGTTACATTTATTCCCAGATAGTTAATCCTTTGGGTGGCTATTGTAAATGGTATTGCCTTCATAATTTCCATTTCAGCACTGTCGTTTTTGGTATAGTGGAATCCAACTGATTTTTGTATGTTGATCTTATATCCTGCCATTTTGCTGAATCTTTCTTTCATTGAAGTCTACTAGCTGTTTTACTGAGTCTTTGGAGTTTTCTACATATGCAATCATATCATCTGCAAATAGAGAAAGTTTTACTAAATCTTTGCCAATTTGGATGCCTTTAATTTCCCTGTCTTGCCATATAGCTCTTGCTAAGACTTCCAGCACAATATTGAATGGGAGTGGTGACAAAGGGCATTCTTGTCTGGTTCCTGTTCCCAGAGGGAAGGCTGTTAGTTTCTTTCCAATGAGAGTAATGTAGGCTGTTGGTTTTGTATATATGCTCTTAATTATGTTGAGGAATTTCCCTTCAATTCCTACTTTGTTGAGTGTTTTTATCAGGAATGGATGATGGATTTTTTCAAATGCCTTTTCTGCATCAATTGATATGATCATGGTGTTCTTTTCTTTTTTTCTTATTTATATGGTGGATGACGTTGATCATTTTTCTAATGTTGAACCATCCTTGCATCACTGGTATGAATCCCACTTGGTCAAGTTGTGTTATTTTTCCTATGTGTTGTTGAATTCTGTTGGCTGGGATTTTAAATTGAGAATTTTTGCATCTATGTTCATGAGTGATATTGGTCTATAATGTTCCTTCTTTGTTGTCCTTCCCTTATTTTGGTATGAAGGTTATGTTTGCTTCACAAAATGTATTAGGAAGTTTTCTATCCTCTTCTACATTCTGGAATAATTTGAGTAGAATTGGTGATAGCTCTTCCCTGAATGTTTGATAGAACTCACCAGTGAGGCTACCGGGACCTGGACTTTTTTTGGTTTGGAGTTTTTTGGTGACCTGCTCAATTTCTTCCTTTGTTATAGGTCTGTTCAAGTTTTCTACTTCACTCTGTGTAAGTTTAGGTAGGTTGTGCTTTTCTAAAAATATATCCATCTCCTCTAGGTTTTCAAATTTATTGGAGTACAACTCTTCTTATTCTGTTATTATCCTTTTTATTTCTATTGGTTCTGTTGTGACATCATCATCCATAAGATTTCTTATGCATGTTATCTGTGTCTTCTCTTTCTTTTCTTTTCTTTTGTTTGTCAATGATTTGTCAATTTTATTAATTCTCTCTAAGAACCAGCTTCTTGTCCTGTTGATTCTTTCTATAGTTTTTCTGTTTTCTATCTCATTTATTTCTGCTATAATTTTTATTATTTCCTTTCTTCTGTTGACTGTAGGTTTACTTTGTTGGTATGTTATGTTAGTTGTTGGAGATGTTGTGTTGATATGTTGATTTTAGTTCTTTCTTCTTTTTGAGTGTGTGCATTTTACTGCAATAAACTGTCCTCTCAGCACTGATTTTGCCATGTCCCAAAGATTATGCTATTTTGTGGTTTTGTTTTAATTTGTTTCTATGAATTTTGTGACTTCACTTTTAATTTCTTCTACTACCTAGTTGCTTTTCAGCAGGGTGTTATTCAGTTTCCATGTATTTGACTTTGTTTCCTTGGTCTTCCAATTGTTGATTTCTAATTTTATAACACTGTGATCTGAGAAATTGCTTTGTAGTATTTTTTCCCCTTTTATTGTGTGATAGTTTACATGGGGGATCATTAGCTTTACACTCATTCTATCATACATCGTTTCATTGCCATAGTTACCATCCCGTCCATGCATCATCACCCAACCAAAGGTTATAACCCGCAGGCCCTCCCTCTTTCCCCACGGTCCTCAGCATACAGCTCCCTTCCCTCCCTGGATCTCAAGTCCTCAGCCACTCCATCTCTTCATGTCATCCTTTCTGTCTCCATCTCAGGTCTCACTGCTTCTCTGGGTGAGGTCCCGATTTCTGTTCTTCTCCAGTGATGGTCCCAGGGGCCTTTGCTCCTAGACTGAAATGTTAATCACATCCCTCCTTGCTATAAAATATCCACCTTTACCTTTCTAGTCCTCACATTCCATCCTGATAACAATTCTTCACCCCTGCGTCACAAGAGACCCATCCGCATTTCTTTTCATCAGCCCTTCCTAGACAGGTTGGATATTACTCACTTGAGACTCCACCCTCCACCCCGCCCTGTCGATCCAGGATCCCTCTTGAAAGATTGTAAGCCAGTCACTTCTTACCTTTGTATCCCTCCCCCTTTTTGGGTAGCCAATGTTCAAGTTGCCCATCCTTATACTGGACATATTGTAACCCCTTTTTAGGTATTCCAGTCAGTTCCAGGCAGAAGATGGACTTACAAGATTTCTATGGTGGTATTTCTGGTTATTCCTCCCTCTACTCTCCCATGACTGTTTTATAATATAATGCATGGAAAACCAAGGTTCAAGAGTCAGCCAAGCATCCCAACATTATTCCCCCCCCCCTTTCCCTATTCCAACCATGTCCCAGTCTCTGTATCCCAGAGCCCTGTTGTTCCAAGGCTGTGCCTACATCATTTAGTACCTCTATCTCATTTAGCTCATTCCTACCTGTCTGTTCTACCATCTGCTATGTTCCTCCATTCCCCTCTCCCTACTTGTATATTGCCCCCCCTCTCCAATACCCAAGC
>NW_006408567.1:18443283-18443820 GCF_000296735.1 Chrysochloris asiatica | reverse complement strand
GCTTTTCAGCAGAGTGTTGTTCAGTTTCCATGTATTTGACTCTATTGTTTGGATTTTCTTATTGTTGACTTCTAGTTTTATAGCATTGTGGTCTGAGAAGATGCTCTGTAGAATTTTGATGGTTGTGAATTTATGGAGGCTTGTTTTGTGGCCTAACACATGGTTAATTTTGGAGAATGTTCCATGTGCACTGGAGAAGAATGTGTATTGTGCTGTTGTTGGATAGAATGCTCTGTATACATCTATGAGATCAAGATAGTTGGTTGTGTTGTTAAGTTCCTCTGTAGCATTGTCAAGTTTCTGGTTGTTCTATCCCTTTTCGAGAGTGGTGTGTTGAAATCTCCTTCTATAAGTATGGATTTATCTATTTCTTTCTTCAATTCCTTTAAGGCTTGCTTCATGTATCTTGGTGCTTTTTCGGTTGGGAGCATATATGTTTATTATATTTATGTTGTCTTGCTTGATTGACCCTTTGAGCATGAGATAGTGTCCTTCTTTGTCTCTTAAGCTAGTTTTTATCTTAAAGTCCACTTTGTC
>NW_006408567.1:18437805-18439858 GCF_000296735.1 Chrysochloris asiatica | reverse complement strand
TGGACATGCTTCAATAATGTTAATTGTTTCTTATTGGGCATGATTATTCTTATTTTATTATAATTATTGGTAATATGATCAGGAGATAGGTGGCGAGTGGGCAGCGGGTGGCAATTTGGTCCTCGGTTGGGCCTGGGCCTCGGCGGCAGGCCATTTGAGCCTCGGGAAGGTGGGTTGAGCCTAGGACGGGCGGTTTGGGCCTCTGGGGCCCTGGGTGTCAGTGACCGGGCTGCAGGAGGATTGGGCCTCGGGTGGGTGGTTTGGGCCTCAGGCGGGTGGTTTGGGCCTCAGGGGGCCTGGGTATCAGCAGCTAGGCATCAGGCGGCTTGGGCCTCGGTGGGCGGGTTGGGCGTATTGGGTCTCGGGGGGCCTATGCCTCGTGGACCGGGCTGAGGGCGGGTTGGGCCTCAGGGGCCCTGGGCCTTGGCGACCAAGCTATGTGGCAGGTTGGGCCTTGGGGGCCCTGGACTTCGGCAGCGACCGGGCTGTGGGCTGCCTGGGCTGCGCGGCAGGTAGGTGATTTGAGCTTTGGTTGGGCCTGGGCCTTTGTGACCAGTCTATGGGTGGGTTGGGCCTCAGGGGCCCTGGGCCTTGACGACTGGGCTGTGCAGCAGGCTGGGCCTTGGGGCCCTGGACCTCGGCGGCGACCGAGTTGTGGGCTGCTTGGGCCATGCGGCGGGTAGGCAATTTGGGCCTTGGTTGGGCCTGGGCCTTTGTGACCAGTCTGTGGGCAGGTTGGGCCTCAGGGGCTCTGGGCCTCGGAGACTGGGCTGCACGCTGGGTTGGGCCTTGGGGGCCCTGGACCTTGGCGACGACTGGGCTGTGGGCCACCTGGGCTGCACAGTGGGTAGGCGATTTGGGCCTTGGTTGGGCCTGGGCCTTTGTGACCAGTCTGTGGGTGGGTTGGGCCTTGGGACAGGCCTTGGACTCAGTGGGCGTGTCTGGGCCTTGGGCGTTCCTGAGCCTCGGAGGATTGGCAGAGGGCTGGTCTAGGCCGAAGCAGTGGAGGGCGGGGGCGGGGGGTTGGTTAGTGACTGCAGGGAGGTGGTGTCTGTATCTGATGATGTAAAAACTGCCTCTCTCTGTATCTCTGTACCATGGGTACCCCGAATTTCCTGATATCGGCGCCGATATCCCTCTCTATTTCTTTGGCTTTTATGCTGTGTTTTTTTTCCTTATATTTTATCATAGATTAGTGTTGCCACTCCTGCTTGTTTTTATTGCAATTAGCTTGATATCCAGCACTCATCTGTCAGTTTGTCACACTGTGGTGACTTGTGAGTTGCTGTGATTATGAAAGCTATGCCACAGGTATTTTTAATACCAGCAGGGTCACCCAAGGTGGACAAGTTTCAGATGAGCTTCCAAATGAAGACAGACTAGGAAGAAAGAGTGATGAACTACTTCCGAACATTTAGTCACTGAAGACCTTATGACTAGCAGAGAAACACTCTTAGATATAGAGCTGGAAAATGAGCCTCTCAGGTTGGGAGGCACTCAAAATGCGACTAGGGAAGAGCTGCCTCCTCAAAGTAGATTTGACCATGAGGACACAAATAGAGAAAAGCCCATGGGAGTAAAGCCCACGGGACCTTCATTTGCTGATGGGCACAACTCAAAATGAAGAGAAACAACGGGTAAAAATCCTTTGAAAATCAGAATATGGAATGTATGAAGTATGAATCTGGGAAAATTGGAAGTTGTCAAAAATGAAATGGAACACATAAACATCAATATCTTAGGCTTTAGTGAGCTGAAATGGACTGGTATTGGTGATTTGAAATCTGACAACCACATGGTTTACTATGCCGGGAATGACAAATTGAAGAGAAATGGTGTTGCATTCATCTTCAAAACGAACATATCCAGATCAGTCATAAGGTACAACGCTGTCTGTGATAGGATAATATCCATGCACCTACAGGGAAGTTCAGTTAACACCACTATTATTCAAATTTACGTACCAAGCACTAAAGCCAGTGAGGATGAAATAGAAGAATTCTACCAACTTCTTAAATCTGAAATTGATCAAATATGCAATCAAGAGGTATTG
>NW_006408567.1:18414685-18437080 GCF_000296735.1 Chrysochloris asiatica | reverse complement strand
AAGGAATACACAGAGCCACTGTACCAAAAGGAAATGGCTGATGTTCAACCGTTTCAAGAGGTAGCTTATGATCAAGAGCCAATGATACTGAAGGAAGAAATCCAAGGTGCATTGAAATACTTGTCAAAGAACAAGGCACCATATTTGTTGGAATAAAAATGGAAATCTTTAAAGAAAGTGAGGCAGCACAGGAGGCACTCACTTCTCTCTGCCAAGAAATTTGTAAGACAACTATCTGTCTGACTGATTGGAAGAGATCCATATTTGTGCCCATTGCAAAGAGAGGTGAGCCAATGGAATGCAGAAATCATTGGAGAGTCATCTTTGATATCCCATACGAGTAAGGTTTTACTAAAGGTAAAACAGAAATGGCTGCAATCATACATTGACAAAGAACTTCCAGCGGTTCAAGCTGTATTCAGAAGAGGCCATGTAACAATGGATATCATTGCTGATGTCAGATGGATCTTGGCTAAAAGCAGAGAATAACAGAACGATGTTTACCTGTGCTTTATTGACTACGCAAAGGCTTTTGATTGTGTGGATCATGACAAGCTATGGACAACATTGCGAAGTATTCCTGAACACTTAAATCTGCTCATGAGGAATCTGTATATGGATCAAGAGGCAGTTGTTTGAACAAAACATGGGAACACTGGATGTTTTAAAATTAAGAAAGGTGTGCAACAATGTTGTATTCTTTCACCACACTTATTCAACCTGTATGCTGAGCAAATAATCCAAGAAGCTGGATTATATGAAGAAAAACGTGGCATCAGGATTGCAGGAAGACTCACTAATAACCCATGATATGCAGATGATACAACCTTGCTTGCTGTAAGTGAAGAAGACTTAAAATATTTACTGACAAAGATCAATGAGCACCGCCTTTGGTATGGATTGCATCTCAATGTAAACAAAACAAAAATCCTCACCACTGGACCAATAAACAACATTCTTATCAATGGAGAAAAGTTTCAACTTGTCAATGACTTCATTCTTGGATCAACTATCAACACTCACGGAAGCAGCAGTCAAGAAATCAAATGACGTATTGCATTAGGCAAATCTCCTGCAGAAGACCTTTTTAAAGTGTTGAAAAGCAAAGATGTCAGCTTGAGAAGTAACGTGCGCCTGACCCAAGCCATGGTATTTTTAATAATCTCATATGCATGTGAAAGCTGGACATTATTTACATAAGGAAGATCATAGAAGAATTGATACTTTTGAGTTACATGGTATTGGAGGAGAATATTGAAAGTGCAATGGGCTGCCCACAGACCCAACAGATTTGTGTTGGAAGAAGTGCAGCCAGATTGCTCCTTGGAGACCAAGATGATCAAACTTTGTCTGTCATACTTGGGACATATTGTCTTGTTTCTGGACATGTGCTGATATAGTCATCTATTTCTCTATTTTGGGCATATTCAGCAGTTAGCTGTGGCCTTAATATATAAATGAGTATGTGTTTTGTTTTGTTTTTGTTTTGTTTTTTTGCTTTCTGATTGCCTCCAGGTAGATGTGATTAGGAGATGGGCTTCCTTTTCCATTCTAATAACTCAATTCTGAATAGCTGTTGCAGGTGTTGGCTTCCTACCTGGTAAATGACAGTTGGTATTGGTTCTTGCCTGGATTGTGGGAATTTATAGTGTGTGGTTTTAGCTTGGCTATGTGACAGTAATTGCTGTCTCTTCTTGGGTAATATATATAGAGAAAGAGCCCCCTAAAGGTAAAGAGGGGGCCAAAAAAGAAAAACAGCAACAACACAAGAGACAGATTGGATAGTGTAATCTATAATCACAGAAAAGAGAGAAGAGGAAAAAAAAAATATGTAGCCTAATATGAGTATGACTTTAATATCCTCTTTCAGCTTCTTGGCTTCAAGGTTTCCTGAGAAATTCCAAGATGCCACTGTTGGTCATTATGACATAACTCAAGATTTCATTTTTGGCCTGTTTCATTTTTAGTGTATGTCTTTCACACTCCACAACCCCCATTCTGGCCTTTTTTCTAGTGATACACCCTTCAGGGTCAGCTGTGGCTGTTTTGTGCTGCTGTTTGGTTTTAAGTAGAAGCTGTTCATTTAAATTTTGAGGATATCTGTGTGCATACCTAGTAGAGCCCTCCAGGAGAGCCCTCACTCAGGCACCCCCTCTAGTCACCAGAATGGAGGTGCTCAGACAGCGAGAGACCAATGATCAGATACATATAATAATAATATCCACACTTTTATCTCTGAGGTTCCTTCAGACATCAGTTTGTGTCATCTCTGTTTCTTCCCCCATTAGGTGTAGCACAAGATGGTGGCTCTGGGAGCTTCTGAGCCAAACAGATTCAAAAGCATGAGATTTCTTGCTTCTGCTACAAATTCCACTGGCCATAATCCTTCAAACTTTTAAAATATTCCTATGTATGTGGTTCAGAGTTCTGGAACTGTTCCCTGAACCTGTTTCTTCGTGTATTCTGTGTTATTGGTGATGGAGATCCTCACTAAACTTCTACTCTATCTGCCATCAAGCCCTGTCTCTCCCATGCTTTGTTTTTTGTGGCACAAAGCTATTACCATACTTTTCTTCTGACCTCCATTTTCCTTAGGAAATGGGAAGATAGAGAAGTTAATGCATTGACATTTCCTTCCTCCTTATTAATATATGGCAAAAAAGACTTAAATAGCAACAAATAGACACTGTCTTTCTTATTTTGGACACAGAAAAAACAAATCCCTAGAAAAGAATCTCCAGAAAAGAATCTAATCTCTAGGAAAAAAGAAACGAATCTCTAGAAAAGAAAGTAAAGTAGATGGTTGGTGGTTCTGTGCCCTGGAGTCAGTTGTGACTCATTGGTTGGTTGCTTATGTGCCGTGGAGTCGCTTCCAACTCATAGTGACCCTGTACAGGGTTTCTGAGGCTGTAAATCTTTACGGGAATAGAAATGCTCATCTTTTTCCCGTGGAACAGCTGGTAGTTTCAAACTGCTGACCTTGAGGTTTGCAGCCTGATTCGTAACCAGAGTATAGATTTCCCGAAGCTTTAAATATTCACAGATACAGGAAGCCTCGTCTTTCACCTATAGAGTGACTGGTAGATTTGAACCGCTGACCTTATGGTTACTAGCTTAATGCATAACCCACTACAACACCAGGGCTCCTTAGTAAAATAGAGGAGCAACTAAAATGAGGGAAACCCTCAATAAGGTGGTTTGAAACAATAGCTTAACAATGAGTTCAAACATATTAAGAATCATGAAGATGGCATAGGATCAGGAGACACATAAGATTGCTATGAATTGAGGTCAACTAGATGACAACTAGCAACAGCAGATGTTGGATTATTTATAGATTTTTCTTTTCCTTTTTTTTAGAGTATGATGAACATACTGAAACAAAAGGAGAGTGTCTTGGGACTTGTGGTTTCAGATCCAATGTGTAAAGAATGTGGAAGTCATCATTCCCATCCTTATAACAAGAAAAAGCTGAATTTCTTCTTGAAAAAGAAAAGATGTATCTTGGTTACACTAGAGAACTGAGAATATAGACCAAACTGGCACTTGCAAATCTAGAAAGACAGATGAGTATAAAGAGTCACATTGTAGATCAACTTTCATGTTTCCATCATTAGTATCTAATACATAAAATATGTTCTTGAGATGGTCTCTCGATTTATATGGCATGTATCCAAGGTTATATTTTACCTCTTGTGTTTTGTTTTCATTTTCACTAGTTTCAGTCTGAACTAGCATATGTGCAATTGATAGTCTGTCTCCACAGTCGATCCGTGGTCTTATTTTGACTGATGATATTGAGCTTTTCTTCCATCCCTTCACACATATATATTCAGTTTGATTTCTATGTATTCAGTCTCATGAGGTCCATGTGTATAGTTGCTGTTTAGGTTGCTAATAAAAGGTGTTTGCAATGATTTAGTCGTCGGTCTTGCAAAATTCCATCATTTGATCTCCAGAATCACATCGATTACCAACAATTGATCATCCTTTTTGCATCCCAGTAACCAATAATTATCGGCGCAACTTGGTTACATGTTTGATCAATTTCAGGCTGAAAACGGTAGAATTGTTCAATTTTTTTTCATCATAACTTTAGTGGTTGATGTGCAAATTTGAATAATAGCGATCTTCTTTGTTGTTGTTGTTGTTACTAGGTGCCATCAAGTCAGTACTGACTCATAGTGAACATATGCACAAGAAAACAAAACACTGCCCAGTCCTGGGCGAACCTCACAATTGTTGCCCACTGATGCTGTCACTTTGCCAATCCATCTCGTTGATGGTCTTCCTCTTTTTCTTTGACCTTACCAGACATGATATCTTTCTCCAGTGACTGGTCCCTCCTGACAATATGTCAGAAGTATGAGAGATGAAGTTTGGCCATCCTGGCCTCCAAGGAACATTCTGGCTGCGCTTCTTCCAACACAGATCTTTTGTTTTATTGGGCAGTCCGTGGCACTTTCAATAGTCTCCTCCAACACTAGAGCTCAAAACCATCAATTCTTCTATGGTCTTCTTATTCACTGTCCAACTTTCGCATGCATATGAGGTTATTGAAAATACGATAGCTTGGGTCAGGTGCAGCCTAGTCCTCAAGCTGACATCTTTGTTCTTCAACACTTTAAAAAGTTCTTGTGCAGCAGATTTGCCTAATGCAACACATAATTTGATTTCTTGACTGCTTCTTCTGTGAGTGTTGATAGTTGATCCAAGAAGAATGAAGTCCTTGACAACTTCAATCTTTTCTCTGTTGATAAGAATGTTGTTTATTGGTCCAGTGGTGAGGATTTTTGTTTTCTTTACATTGAGATGCAATCCATACTGAAGTCTGTGCTCTTTGAGCTTCATCAGCAAATATTTTAAGTTCTCTTCACTTTCAGCAATCAAGGTTGTATCATCTGCATATCACAGGTTGTTAATCAGTCTTTCTCCAATCCTGATGCTATGTTTTTCTTCACATAACACAGCTTCTCATATTATTTGCTCAGCATACAGGTTGAATAAGTATGATGAAAGAATACAACCTTCTGGCACACCTTTCTTAATTTTAAAACATTCAGTGTTCCCATGTTCTATTCAAACAACTGCCTCTTAGTCCATGTACAGATTCCTCATGTGCACAATTAAGTGTTACGGAATACTCATACTTCACAATGTTGTCCATAGCTTGTCATTACCCACACAACCGAAAGCCTTTGCATAGTCAATAAAGCACACACAGGTAAACATCTTTCTGATATTCTCTGCTTTCAGACAAGATCCATAGGACATGAGCAATGATAGCTCTCATTCCACAACCTTTTCTGAACCCAGCTTAAACCTCTGGAATGTATGGTTGCAGCCATTTCTGTATTACCTTTAGTAAAACTTTACTCGCATGGGATATCAAAGAGGTTGTCTGATGATTTCTGCATTCCAGTGGGTCACCTCTCTTTGGAATGGGTACAAATACAGATCTCTTCCAACCAGTTGGCCAGATAGTTGTCTTCCAAATTTCTTGGCATAGATGAATGCATGCTTCCAGTGCCACCTCATTTTCTTGAAAGATTTCAATTTTTATTCCATCAATTCCTGGTGTCTTGTTCTTTGGCAAGTCCTTCAATGGACCTTGGACTTCCTCCTTAAGTATCATTGGCTCTTGATCATATGCTACCTATTGAAATGGTTGAACATCAACAATTTCCTTTTGGCACAGTGACTTTGTGTATTCCTTCCATCTTATCTTGATGCTTTCTGCATCATTCAATAACATATTATCTTGATGCTTTCTGCATCATTCAATAATTTGCCCAGAGAATCCTTCAGTAACGAAAGTTGAGGCTTGAATTTTTTCTTTAGTTCCCCAGCTTGCAAAATGCTGAGCATGTTCTTCCTTTTTTGTTTTTCTCACTCCAGATCGTCTTTGTAGGAGTATGGATAGATCATATCACTGATAGCATTGTACTTCAATATATTTCTTGAAATACTCATTTTTTACTACTTTCAATTTTCCAATATAGTAACAGTGAATTATAGTTGGGAAAAAAAAGTGAAAAATACAAACACTTTCTAAGGTGCAATACTTAGGGAAGCCCAAAGACAACAGGAGAGGCAAAAATAGACACTAGATGTATTTGAAGCTGCTGGCACCATTAAAATACTAATGTAAAGCTAATGTTCTCCCATGTAAACTATCATATAATTCACAATAAAACATTAAAAAAAAAAGCATTTTAAAAAAATAGCCCAACTTCTGTAAGCCAGTCACTTTGTGCCTTTATCACCCCCCTCATTTTACATAGCCAATGACTAAGTTGCCCATCCCTATCTACCCTGTGTACAGGGGGGATAGTATTGATACTTGGTGAGAAGACTCCTTCCCTTTCTGTTGATATTTACAGTAACTACCTCCATGAGTATAAGTCAGGTTAATCAAATTGTAGCTATTTATCCTTGTTTCCTTTATTTTAAAAAATGTTTTTTTTTTTTTTATCTTCCTCTAGTCAAGTTCTGATTATCAAGCCATCGATGTTAAGTCAAATGGGTAGTATCTGCAAGTTTGGGTGTTCCTGTGCAACTCCCCTCACTTCATATCAGCTGGATGCTTCACTATCAGCTCTAGCCCTCTGTGACTAGTAGACATTTATTTTTGAAAAAAAAAAATTGAAGATGATATCAAATTAATTATTTATGTAATAGTTTATAAATTACTTTGGTGCGATCTCATTTTATCTTCATACATCATCTTGGTAAGGTAGACATCAGTGATTGTACTTGTTTTATTTTGAATTAGGAAGCTAGATGCAATAGCATGAAGTACAGTACTCATAATCCCACAGCTATTAACTGCCAGGGCCTGGATACCGAGAATCTTAGCACTCTGATTCCACCCCCTATTAATTGTTTTGTTTTATTTTTGATTATTAGTATATCTTGTATTTGACCTTGACAGTAAAAGTATTAGCTCCAAAGTGCTGGTGGTAAACCACAAATCATTTTGTCTAATATTTTAATTTCATATCCATTGCAGAAAGAAATCTTTCTCATTTTCCTTCCCAGCATTTTCCTCTAGGCAATCTCATTTTGATTTGTTCAGTAAGACTTGATGGATAATTTGCTAAAGGTGATATCTTTTCTGGCTATTTTACACACCTTTATCACAGGGTTCTTTCTATTTCTTGGACTTGGAAGACTCAATACTGAGAATTCAGTTCCGTCAACTTCTTTTGCTTTTTTGATCTGATTCAGTTTTATGATATGAAACAAACAAACAACTGCAAATCAATTTCTACTCATGGCAACCCCATGTGTTGCAGACTAGAACTACAACACAGCTTTCAAGGCTGTGACATTTCAGAAGCAGACCCCAGGCCTTTCTTCAAAGGTGCTTCTGGATGGTTTCAAACCGCCAACCTTTTGGTTAGTCTAGGAGCGCACTAACCACTTACACTACCCAGGGACTCCAAATAAGAATCAGGACTACAGACTATGTGCCAAATTTTCTCAAATAAACTACAAAGGTGACAGAACATTGCATTAAATGTGCAGATGATGTTGAATCTTTTCAGGCCCGAGAGAAATCTAGTGAACCCAATTAGACCTTTTTCTTACCATTGCTCTGTGAGCACACATTAGATTTATCACAGGAATGTAGAAACGTTCTCCAATCACCGTGCTGCAGCTAATTCAACATCATTTGAGTTGCTGTGACAAGTTGGATATTGTTTCTTACCGACTGCTCTGCTTTTTAGTGCAGCTGAACTATATTCTATGTTCCACCTCTGAGCCATTCAACCATCCATCAATGTTGTCTCAGAGCAACCTGCCCTGAATTAAAAGGAAACCATTGCCATGTAATGATAACTGATCTTAGATTCTGACACACGTTGACTTTATGTACTAACTTACTAGCAAAAGGATTAGTGAACTGTAACAGGTATTTTGAATTCCACAGATGTTTTTAATGGTAGTAGGCAGAATTGGTAGATGTTTATGTGGCATTAAATTGTGTTCCAAGTCTCATTTTTTAAATAATAACTAAACATTTGTAATCCCAGCCCTGGTGATACTGTAGGATTGCTATCATCAAGGTCGACATTTCAAAACCACCAGGCACTCTGAGGGAGAAATATGAGACATTTGTAGAAAATTTTCTAGAATTCATTAACTCTATTCATATTATTTCCTTTGATTCTCATGATAATTTATGTTGTTGATTTTAAGTGCCATCAAGTCAGTTCTGACTTATAGCCACCCTGTCTAGGTTTCTGAGGAGTGACTGGTGGGTTTGAACCACCAACTTTATGGTTCAAACTGACCTTGCAGTTCAGTGCCTTATCCTGAAGTCCAGTGTATTAACCCATAGCAAATTAACCCACAGCAGTACACCAGGACTCCTATATGCTTCCTACATGGATACCTCTTATATGTTGTTGTTGTTGTTGTTGTTAAGTAACTTCAAGTTCGTTTGGACCCATAGTGACCCTGTATAGGGTTTCTGAGGAACACCTCCTATATAAATACCTCCTTTTTTGCCTCCTGGTGTGGTGCTGTGGATTAATGGGCCAGACTGCAAAGCCATTTGAACTGCAATAGGTCGGCAGTTTAAGCTCATCAGCTGATCCTTGGAAACCTTAAACAGGGTCGCTATGGGTTGGAACCTAGTCGAAAGCACTTACCAACAATAACAATATGACTCCTGGTGTAGTGCTGTTGGTTAATGTGCTAGACTGCAAAGTCAGTTTGAACTGCAAGGTCATTGCTTCAAGCTCACCAGCCACTCCTAGGAAACCCTATACAGGGCCTCTATGGGTTGGAAATAACTCAATGGCACTTAACAACAACAATATACCTCCTATATATAAAAATGTATTTTTTGTTATTGTTTATTGCTGCCAAGTCAATTCCGAGTCATAGCAACCCTGTATAGGGTTTCTTAGGAGGAGCTGGTAAGCTTGAACTGCCAACACTGCAGTTCAAGCTGAACTTGCAGTCCAGTTCATTAGCCCATGGCACCACAGCAGGAGAGGTATATATTGGAGAAACTTTAAAAAGATGGGGTGCTCCGATGGAATTGACAAAAACAATATTAGACCCCCAGCTTACAAGGAAAAGAGTTCCAAGTCTTTGTTGCTGGACCTTCCTTTCCTCCTTCATTGTTCACTGGGTTTAGCCCACTACAACTTACAGATAAAGCACTTTTAAGACAGAGATTTATTATTTTCCCTTTATTCTATTTCATAGTTTCCTGGGTTTTGTTCATTATTCATAGTATTTTTAAATTTAAGTACCCTGTGGCACTGTGGGTTAATGCATTGGACTGCAAAGTCATTTGAACTGCAAGGTCAGTGGTTTAATCTCACCAGTCATTCCTCAGAAACCCTATACAGGGTCACTATCAGTTAGAACCAACTCAATAGGGCTTAACAACAACAACAATCTGAGACATGGATAAAAGGTATTGATCCAACCCTATGAAGTGGACATGGTGTTGTAAGTTGCTGTTTATTCAGCTCCAACTCATAATGACCTTCTGTATAGAATGAAATGTTACCCAGTCCTGCACCACTTCATGTTCTTTGGTATGTCTGAGTTCACTGGCTGTTGTGTCATTTCAACTCATTGAGGGTTTTCTCTCCTTTTCATTGGCCCTCTTCTTTACCCAACATGATGTTCTTTTTGTAATGCCTGGTCTTTTCCAGTGACGTGACCAAAGTAAGTGAAGTGTTGCCATCCTAGCTTCTAAGGAACATTCTGGTCAATATGTTGTTGTTGTTGTTGTTAGGTGCCAAACTTTGTCTCTTATACTTCGAACATATTGTCAGAAGGGACCAGTCACTGGAGAATGATACTATGTTTGGTAAGGTGGAGGGGCAGAGAAAAAGTGGAAGACCCCAATGAGATGGATTGGCCAAGTGGTAGCATTGATGGACTCAAGCGTGACAACAGTAATGAGCTTGGCCCAGGATTGGGCAGTGTTTCGTTCTGTTGTGCATAAGGTCGCTATGGGTCAGTACCGACTCAATGGCACCTAACAACAACAACATCAATCTCTACTGGCAGTAGATACATTCTGACTCCCCAACCAGAATTTAAACCATTACTTTGTCTAATCCTGGTAATAAGGAGCTCTGGTAGCGTAGTGGTTACGAATTGGGCTGCGAACCTTAAGGTCAGCGGTTCGAAACTACCAGCCGCTTATGGGAGAAAGATGAGGCTTTCTACTCCCGTAAGGATTTACACCCTCGGAAACCCTGTACAGGGTCGCTATGGGTCGGAACCGACTCGACGGCACTTAACAACAACAACAACAACAACAACTTTGTCTAATATTTGGCTCTCTTGTTCTGTACTTAGGAGTCCTGGTGTGGTGTTGGGGGTTAATGCACTGTATTGTAAAGTCAGTTTGAACTACAAGGTTGGCATTCAAGCTCACCAGCCACTCCTCAGAAACCCTATATGGGGTCATTATGGGTTGTAACTGATTCAAAGTCACTTAACAGCAACAACAACAATTCTGTAATTGATTCAATTATATTTTATTATTATTTGCAACATCTGAATAAAGTATGAATGGAGTATATGCAAGAATAACTGTTGTTGTATTTCTCCAAGAAAACTGGATATTAGGAAAAAGACTTCAGCTATTTTGTTTCATTTCAGTTTCTTATTTTGAATTAGTCTTCCCTTCCACATCTTCCCCAAACCTCCAAAACAAAGATAGAATAGAAATAGAAAAGGAATTTGAGTTAATTATAATAAGTCCTTTTATGAAGTTCAACCTACATTTAGGACCTGTTTAAACACATATGGGAATGTTATGAAGAAAAATAAGAATATGTCAAGAAGCTATGGAGGAAATGAAGTATCTGTTTCATTGCTATAAGTTGTCCAAATGAATCTGATTGACATATCTGTGTACTTTTCCCATCCCTTTGCTGTATTGTGTATAAAGTACAATCACAAGAATGTTTTAAAACAAAGCAGCAACTGGTGCCTTAATACATATAAGTAAATATGCATATTAAAGGTTAAAGCATAATTATTGTCCATGACATTTCCATATTTTAGAAGATTATCCTCAATAGTCCTATGTAACTTTTGGAGGATTACAAAATACTATTTTTACCTCATGGTTAATTAGCTGAACCTATGGGTTGGTTAATGCGCCAGACTGTAAAGCCATTTGAACTGAAAGGTTGGCAATTCAAGCTCACCAGCTGCTCCTCAGAAACCCTGTATAGGGTCGCTATGGGCCGGAATCAGCTCAACAACAAAAACATGGGTTGAATTATGTCCTCCCAAACTATGTGTTATGCATTTTAACTCTGATGTGGTGCTGCAGGATAAGCACTGAACTGCAAATCAGAAGGTCAGTAGTTCAAACCCACCTGTTGCTCCTCGGAAACCTTCTACAGGGTGACTGAGTCAGAATCCACTCAACAGCACTTAACAACAATATACTGTGGGTGTAATTCCATTTAGGAATAGGGTTTTCTTTGTTATATTAATGAGGCTGTATCAGTGTGAGGAGTCCTGGTGTGGCGCTGTGGGTTAAAGCGCCAGACTGCAAAGCCATTTGAACAGCAGGGTCGGCGGTTCAAGTTCACCAGCTGCTCCTCAGAAACCTTATACATGGTCACTATGGATCGGAACCAACTCAATGGCACTTAACAACAACAGTAACATCAGTGTGAAGTGTGTATTAAACCAATCACTACTGAGATTTTTTTTTTTTTTAAACACAGAAACAAGCAATGACAAACAGGGTTATGGAATGTCACATGCAGATCACCAAGGAAACAGGGAAAAGAAACAGAAAAGAGAACAAGACCTTCCCCTAGGACCAACAGAAAGAGAAAACTTAGAGCTAGCACATGAATCAGTCTTCTAGCCTCCTAAACTGTTAGAAAATAAGGTCTGTTTATTGAAGCTACCCATTTATGGCATTTAGGTTATGGCAGCACTAAGGACCTAAGACAGTAAAGTGAAAGATCTAGTCTCTCCCTCAAGTGCATTGAATTTCTACTTTGAGAGGTAGGAGATTCAGTGTTTCTTTCCCTAAATAAGTAAGTAAATAAACCTGGAAGCCCTCAGAATGTAAACTAATCAGGTCATCCTTAGTTTACTTTGTTTATGAAAAATGGAGTTTCACCCAAGAAACCATAAATGAATTCTTGGATTTTTCTACAACTGTATTTATTGACACAGAGTCACTGTACCAAAAAGAAATGGTCAGTGTTTACTCATTTCAAGAAGTAGCATATGATCAAGAACCAATGGCACTAAAGAAATAATTCCAGTGTACACTGAAGGAATTGGTAAATAACAAGGCTTCAGAAATTGATGGAATATAAATTGAAATCTTTCAACAAGTGGATGCAGCACTGGAGGCACTCACTCATCTCTGCCAAGAAATTTGGAAGCCAGCTACCTGGCCAACTAACTGGAAGATGTCCATATTTGTGCTCATTCCAAAGAGAGGTGACTTGATGGAATGTATTGTTGTTGTTGTTAAGTGCTGTCTATCATCAAATGAGGCCATGCAAGTAAATTTTTGCTTAAGATACTTAAAAATAGATTTGCAACTGTACATCACCCAGGACCTGCCCAAAATTCAAGCTGGATTCAGAAGAGGATTTAGAACTAGATATATCATTGCTGACATCACATTGATCTTGGCTGAAAGCAGAGAATATCAGAAAGATGTTGTCTTAGTTACTCAATGTTGCAGTAACAGAAATACCACAACTGGATGGCTTTAACCACCAGACATTTATTCTTTCACCATTTAGGAGACTAGAAGTCCAAATTCAGTGTTCCGGCTCTTGGAGAAGACTTCCGGTTTGTTGGTTCTAGGAACAGCCTTAATCCTCTTATTGGTTTATTACACACAAATCAGTTGCCAAACATGTGAGAATCATGGCCCAGTAAAGTCGACACAAAAATTACGAGTGTTTTATTGCCTACGCAAAGGCTTTCAACTGTGTGGGTCAGGACAAGCTATGGGTAGTATTGGAAAGAATGGGTATCCCAGAACACTTAATTGTGCTCATGAGGAACCTTTATATAGACCAAGAGGCATTCATTCAAACAGAAAAAAGGATACCAAATGGCTTAAAATCAGAAAAGGTATATGCCAGGATTGTTTTTTTAACCATACTTATTCAGTCTGTGTGCTGAGCAAAAAAATCTGAAATACTGGATTATATGAAGAAGAATATGGCATCAGGATCAGAGGAAGAGTCACTAACAACCTGAGATACACAGATGATACAACCTTGCTTGTTGAAAACAAAGAAAACTTAAAATACTTACTAATGAAGATCAAAGACTACAAACTTCAGTATGGATTGCACTTCAATGTAAACAAAACAAAAATCCTCACCAGTGGACCAATAAATAATATCATGATAAATAGAAAAAAGGTTGAACTTGTTGAAGACTCCAGTTTGCTTAGATCCACAATCAGCACTCACGGAAGCAACAGTCAAGAAATCAAATGACAGATTGCATTGGGCAAATCTGCTGCATAAGACCTCTTTCAAGAGCAAAGACATCAGTTCTAGGACTATGGTGCCATGATATTTCAATAGCCTCATATGCATGTGAAAGAATTGATACATGTGAGTTATGATATTGAAGAAGACTATTAAAAATATCATGGACTCCCAGAAAAAGAAACAAATCTTTGTTGGAAGAAGTATAGCCAAAGGATTTCTTAAAAGCCAAGATGATGAGACTGTCTCTCATACTTTGGCCATGCTATTAGGAAGCACCAGTGCCTGGAGAAGGACATCATGTTTGTAAAGTGGAACATCAGAAAAATGAGGAAGATTCTCAAGGAGACAGATTGACACAGAAGTAGCAGCAATGGGCTCAAATATAACAGCAATTCTGAGGATGGTGTAGGACTGGACAGTATTCTGTTCCATTGTGTATCACTATGAGTTAGAATGGACTTGATGGAACCTAACAACTACAACATATTGACTAAGTCTCTGGGTGGTGGAAATATTTAAGCATTTGAGTTCATATCAATAGTATTGAAATTCTACTTTATCCAGCCAGTAGCACCTCAGAAGAAAGTTCTGATTATATACTTCTGAAAAATCATTGTTATTGAAAACTTTTATGAAATATAGTACTGCTCTGAATATATAGATTTGCCATGAGTAGTAATTGACTGGACTGACATGGTTATTTTCTTTCTATTAATTAAATTTCCTTTCAATGTCAGAAAGGCTACCAGGCTTTCAATTGTTTGCTTATATGAAGTCAAATTTAAAAACCTGCTGCTTCCAACAATACATGTTTATTAAGGAGCTGTATTGCCAAATTGGTGTATTCATCCTGACCCCTTCAGTACCAAATCCCCCTATTTTATATTAAGTTAACACACTTGTCTTTATTTGAAGGTAGTTTCCCAGGAAAGTGCATGGGAAGAGAATAACACAGACCAAAAAAAAAAAAAGAAGTGGAGGCGATATAATTTCAGCTGAAATTAGTATGAAAACTCTCATTTTGTAATCTTACTTGTTGGGAGTAAATTTAAACTCTTAATGGTGACCAGTTGGGATTTAATTTGAATCTTCAACAAATCCAAATGTGGGCAGGGTACCTCCTACCTCCTTTAGAGTACATTTGGAAGCAAAAAGTACAATGTGACTCAAATAAATATGAGTTTGGAAGCTCTCTCACACACACTCAGCTGGTTGGTTCAGGCTATGGAGACTGACAAAAATAACCAACTGATCCTTTACGCACACTTAATATAGATCCCTTGCCTTTGAAAGTGGCCTTAATTTTTCATGTCACATTTAGCAGGCAATAATCTACCACCAGTCTAATAACATTGGGTACATTTTATAATTAGTAAAAGACACCTTTTTTTGCCAAGGCTGAAAATTAAGTTTAAGCTCCAACATGGTACAGAGTGTAAGCAGCCAGAAACAGCCTCTTCTGGATAGTTTCACAGTGAGCATTTGCAGTTGCCTTGACAACTGTCTGGCTGGGACTTCCTCACTTGGGGAATGAGGACATTTGTGCTCTCAGAAATGATAATGAACACTAAGCAAAATCATGCCAACAACATCAAATTTAGGTACATACATTTCAGAATTCTGCCCAAATTATATCCTGGAAGGGAGGAAAAGAGAAGTGACAGAGAGATGGAGGAGGGGATTAGGTCTTATCCAAAACTGATTTTAAAAATAGTAATGTTAGAAATTCATCCCACTGTAAAGCAAAGGTTGATGGTATAAGGAATAAAAATTATGCCAAATTTGAGACTCACTCAAACCTCTTCTGTTGGTGCTGTTAGTCTTCTTAAAGTGGGTCTCATGCACAACTGAGCAAAATGCTGCCTATGTATGTGTCACTTCCATGATTGGATTGTGGATTGGACTGTCGTGAGCCACAGGGTTTTCACTGGCTGAGTTTCAGAAGTCTATTGCTAAACCTTTCTTACTAGTCTGTCTAAGTCTGGAAGTCCCATTGGAGTCTGTTCAACATAATAGCTACACTCAAACTTGACAGAGGAGTGGTCATTGATGTGCCAAACAGAACAAAACACTCTACTCTTTAGTCATCTCATGACTGGTTGTGATTAAACCCTTGTGAGGCACTGGTGAGATCTTTCTTCCTTGTCTAGCTTCAGCAACATCAATTAACTAATGGGCTGCATATGGGATGCATTAGCCGGAATCAAACTCAGGTCTCCCAGAAGATGGGAATTCTAACACTGAATGACCATACCTGCACCAAACCTCTAAAGGTTTCGTCAAAATAGAGTCAGTACACACAACCTTGATATTTCATAGTGTCAAGGCTAGAGAAAGTGAAAATCCTGTATTCTGTTTCACTAAAACCTAGCTCTTACTCAGTCTGTAATTTTGTTCAGGTCCACTCTCACTTCTATCCCTCAAGGCAGTAGGTCTTCATCCTATTAAGTTACCCTGTTGCAATTGTGTAGCCCTTCCCTGCTCTTAATAGGAGGTCTAATCCATGATTTCATTTTTCTATTCAAAGTACAGACAAGGTAATTTTGCTCTGAGATATTCTGGACAACATTTGGAACAATTTGGGTGTCTCCAGGATTTCTTGATGCTCCACTTAGAAATTAATCATTTTTTGTAGCAACTGAAAAATTCTCAATTTTAGAATCTACCCCCTTTTCTTGAATTTTGATTTAAAGTATGTAATGCCAACTTCATATATGCATAGCACTTAACAGCTAACAATATCCTTTTATCCTCATAATCTTTTTCTAGGATTCAAAACAAAACCTTTAGGGAGTGACACCCTTGTTTTAAGAATAAGGAAAGAGAAGGTTCTAACTCATAAGAGTACTCCTTTGTTAAAAAAAAAAAAAAAAGTTTTTATTGCGAACTCAGTGATTATTTACATGGGAGAATATCAGTTTTACATTCATCATTTCATTGCCATGATTATAATCTCTTCTGTTTATCATCATTCAACAGTATTTGCTTTTATTCTCTCTGTTTGTTTTGGGATGTATACAAAAACACTCAGGAATATACAAGAATATATAATCATTTAAACAACTCAAGGACGCATTCTGCAAGCCTGCTTTCTGGCTGCCAGCACACAGCTTTTCTCTTTCCATGAGTCTAGAGTCCTCAATTGCTGTATCTCTCCATGTCAAGAGGACTCCTTTCTTGAGGTGAGATCCTGATCTTTGGTACTAGACACTGAGGGGCTATAGCATAAGATGTGTCCTCTGGACTCAGTTGTTGGATGCAAGGATGGATCTGTGACCAACTTGAACCAGGTTATTTTCACCCAGAGAATCTGAAACTTGGGCAGGACATATGAAGACCAGGATCACAGTACAGGAGAAATTTGACAAGCTTCTGTTTAGTGAGGTTCTTGGTACTTTCTTTCCCAAATTTGAAATGTTTAAAGCTTCCTTAATATCTTAGGAGCTTCCAGTATCATCCCTGTCAAAATTTAAAGCACAGGTTCTCTCTATCTTTTAAAAAAATCTTTTGCCTCTTAAATTAACCAGAATTACTTCTGCTTCTTGCAACAAGAACAAGCTTTACTATTGTAGTAAATATGCAGAATATTTAGATGTTTTTTTGGGGGGGTTAAATTCTTCCAGTATGTTGTGAACTCCTTGGGAAGGAGACTGTTGTTTTCATTTCTGTGTCTTCAGCAACTAGCAATCCCTGACTTATAAAGGGTTTTGAATGTACACTTGAAAAAATTTGTCTTAGAAGGAGTACAGCCAGAATGCTCCTTGGAAGCAAGGATGATGAAACTTCTCACATACCTTAGACATGTTATCAGGAGGGACCAGTCCATGCAAAATAATATTGTGCTTAGTAAAATATAGAGGGTAAGCAAAAAAGAAGAAGAGCCCCATGAGGTGAACTGACACAATGAGCAACAGTGGACTCAAACACACAATTGTAAGGATGGTGCAGGATCGGACAGTGCTTTGTTCTGATGTGCTTAAGGTCAGTATGAATTTGAGTGGACTCAGCAAATAATTTGACAAGCTGGATCATATGAAGAAAAACGTAGCATCAAGATTGAAGGAAGACTCCTTAACAACCTGTGATATGCAGATGATAAAACCTGGTCTGCTGAAAGTGAAGAGGACTAAAATACTGATGAAGATCAAAGACTACAGCCTTCAGTAAGGGTTGCACCTCAATGTAAAGAAATTAAGAATACTCACCACTGGACCAATCAGCAACATCCATATAAATGGAAAAAATACTGAAATTGTCAAACTTCATTTTGCTCAGAACAACCATCAACACAGATGGAAGCAGCTGTCAAGAAATCAAATGACATATTGCATTAGGCAAATCTGCTGCACAAGACTTCTTTAAATAGTTAAAGAGCAAAGATGTCAAGTTTGAGGATTAAGGTGTGTCTGATTTAAGACACGGTATTTTCAATAACCTCATATGCATGCCCACCACTCATCTGTCAGTTTGTTGTACTGTGGTGGCTTGTGAGTTGCTGTGATTCTGAGGGCTATGCCACCGGTATTTTAAATAACCAGCAGATCCACCCATGGTGGACAGGTTTCAGATGAGCTTCCACATGAAGACAGACTAGGAAGAAAGAGTGACAAACTACTTCCAAATATTTAGTCACTGAAAACCTTGTGAATAGCAGAGAAACACTGTCAGATAAAGTGCCGGAAAATGAGCCCCTCAGATTGGAAGGCACTCAAAATGCAACTGGGGAAGAGCTGCCTCCTCAAAGTAGAGCTGACCGTGATGAGTAAAGCCCGTGGGACAAAAGCACGTGAGACCTTCATTTGCTGATGGGGCACAACTCAAAATGAAGAGAAACAGCTGTAAACATCCATTGACTATCGGAACATGGAATGTATGAAGTATGAATCTGGGAAAATTGGAAGTTGTCAAAAACGAAATGGAACACATAAACATCGATATCTTAGGCATTAGTGAGCGGAAATGGACTTGTATTGGTCATTTTGAATCTGACAACCACATGGTTTACTATGCCAGAAATGACAAATTGAAGAGGAATGGTGTTGCATTCATCATTAAAAAGAACATAACCAGATCACTCATGAGGTACAACGCTGTCTGTGATAGGACAATGTCCATGCGCCTACAGGGAAGTCCAGTTAATATCACTATTATTAAAATTTATGCACCAAGCACTGAAACCAGTAAGGATGAAATAGAAGAATTCTACCAACTTCTTCAATCTGAAATCAATCAAATATGCAATCAAGTTGTATTGATCATTACTGGTGATTGGAATGCAAAGGTTGGGAGCAAAGAGGAAGGATCAGTAGTTGGGAAATATGGCTTTGGTGATAGAAATGATGCTGGAGAATGCATGATAGAATTCTGCAAAATCAATTACTTGTTCATTTCAAATAACTTCTTTAGACAGCATAAGAGATGACTATACACATGGACCTCCCCAGATGGAAAACATAGAAATCAAATTGAGTACATCTGCAGAAAGAGACAATGGAAAAGCTCCATATCATCAGTGAAAACAAGGCCAGGGGCAGATTGTGGAACAGACCAGCAATTACTGATAGGCAAAATTCAAACTGAAGCTGAAGAAAATGAAAACAAGCCCACGAGAGCCAAAATATGACCTTGAATATATACCACCTGAATTTAGAGTTCATCAGAAGAACAGATTTGATACATTACACACTAAAGACCAAAGACCAGAAGAGTTGTGGATGACATCAAGAACATCATACATGAAGAAAGCAAAAAGTCATTGAGAAGACAAGAAAGAAGGTAAAGGTCAAATTGGATGTCAGAAGAGACACTGAAACTTGCTTTCCAGTGGAGATCCTAAAGCAAATGGAAGAAATGAGGTGGAACATGAGCTGAACAGAAAATTTCAAAGACCAGCTTGAGAAGATAAAGTCAAATATTACAATAAAATGTGCAAAGATCTGGAATCAGAAAACCAGAAAGGAAGAACACACTCAGCATTTCTCAAGCTGGGGGAACTGAAAAAGAAAATGCAAGCCTCAACTGTCGTAATTGAAAGATTCTATGGGCAAATTATTGAATGATGCAGAAAGCATCAAGAGAAGATGGAAGGAATACACAGAGTCACTGTACCAAAAGGAAATTGTCAATGTTCAACCGTTTCAAAAGGTAGCATATGATCAAGAAACAATGATCCTGAAGGAGGAAGTCCAAGGTGCATTGAAGGAATTGGCAAAGAACAAAGCACCAGGATTTGATGGAATAAAAATTGAAAATTTCCAAGAAAGTGAGGCAGTATAGGAGGCATTCACTCATCTCTGCCAAAAACTTTGGAAGACAACTACCTGGCCAATTGATTGGATGAGATCCATATAAGTGCCCATTCCAAAGAGAGGTGACCCAACAGAATGTGGAAATCATCAGACAATCTCTTTGATATCCCATGTGAGTAAAGTTTTGCTAAAGGTAATACATAAAAGGCTACAATCATACATTGTCAAAGAACTTCAAGAGGTTCAAGCCAGATTCAGAAGAGGCCATGGAATGAGGGATATCATTGTTGATGTCTGATGGATCTTGGCTGAAAGCAGAGAATATCAGAAAGATGTTTACCTGTGCTTTATTGATTATGCAACGGCTTTCGATTGTGTGGATCATAACAAGCTATGGACAACATTGTGAAGTATGAGTATTCCAGAACACTTCATTGTGCTCATGAGGAATCTGTACCTGGACCAAGAAGCAGTTGTTCAAACAGAACATGGAATCACTGAATGATTTAAGCTTTTAAAAGGTGTGCAACAAGGTTGTAGTCTTCCACCATACTTATTCAACAAGAATGCTGAGCAAATAATCTGAGAAGCTGGGTTATATGAAGAAAAACATAGCATCAGTTTTGGAGGAGGACTCATTAACAACTTGCAATATGCAGATGATACAACCTTGCTTGCTGAAAATGAATAGGACTTAAAACACTTACTGAT
Source organism: Chrysochloris asiatica (assembly GCF_000296735.1). Classification (NCBI taxonomy): domain Eukaryota; kingdom Metazoa; phylum Chordata; class Mammalia; order Afrosoricida; family Chrysochloridae; genus Chrysochloris; species Chrysochloris asiatica. The sequence goes on along the minus strand of NW_006408567.1, from coordinate 18,416,637 downwards.
GAAGATCATAGAGCACAGCCTTTGGTATGGACCACATCTCTTATCAAAGGAGAAAAGATTGAAGTTGTCAAGGACTTCATTCTTCTTGGATTAACTATCAACACTCATGGAAGCAGCAGTCAAGAAATCAAACGATGTATTGCATTAGGCAAATCTGGTGCACAAGATCTTTTTAAAGTGTTGAAGAGCAAAGACGTCAGCTTGAGGGCTAATGTGCACCTGACCCAAACCATGGTATTTTCAATAACCTCATATGCATGTGAAAGCTGGACAGTGAATAAGGAAGACCATAGAATAACTGATGTTTTTGAGTTATGGTGTTGGAGGATAATATTCAAAGTGCCATGGGCTGCCAAAAGAGCAAATAAATCTGTTTTGGAAGAAGTGCAGCCAGAGTGCTCCTTGGAGGCCAAGATGGCCAAACTTCATCTCTCATACTTCAGACATGTTGTCATGAGGGACCAGTCACTGGAGAAGGATATCATGTTTGGTAAGGTTCAGGGACAGAGAAAAAGTGGAAGACCCCCAACGAGATGGATTAGCCAAGTGGCAGCATCGATGGGCTCAAACTTGGCAACAGTAGTGAGGTTGGCCCAGGATCGGGCAGTGTTTTTGTTCTGCTGTGCATAAGGTCGCTCTGGGTCAGTACTGACTCAATGGCACCTAACAATAACAACATATGCATGTGAAATTTATACAGTGAATAAGGAAGACAGAAGAATTGATACATTTGAGTTACAGTGTTGGAGGAGAATATTGAAGTACCAGGGATTTCCAAAAGAACAAACTAATCTGTGTTGGAAGAAATAGAGCCAGTATGCTCCTGGGAAGCTAGGCTGGCCAGACTCTGCCTCTCATACTTTGGAAATGTTGTCAGGAGGGAACAGACCCTGGAGAAGCATATCACATTTGGTAAAGTGGAGGGTGAGAGAAAAAGAGTAAGACCCCCAAAGAGGTGGATTGGTACCATGGTAGCAACAATGGACTCAAGCATAGCAAAAATTCTGAGGTTGCAGGACTGGGCAGTGTTTCATTCTGTTATACATAGGGTCACTATGAGTCAGTACCTCTTTGATGGCACTTAACAACAACAACAAGAACTAAGTGAATGTCATAGTTTTCTATCACTGTGATGACAAACTGACACTAATTCAGCAGCTTAAAACAACACCCACCTATTGTCTAGCTCACATTTCTGTATGTCCATGCAGAATGTGACTTGGCTGACTCTCTCCTTGGGACCTCACAGGTTGAAATCAAGGTTTTAGTACAGTTGTGTTTCTTTCTGCAAGCTATGGTGATGAATCTGCCCACAAGCTCATTCAAGTGGTTGCCAGAATCCATTTCCATGTGGTTGTTGGAGTGAGGTCTGCATTTTTTGGTAGACTGTAGGCAGGGGGCTATTCTTGGCTTCTCAAGGCCACTGAAGGACATCATGTTTTGTAAATGAAAAAGAGGAAGACTCCAAATGAGATGGATTCACATAGTGGCCAAAACAATGGGCTCAAACATAATAATTGTGAGGATGGTACAGGACTGGGCAGTGTTTTGTTCTGTTGTCATAGGGTCGCTAGCAGTCAGAACTGGTTCCTTGTAATTCAGGATGTTGTTATTGGTTGTCATTGAGTTGTCTCCAATTCATGGTTACCCCAAGAGTGAACCATAGAGTTTTCAAGGATGTGAGCTTTCAGAACAAGATCTCTAGGTCTTTCTTATGAGGCATCCTGGGTTAGATTTGAACCCCTAATTTTTGGCTAATAGTTGAGTACTTAACCATTTGTACAACCTAATCCATATCAATGCAAACCTGTTGCCTTTGAATTAGTTCTGACTCACAGTGACCCTTGTCCACAGAGGATAACTTCTCCTGTCAGTTACCATGGCTGTAATCTTTACAGGAGCAGACTGCAGCATCTTTTTCCTGAAGAGCCATCAGTGGGTTTGAACCACTG
>NW_006408567.1:18412676-18413829 GCF_000296735.1 Chrysochloris asiatica | reverse complement strand
AATTGTATCTTTTCACAAACAACAAAGACAACATGATTTTCTACATAGAAAATCCCAAAACAGTTCCTAGAAATAGTAAATGAGTTCATTCTAAGTCACAGGATACAAGGTCAATGTATTAAAATTATTTGCATTTCTATAGGTTAGAAATAAACAGCCAGAATTTTTTCTAAAGCACATTAATAATAGTACTAAAAGGGAAAAATATGTGTGTAACATAATATGTGTGTAATCTGTATGTTGAGAACTATAAAACTCTGACCAAAAAAAATCAAAGATCTAAATGAATAGAGTAATACAACATATTCAAGGATTAGGAAACTCAGAATTGCTAAATTGTCAACTGTCCTAATGTAACCAAACAAAATCCCAGAGGGAATTTCTTTGGTTGTTGATGGTAAACATTGTAAAATTCTTTCAAAATTTGTATTCCGTTTATTCCTTGTGCCTTGTTATTAGACAATGACTTCAGTGCACCTTAGACTTCTTCCTTCAGGATCATTGACTCTTGATCATATGCTACGTCCTGAAATGGTTGAACATTGACAATTTCTTTTGTGTACAGTGGGAAGATCATTGCAATCAGTTAATTGAGAGAGAAAAAAATGTATGTGAAAAAAGAAATGGAGAGGCAGGGCTTGATGGTGGATAGGGTAGAGGTGCAGTGAAGTTCGCCTTCAGGAATACCACAGAATACAGGTGAAGCGCATTCAAGGCAGAGCTCCAAAACTCTGAACCACATATGTTGTTGTTGCTAGTGCCGTTGTGTTGATTCCGACCCATAGTTATAGGGTTTTGAAGGAGCAGCTGATGAGCTTATTATATATATATATATATAATTTGCTAAAGGAAATGGAAGAAATGAGGAGGTCCAAGAGCTGAACAGAAAATTTCAAAGATCAGTTGGCGAAGATAAAGTCAAATATTACAACAAAATGTGCAAAGATCTAGAATCAGAAAACCAAAAAAGGAAGAACATGCTCAGCATTTCTCAAGCTGGGGGAACTGAAGGAAAAATTCAAGCCTCGACTTTAGTTATTGAAAGATTCTCTGGGCAAGTTATTGAATGATGCAGAGAGCATCAAGAGAAGATGGAAGGAATACACAGTCTTTGTACCAAAAGGAAATGGTTGATGTTCAACTGTTTCAAGAG
>NW_006408567.1:18410362-18411000 GCF_000296735.1 Chrysochloris asiatica | reverse complement strand
GCACTTAACAACAACAACAACAAAGTGGTGATGGTGGGGATTTTTTGCTGGTTACTGGGATGTGGGGTGTGGAGTGAGGGGAGGGAGGGGAAGGTAGAACACAGGGTAGGGAGTAGATACAGGATAGTTTGGGTGCTAAGGGGGGGCGGGTCAATACACAAGAAGGCAAAGGGAATGGAAGAACAAGTTGGATGGAAAAACAATTAGGCAAGTTTGCATGGGCTAAGTGGGACAGAGGTAAATAATCATGTGTGCACAACCTTGGAACAACAGGGCTCTGGGATACAGGGATTGAGACATGGTTAGAATGGACAAAAGGTGGGGAATAATGCTCAGATGCTTGGCTGTCTTTTGAATCATGGTTTCCCTGGCATACTATTACAAAATAGACACTGGAGGGGGAGAGAAAGGAATAGCCAGATATATCACCATAGAAAGCTTGTAATTCTGTCTTCTGCCTATAACTGATTGCAATACCTACAATGGGGCTATAGTGTGCCCAGTGAAGGACGCTTCCTGTCAAGTCTATGCATTCCATAAGACCATAGGTGGAATCCTCAATCCCATCCAGAATCTTCAAATTTCCACTTGAAAGGACAAGCAGACTAGCCCGGAGTGGCTAGAAGAACAGAAGATAC
>NW_006408567.1:18391642-18409122 GCF_000296735.1 Chrysochloris asiatica | reverse complement strand
AAAAAAAAAAAAAAGGAACTAAAGGAGCCAAAATCATTTTGGCAAAGAACAAAGTTGAAAGATTCAAACTACTAGATTTCAATGCCCACTAGACAGCTTTAATTAATGAAGATAGTGTGATAGTAACACACATAACAATGAAATAAAATAGAAACCCCAGAAGTAGACCCACATAAATATAGTCAACAGCTTTGGATAAAAGTATAATTGTAGTGTAATGGCAGAAGTAGGATTTTTAAATAAAGAGTCCTGGAATTATGGGGCATCTAGGAGTTCTGGTGTGGTACTATGGGTTTAATGCGATGGACTGCAAAGTCAATTTGAACCTCAAGGTCAGCCATTCAATCTAATCAGCCACTCCTCAGAACCCCTATAAGAGGGTTGTTATGGGTCGGAGCTCACTTGACAGCTCTTAACAACAACAAAAGAAGTCCTGATATGATGCTGGTAAGGATAAGCAACAGACTGCTAACTAAAAGGTTGGCATTTCAAATCCACCACTTGCTCCTTAGAAATCCTATACAGGGTTGCTATGAGTTAGAAATGACTTGAAAGCAATGAACAGAAATAATATATGCAACAAAATGAAACAGCTGACATTTACCTCTTACCTTATGTGAGGGGGCTCTTCAAAATTTTTGAAAGAATGGAATTAAAAGAATACAATATTTCTAAAAACTTTTGGAAGCACCTTTGCACAAAAATTAACTCAATCTTAAGTATAAATTGTAAAACTTTCAAACTTCTTCAAGAAAACATAGGAGCAAATCTGTATGACTTTTATTTAGGCAAAATGTTTTTATATAAGACACTAAAGCATTAAGAAAAAGATAAATATGACTACAAAAATTAAAAGCTTGTTGTAACTACTGTTCTCTTTCAGTCTAGAGGAAAGGAAAGTGATGAAAATAGAAGATACTTGGAATCAATTAGTCCAGCAGACTAAAGGAATAATACATGAGCATCAGTCTCCAGGACAGTGGGATCAGAACTCAATGGTGTCCAGCTACCACAATCAACTGCTTTGAAAGGAATCACGTTAGAAGGTCCTGGCTAGAGTGGGAGAAAGTGTGGAACAAAACTCGAAATCATAAAAAAAATTAACTAAACTAAAAGAAAAACAAGCTTACTGGTCAGACACAGATGTGTGGAACACCAAGACTATCACCCTTGGTCATCATTCAGGTCTGGAACTGAACTCACCCACATTGCTCAGTTTTCAACCAAACAATAGCTAGATATATAGGTAGAGCAACAACACTGGTGAGGTACACATACCATAAAATGGTCAACCATTCGAGATTAAAAAGGCAGCATTTATTAAAGACAGAATTCAGAGGGGTTAGAAACAAAGGAGGAATGGAAACAAGAAACACAGGGAGGAAGTGGGATACATGATACTACACGGAGGGGATTACAATCATTAAGATGGAATGAAGTGCATGATTTGCTGGAGGTAATACTGATGACATGCTCTGTAAACCTTCACTCAATCCACAATACAAATTTTAACCAAATGAAATTTTTTTGTTCTAAAAAGAATATAGTGAAGAGCTTGTAAACACAAGTCACAGACCAGAAGAAAATATTTATAAATCACATTTCTGACAAAGGGCTCATTATCAGAATAGATAAAGGACTAGAAAGAAAAGCAACCCAAAAATCCAAGAAAACAAGTGATCCATGTTTAAAATATGAGCAAAAGATCTAAATAGGTACTTCACTAAAGATGAAAAATAAACATGGAAAACGATGCTGAACCCCATATGTCATTGTTGTTGTTAAGAGCTGTCGAGTTCTTTCATACTCATAGTGACCCTGTATAGGGTTTCCATGGAGTTGTTGGTGGTTTTGAACCTCTGACTTTTCAGTTAGAAGTCCAGTGCTTATCCTACAGTGCCATTTTTGTCATTAGGAAATTACAAATTAAAACAACAATGAGGTGTCACTACCTTATCCCTGTTGTTGTTGTTAAGTGCCTTCGAGTCGGTTCCGACCCATAGCGACCCTGTACATGGTTTCCGAGGGTGTAAATCCTTACCGGAGTAGAAAGCCTCATCTTTCTCCCGCGGAGCAGCTGGTAGTTTCGAACAGCTGACCTTAAGGTTCGCAGCCCGATTCGTAACCACTACGCTAAAATCCAAAATAGTAACAACATCAAGTGTTAGAGTAGATACGGAGCAATAGAAACTCTCATTCATTGCTGGTGAAAATGCAAAAAGGCACAGCTACTTTGAAAGCCAGCCTACCTGTTTCTTGCCAAGTTAGACAGAAGCTTATCATTTAATTTAACAATTACACTCAGGTATTAGCCTAAATGAACTAAAAATATATGCTTATACAAACCCCTGCACATGAATGTTTATAACATATTTATTCACAATTGCCAAAAACTGGAAGCAATTAAGATTCCCATCAGTAAGTAAATATATAAACAAAGTATGGCACATCCATACCATGGAATACTATCAAACCATGAAGAGCCTTGAAGAAAGAAGCTAGTTCGAAAGGTTACATTGTATGAATCCAAGTATATGACGTTCTGGAAAAGGCAAAATGATAGAGACAATGAAAATATCAGTGGTTACCGTAGGTTCAGGGAAAGGTAAAGGGGGTAAATAGGTGAAGACAGGTATCTTTAGGGCAATGAAATTATTCTGTATGTGAATCACAAAGAGTGAACCTTAGTGCAAACGGTGGACTTTCTTCAGCACTAATGTCAGTATTGGCTCATCAACTGCAACAAATGTATCACATTAGAGCAAAATGTTAAAAAAGAATGAAAGAAATGATTTGTTGGGTTTACTGTCTATGGGAAGTGTCTATTTTATCTGTGCAATCTTTCTATAAATCTAAAACTGATCTAAAATGTAGTCTATAAAAAACGTGAATTTTTATAGAAACTTTATATTCATAATTGCCAAATGCTGGTAATAACCCATATGTCTTTCAAATGAGACTAGATAAACTGTGGAACACCCACACAATGGAATACAACTCAGGACTATATGGGAACAAACTACTGATTTATACAATAAATGGATAAATCTTAAACGTCTTTTACTTAGTGAAAGAAGCCAAGTCCAAAAGACTACACATTGTATGACTCGATTTATATGATGCTCTGGAAATAGCTAAACTATAAAGATGGAAAATAGATCACTGGTTTTCAGGGACTGCTTGGTAGTGGACATGTTTGACTAACAGGTGCCGCAAGGGAATCTAGGTGGGTGGTGGAATTGTTCTCTATGAAACTGTGGTGGTGAATTTATGGCTAGGCATTTGTCAAAATTCAATGAATTGTACATCACAATGAGTGAATTTCACTGTAAAGAAATTAAAACCTATTATGTTGTTGTTGTGACGTGCCATTGAGTTGGTTCTGGCCCAGAGTGACCCTGTACAGGGTTTCCAAGGAGCAGCTGGTAAGTAATTTTAAAAATTGGCCAGCACATGAGGGAAACTCCAAAGGAATTTCAGACAGTTAAAAAGGAATCTGTTAGAAATGCATCACCTAAACTCACTGAAGAGAGTCAATGAGACAGCAGCTGATCTATAAACTGGAAAAAAGTGTTCCCACCTTATACTGAAAAGCTGTATATACAGAGTCTTGGTGTGATGCTGTAGGACAAGCACTAGACTGCTAACCTCAAGCTCAGCAGTTCAAACCCACCAGCGGCATCTCAGAAACCCTATAGAGAGTTGCTAAGAGTTGGAACCAACTTGGTGGTGCTTAACAACATCTATATAGATAGTTTGTCCTGGTATGACCCAATAGGATAAATAATTGACTACTAACCACAAAGTTGGTGGTTCAAATCTACCAGCCATTCCTTAGAAACTCTGTATAGGGTCACTGTGAATTGGAACTCACTCCATGGTACATAACCTCTACCACACACACACAGTTCTTTAATTGGTGAATGTGTGTGTTTTTTTATAGAGGCCAGCAATTTAGAAACTATTATAAGTGTGTGCTATTGTTGTTAAGTGTTGCTGAGTTGGTTCTGACTCATGGTGATCATGTATAGGGTTTCCGAGAAGTGGCTGGTGGCTTTGAATCACTACCATCCTTGAGGTTAGCAATCCAGTGTTTATCCTAGAGTGCCACACCAGGACTCTACGTATGTGCTACTTTTGTTGCTAAACCACAGAGTAGGTTTTGACTCAGCTACCCTGCATAGGGTTTCCGAGGAGCAACTGGTGAGTTTGAACCACCAGCATTTCGGTTCAAACAGATCTTGTGGTCATAAAGTGCCAAACCAGGACTCCTAAGGTTTTGTAAATAAGAATAATTAAAGGCAGGTTTCTCAATGCCCAAGAATGAAGTTATAAATGAAGAGGGAGAGAGCGGTAAAGTGAACCAAGTGGTGCTATATTGAGATTAAAAAATGTGTGAACTCATGTTTTAAAATGATCTATATACACAAATGAATGGATGTAGAGATAAATAAATGTGTGTGTGTGATGTATGGGTTATTATAATACATTTGTCTCATACCTCTATCTGATGAAATGACCTAGAAGCAGTGGCATTCCTATTAGCACCAACCAATCTTGATTTCTATATAATATTCCCCAACAAAGAAGCTATGACTGTGGAGAAGTAGTTTCCAGGATTGGCACAAAGACTATACAAGATAAGCATGAAGCATGTGGGGAACCAGTAGGTAATGGCGAGCCCAAACAAAAGACTAACGTACTCATTAAAATACCAGAACCAGTCTGAAAGAGCTCATGATGGCCAAAGCTAGAATAAAGTGAGCAAAAAATTAAATCATGATGGTACTGAATAATAAACCAAAGAAAAAATAAATATCTGAGTCCCTATTGATGTAAAAAGTAACTATGTTGTTGTTGTGAAGTGCTATAATAGCTATAAGCTCTATAATAGAAGGCTTTCAATGATTAAATGTAGAATGAGAGAAATAGAAAATTTCCAGAAGAACATCACAATAATAATGATTGTGGTCATGACCCACCCATAGAAGTCAAAATGATACAGTAAATATTTAAGGAGAAACAAGTCGTTTTCACAGTCTCAAAATATCTCCCCCAAGGTAATTATTATTATTATTACTCAAGGAAAAACAGTAACTACACAATGGAGAAGTGTGAAAGACTACCTTCATCAAGTGATCCAGGTCAACATTACCAGTAGTAAGACAGATAGACAGTGTGTACTCTCTGATATCATGCACTGAAAATGTCCTATAATCTCTGTGGTTCTCTAGAAAAATGCATTTTCTCAGTCTAATCAGGAAAAACTCATCTGTCAGTCTGTTGTACTGTAGTGGCTTTCTTGTTGCTATGATATTAGAAGCTATGCCCCTAGTATTAAAATACCATTAAGGCTTCCCATAGTGGACAGACTTCAGTGGAGCTTATAGACTAAGACTTAGAAGAAAGGCCTGGAAATCTACATTCCCAAATCAGCCATTGAAAACCTAATAGATCAATACTAATGATGATGTCTATGCCCACCAGATTCTGAATGTACCCGATCTCCTCTGATCTTGGAAGCTAAGCACTCATCTGCCAGTGTGTTATACTGTGGTGGCTTGAGTATTGCTCTAATCCTCGAAGCTAGTCTACAGGTGCCTTAAATATCAGGAGAGTCACCCATGGTGGACAGGTTTCAAGTGAGCTTGCAAAGAAAAACTAGGAAGAAGGAGTGGCAGATTATTTCTGAATATTTAGTCACTGAAAACCTTATGAATAGCAGTGGAACACTGTCAGCACCAGATTGTTGAGTATTGAAACATGATAAAGAGCTGCAGAATATTGTCAGAGATAGTGCCAGAAGATGAGACACTCAGGTTGGAAGACATTCAGAATATGACTGGGGAAGTACTGTCTTCTCAAAGTAGAGTTGGCCATGATGAAGCAAATGGATGTAGCAAATGGGACCTTCATTTGCTGATGGGGCTCATTTATTGATGGGGTGCAACTCAAAATAAAGAGAAACAGCTATAAATATCCATTAATAATCAGAGCATGAATGTACAAAATATGAATCTAAGACAATTGGAATTATGAACAATGAAATGGAATGCATAAGCATCAATATCCTAGGCATTAGTGAGCTGAAATAGACTGATATTGGCCATTTTGAATCTGACAAACATATGGTTTACTATGTTGGAAAAGACAAATTGAAGAGGATTGGCATCACATTCATTGTCCAGAAGAACATATCAAAATCTATCTTCAAGTACAACACTGTCCGTAATAAGATAATATCCATACGGCTACAAGGAAGACCAGTTAATATCACTATTATTCAAATTTAATCACCAACCACTAAATCCAGTGATAATGAAACAGAAGAATTCAACCAACTTCTTCAGTTTGAAATTGACTAAACATGCAATCCAGAAGTATTGATGATTACTGGCGATTGGAATGTGAATTTTGGAAACAAAGAGGAAGGATCAGTAGTTGGAAAATATGGCTTACATGATAGAAACAATGCTGGAAATCTTGTGATTCACTACCCAAAAGCTTTTGCTTATGTGTACCATGACAAGCTAAGGACAACATTGCAGAGAATGAGTATTTCAGAACCCTTAGTTGTGCTCATGAGACACCTGTACATAAACAAGAGACAGTTATTTGAACAAAACAAGAGGATGCCAAATGACTTAAAATTAGGAAAGGTGTTTGCCAGGTTTGTATTCTTTCACCTTACATATTCAAAATGAATTCTGAGCAAACAATCTGAGAAGCTGGAGTATATGAAGAAAAATGTGGCATTAGGCTTGGAGAAAGATCATTATCAACCTGCTATATGCAGAGGAGTTCTGGTGTGGCGCTGTGAGTTAATGCGCCAGACTACAAAGCCGTTTGAACTGCAAGGTCAGCGGTTCAAGTTCATCAGCTGTTCCTTGGAACCAACTCGACATTACTTAACAACAACAACAACAACAGTATGCAGAGGACACAACTTGCTGAAAGTGAAGTGGATTTAAACCCCTTACTTTGAAGACCAAAGACCACAGTCTTTGGTATGAGTTGCACCTCAATGTAAAGGAAACAAAAATTCCCCACACTGAACCAGAGAACATCATCCATATAAATGTAGAAAAGATAGAAGTTGTCAAAGACTTAATTTTGCTCAGATCAACCATTATCTCTCATGGGCGCAGCAGTCAAGAAATCCAATGATGTATTGCATTAGGCAAACATGCTGTACAAGATCTTTTAAAAGTGTTCAATAGCAAAGCTGTCATTTGAGCACTAAGGTACTCCTGATCAAAGTCTGGTGTTTTTAGTAACCTCATATGCATGTGAAAGTTGGACAGTGAATAAAGAAGACAATAGAAGAAATGATACATTTGAGGTACAGTGTTGGAGGAGAATATTAAAAGTACCATGGACTGCCATAAGAACAAACAGATTGATATTAGAAACACTACAAGAATGCTGCTTGGAATTCAAGATGGCCAGACTTCATCTCTCATACTTTGGACATATTATCAGGAAGGACTAGTCCCTGGTGAAGGATATCATGTTTGGTAAAGTGCAGGGTCAGAGAAAACAAGGAAGAACCCCAGTGAGATGGATTGGTACAGGCAGCAGCAATGAACTCAAATCTAGCCATGATTGTGAGGTTGGTGCAGGCAATGTTTCTGTTGTATATAGTGTCGTTATGAGTCAGTACTGACTCGATGGCATCTAACAACAACAAATGATGATGGAGGTGTCACAGGACTGTTTCATTCTGTTATGTCCAAGGTCACCATAAGTTAAAACCAAGTAGATTGGAACTAACAGCAACAATCATGAAAAACATCAGACAAACCTAAACTGAAGGACATCATACAAAATGAACAATCAAACAAACGCAATGAATATCTTTAAAAGCATCAAGGTTCTGAACACTAAGGGATTGTCACAGATTGGAAGACACTATGGTGGCATGACAATTAAATGAAATATGATTTCCTGTAACAGAAAAAGGACCTTAGAAGAAAAACTTGAAATTTGAGCAAAAACATTACTTTAATTCATTGTTGTTGTAGTTCTTAAGTGCCTTTATGTTGGTTTCGATTCATAGTGACCCTGTATAGGGTTTCCAAGGAGCATCTGGTGAATTTGAACCATCAACCTTGTTTCCAGTAGTCCAGTGCTTATCCCACAGCACCATTATTGTTATGATGTTGTTGAATGCTGTTGAGTCATTTCTGACTCATAGTGGCCCTGTATAGCACACCTGAGGCTTTAAATCTTTGCTGGAGCAGAAAGTCTCATCTTTCTCCCACAAAGCATCACAGGATTGCACAAATATTCCTTTATTAGTTATGATCATTGCCCTCTGATTGTTTTAATTAGCTGGAACTGCTGTAATGCAAATACCACTAATGTCTGTCTTTGAAGAACAGAAATTTATTTTCTCACAGTTCTAGAGGCTAAAAGTCCAAATCAATGTCTTTGCTAAATGAATTCTTTCTTTGTCAGTAGATCTGACTGTTCCTTGACTTACAGACAATTTTCACATGTCATCTGCCGTCCCCAGTTTGTGCCTGCCCCAAACTGCCCAGTGTGGCACAGTAGGATCAGCACTGGTCAATTAACTGCAAGGTTGGTGGTTGAAACCCACCAGTCACTCTTCAGAAATTCTATTCAGTGTCACCATGAGTCAGAATTACTGAAATGCACTTAATAACAATTCTGTATATAATCTGCTCTTTTTAAGAAGTGATTAGATTTTGGATATACCCTACACTGAATTGATCCCATTAATATATCAAATAAAATCCTATTCCTAAATGCGATCACATCCTCAGGTATAGGTGCTAGGATTCCAACACAAATATTGGGAGGACACAATTCAATCCATACCAATGATTATGTAAGTTGTAAAGATCATGGAGACTGAGTGAAGAAAAAATGGGAACACTGTACTATTTTTGCAACTCCTCTATAAAAGTATCTAAAATAAGTTTTCTTAAAAGAATAATATGGTTTGATTTTCATAATAAATATTCTAATACTTTCAAACTATTGATCTCTCTGTGAGGTTCCTAATTCCCCCAGAAGCTACTTTGATTTTCTCCTGCCAGCCCTGTAGATACTGATTAATTTTATGGGCAAATGTATTCTTTTCTTTTTCGTGATTCATTATTCACCAGCTCAGTGCCCACACAGTTCACTTTGATCAGCACACAAACTAACACACTAAACATACTGTCAGTTGTCAACTTCTATTTATAGTCTCATGTTTTGAACAATGGAGCTGTTGATCCAATAGATGTTATTATGTCTCATGAAACCAGACAGTTAAGGAGCCTTAATTAAAACTTTCAGACAGAATTACAATTCTTGTGTTAAGGAAGGGTGCATGAAGGAGGTTTAAAACCTAATTTCAGAGGGATCAACACAGAAATCAGCTATTTTCATGACTGCTGAATTTCGGAATGGCCATGGGAAACACAAGTCTCCTTCTCCAAGTCCCTATAGACTGTTTTGTTCAGTTTGTGTGAGTATCTGTGGATAGGAAATGACAAAGGGGAATGGAACCCTGACCCCTGAACCATAGTTTCACAGCTTTTCATTGGCCCATACAATTTAAGACATTTTATGTGAGGAGGAACTTCTATGGATTTTCCTAAGTCTTGTTTTTGTTGTTGTTAAGTACCAAGGAGTTGGTTCCGACTCACAGTGACCCTGTACAGGGTTTCCAATGCTGTAAATCTTTCTCCCGTGGAATGGCTGGTAGTTTTGAACTGCCGACCTTGAGGTTAGCAGCCTGATTCATAACCACTACGCTACCAGAGGCTAAAGTAGAAGCCTAATAGGTGTGCATATGAGGTAAGGGGAGAATAGAGTAAAGAACATTATTGAATGTTAACAGGAATATTAGCATGACCAAGCATGATAATTTCACCATCCAAAACTGTATTATTATGATGATTTTGCCATTTTTCTTTCTCTGACAATTCCATTGTGTGTGTGTGTATGTGTGTGTGTGCTTTAAAAAAAAACAAAAAAAAAACTTTACACTTCCCTCTCCTTCATCCCCTGGTAGTCATGAATCTTCCTTTGTCTCCATTGATAAACTTATTCTAGATATTTTATATAAGTGAGATCGCACAGCATTTGCCATTTTGTGTCTGGCTTAATTCACTTAGCATACACAATGTCTCTAAGATTTAACTATGTTGTAGCATGCATCAGAGCATTATATCTCTTTATAATGAATTGTATGTATGCATTATCATAGTTTTTTCCTTCCACCTTTCAGCTATTGTGAGTAACAAAACCTTATTAAATGACCTGATGAATCCCTCTGCTCTACCTAAGGAAGAGCAAATGACTCCAAGATGTTGGGCATATGCCCCATCCAGATTTCCTAGGATTTGTGAAGTGGGTGAAAGCGCAACCCCATCTTGGAAGGGAGGCATTGAGGGTGGATTTGTTTCTGGGGGCTCAGGTCCTCAGAGCCTGGTCAGTGTCTCCCTCTTTGGCAAATTAAGTTTTTTCATCATGTCTGATTGGGTTTGTGAATTTCTCTCCATTATATCTGGGGTGCAGTCTTAGAGTAGAATGATTTGCATATTAGAATATTAGCATAAATGGAAAAGAAAAAAAAAAAAGAAAGACAATTTTTGCCAACGGATTGGAAGCGATCCATATTTGTGCCCATTCCAAAAAGAGGTTGTTGTTAAGTGTAGTCGAATAGGGTCTGACTCATGGTGACACCTGTATGGGGTTCCTGAGGTGTGGCTACTGAGTTTGAAACACTGAACTTGGAGTTCAAACAGACCTTGTGGGTCAGTGCCTATCCTATGGTGCCATACCAGGATTCCATAGATGATTAACCCAATGGAATGTGGAGCTCATTGGACAATATCATTAATATCACACACCAATAACATTTACTAAAGAAAGTTAAAAAATGGCTGCAACAGTACATTGACAGAGAACTGCCAGAGGTTCAAGCTGGATTCAGAAAAGGACGTGATACAGGGATATCATTTCTTATGTCAAATGCATCTAGGCTGAAAGCAGATAGTACCAGAAAGATGTTGGCCTGTGCTTCACTGACTACAGAAAGACTTTCCACTGTGTGGATCATGCCAACGATGTAACCTTTAAACATGTTCATAAAGGACCTGTACATAGACCAAGAGGAAGTTGTTTGACCAGAACATGGGGACACGGAATGGTTTAAAATTAGGAAAGGTGTGTGCAGGTTTGTATTCTTTGATAATACTTATTTAATCTGTATGCTGAGCAAATAATCTGAAAAGCTGGATTATATGAAGAAAATGTGGTTTCAGGATTGGAGGAAGACTCATAACAGCATATGAAGATGATACAACCTTGCTTGCAGAAAGTGAGAAGAACTTAAAATACTGATGAAGATCAAAAAGCACAGCCTTTAGTATAGGTTGAACCTCAATGTAAAGAAAGCAAAATCCTCACTACTGGACCACTAAGCAGCATCCAAATAAGTGGAGAAAAGATTGAAGTTTTCAAATACTTAATTTTGCTTGTATCCATCAACACTCAGGGAAACACAGTCAAGAAATCAAATGACATATTGTATTAGGATAATCTGCCACATAAGACCTCTTTAAAGTGTTCAACAGCAAAGATGTCAGTTTGAGGACTAAAGTATGCCTGGCCCAAGTCACAGTATTTTCAATAGCTCCATATGTATGTGAAAGTTGGACAATGAATAAGGAACACTGTAGAAGAATTCAGGCATTTGAGTTATGGTGTGGGAGAAGAATATTAAAGGTAGCATGTACTACCAGAAGTACAAACAAAAAAGAAATACAACTTAGAAGCTAAGATGACCAGACTTCGTGTCTCATACTTTGGATGTATTATCTGGAGGGACCAGTCTCTGGAGAAGGACATCATACTAAAAGAAATGGAGGGTCAGTGAAAAAGAGGGAGACTCTCAATGATATAGATTGGCACAACAGCAGCAACAATGGGCTCAAACATAGCAACAATTGTAAGGATGATGCAAGATCAGGTGATATTACCTTCTGTTGTACACAGGTTGCTATAAGTTGGAACCAACTGGATGGCACTTAACAACAACAGCAGCCTGAATTTGCATATGAGCTATTGATTGTTTCACAGTCAGCCCGTGCCCTTGTTTTAGGAGCTCTGGTAGCGTAGTGGTTACGAATCGGGCTGTGAACCGCAAGGTCAGCAGTTCGAAACTACCAGCTGCTCTGTGGGAGAACGATGAGGCTTTCTGCTCCTGTAAAGATTTACAGCCTCAGAAACCCTGTACAGGGTCGCTATGAGTCAGAACTGACTCCATGGCACATAACAACAACAACATTGAGCTTTTTCACAGTCTCTTCTCACAGATGTAGTCTATTTGATTTCTGTTTATTCCATTTGGTAAGGTCCTTGTGTATAGTCGTCTTTATGCTGTTTGAAAAAAGTATTTGCAATAAAGCATAAGTCTTGCAAAATTCTATCATGTCAACCCCAGCATAATTTCTACCATCAAGACCACTATTTTCCAACCACTCATCCTTCCTCTTTGCTTGCAACCTTTGCATCTCAATCACAAGTAATTATTAACATATCTTGATTGCACGTTTGATCAATTTCAGACTGAAGAAGTTGATAGGATCCTTCAGTTTAATTTTGTCATCACTGGCTTTAGTTGCTGGTACTTAAATTTGAATTTAAGAAATTCTGGTAGCATAGTGGTTACTAATTAAGCTGCTAACCTCAGGATCAGCAGTTTGAAACTACCAGCTGTTTCAGGGGAGAAAGATGAGGCTTTCTGCTCCCATAAAGATTTACAGCCTCGGAAACCCTGTACATACAGGGTAGTTATGAGTTGGAACTGACTCCATGTCACATTGCTACCACTACCAAATTTGAATTTAGGTATAAACTGGTGTTTGTAGGTGTATGGATATTATCCTGTTTATGAGAGTTTATTTTAAAATAAGTATAGAAATGTTCAAGTTTGTCAGCATAAATCATTTTTCTTTATTGTAAGGTTGTCATGACACAGCACACAGCTGTTGTTTGTTGTTGTTCAGCGCTGTTGGGTTGGTTCCGGCTCATAGCAACCCTGTGTAGATAGGGTTTCCAAGGAGTGGCTGGTGGGTTTGAAGCACTGACCTTTTAGTTAGCAGTCCAGTGTTTATCCTATAGTGCCACACCAGGACTCCATACTGGACAACACACAGCTAAGACCCCCAAAAATATTCATTTAGAGCTGGGGAATCAGGGTGGTAGTGGTGATATGCCACCCAGTCAGTTCCAACTCACTTTATGGGAGCAGAAAGTGTGCTCTTTTCCCAATGGAGTGACCAGTAGATTCAAACTACTGACCTTGAGGTTATCAGTCCAGCTTGTAGTCCACTATGGTACCAGGGCTCCTTGGACACTCCGGGTAGCGTAACATTAGCCCCGTAACTGACGTCACTCAGCTGTTTACTTTTAACAAGTGGTCTTGGCAGGAAGCCTTGACCAAAGGTTCACGCTCCATAGAGGTTCCTCATAACTGGGGTGAAAGCTTGGCAACAGCAGACAGAGACGCTGACATAGATGCAACTTTCAGAAAGCCTATACAAGGTTGCTATAAGTCAGAACCGCCTTGATGGCACTTAACAACAACGAAGTTCTCTTCTACCATACTCTCAAAGGAAGATCAAAGCCCAAGGTTTTTATGTGGTTATTCCTCTGTTCTAACATGATAAGGGTCTTATTGGACACATATCACATTAGAGTAAATTATGTCATAGTTTTATAATCAGAGGTTCACTCATGATCTCTGAAGTAGATAGAATGGAGGTAAGATAACAGCATATGACAACACTAGAAGCATGCCATTCTTAAGCTGTCCACAACTTTGTGTAAGTGTCCTAGTCACACATAATATCTCACACACACATGTGATTTGAGATCACTGCCTTATAAGCATACATGTCTGTCTCTCACACACATACACTTTTCCCCACATTCCAAGATATTTTGAACATTCTATAGTGGTTGGGTGAGAAGTCACTTATTATGCTGCAGACTGATGGGGAAACATTGGAACTTCTCAGCTAGAAACATAGACAGGGAGAAGACTGCTCCATGCTGTTGGAATGACTCTCAGAACAGAAAAGGCCACAAGTGCATCAACAGATTCAACCACACAGGTTCTGAATGCCTGAGGATGTGCAAAGTACCTGTCTGGGTTTCCATGAATGTATTTGTGTCTACCTTCAGGGGTTGCTTGTCTAGTGTGGGCAGAGAAGACAGGCTTGTAAACCCATGTGTAAATTAAATGAAAACACTGAGCCATAAACAAAAGGTAATGAAAGTCTCCAGCAAGGATGGACTCCTCTAATGGCGTTGGGGTAAGGAGTCATTGTGGAAGGATGATTTGGTGGCAGGTGACACTTGAGTTTGGTTGTGACAAGTTAATCAAATTTCTCAAAAACAAATTATACTCAAGGATTTGATGACATTGAAGCACAGTGTTAAGGAAATAAGAAGTAATGTGACTCAGAGGATTTTAGCGTTATGATGAAAAAGATTTTTTCACTTCACCAAAGGCATGATCATTTCATATTTAATATGCTTCCAGGATCTTCAGATGAAAAGAATCTTATTTAATAATGATGGTGGCCTGTCCAATTGACTCTGTGCAACATGTAGAAGAATCTCTGCAGCCCCAGGCTAGATTAAAGCTCCCTCCAACAGTGATTGCAGCTCAGTCGTGTAGCGGTATCAGACTGCTGAGAAAAGAAAGATAAAGTCAGTCATTATCACCAATCAGGCTTAAAAATATGGCAAACAATCCTGATCCCAGGAGCATGTTCCTCAAACAGTTGAAATTAATTTTTCTCAGGGCATTTCCATTTAAATCCAGATGCAAATCTCTTAGTGTGTATAGTTGTTATATAAGAAGCAATGGCCTCTGACTAAAGTTTCCTACTGTTATCCTTCTCAGATAAGGGCTTCATGCCACCAGGTTTGTTGTAAATGTGAGAAGCACAGTATGTAGCTTTATCAGCATTTGGCTGGCTTACTGGGTTTAAAGGCTGGACCAAAGTAATTATACACTCAGATGATGTGACTATACTGAAATGATATGATTGGACAAAAGAGGGAATGTAGAAGGTTCTGCTTCTGGTGGGATGAGGGGAAGAGAACAGTAATGCAATACTTGCTTGAGTTGCTAAACTGATATTTCTTAGGAACAAAAGCAAGAAAGTCTGATAACATTAGTGAGTCATTTCCAGTTTTTGAGATAAGATAATAGACCTGAGGGTAATATACTATTTTTACCTGGATTTTTCTCTCCACTAAAGCTAAGGTTCTTTCACAAACATAAGTTAATGATAAATACTCAACATTTGCCAACATTGAGTCCCACAAGAATGCAGTTGTTACCCATTTTGCTAGGAAATGCTTCAGGAATTCTGATTTGCCAATTCTTTCCCTTTCTCTGAACTAGGACCCAGGCATTCTTTGTTTTCTTCTCTTTTTCTTTTTGCTACATCTTCTTACCTTATTTCAGCTTGTGTTTTCCCTCACACACTGAAATAAGCATGCATCATTAAACTCCTAAATACACATATATAAGACAAGAGACATATATGGAGTATTAATCTAGAAAGATGGTAGAGTTTGAATATTTGGTTTAAAAAACAGGAAGTTTTAGAAATGGTGTTATTGATCTATTGTGTCCTCTACAATATGCATTGTAAATTGTAACACCTACTCCTGCAATTTTCATCTAAATCACAATAAAAAGGTATTAACATTAAAAAATCTTAACCTCTATACCTGTGGTTGTAATCCCATTTGGAAATAGAATATTTTGTTATGTTAATAAGGACATATTGATGTAGAGTGTATCTATAGATTTTGCTCTATTCCTGCTTACTCAATATTACAATTCAATGTTCAAATATCTATTCCATCCTGGGGAATTCCTTTCCATCTTCATTCTTGATGTTAGCACACTTGGCATATCTATTATAGAAGCACTAAGTAAGTAAAACAAAAGCTAAATACTATAATCATGGTATCATGGGTAATGACGAGAAGTCAGCAAAAGTTTATTTAGCCTTAGAAGCTCACTGTCTGATGTGCTCTCAGGTTTCTCTATCATGGTGGTCTACAGGAACTACTTAATCCAGGCCCTAATTCCTTTATTATTTCTTCGCTCAAAGATTAAGGTTGTGTGTCAACTTATTGGCCACAATTCTCAATGGTTTAGCAGTTATGATCCTCCATGATAAGATCTACTTTAAACAACTAATCAATCGAAAAGGAATTTTCTTTGGGTGTGACTTGTTTCTAATATGGATGCTCTGGTAAAGCTCACTTGATTTTTGGTGGATGTGGATCGTGCATCTGGCTTATCACCTCTGGTTCTTTGGAAACAAACCAGCTGCCTTCCAATCCTGGGAGTCATTATCAGCCTGCCGTCTTACCTGCCAACCTTGTATTTATTCGCCTCTGCAGCCAGCAGCCTACTGTTTGACCTGATGATCTTGGTTTTGTCAACCCCTGTAGCTATGTGAAGAGAAGCCTCTGATCTGGTATCTTACCCATGGACTTAGGACTTGCCTGCCTCTATACCAGGTGCTTCTATCATGGAAGGTGGTGGCTAAACGATGTGCGACAACTGCGCAGACCTGGTGGAGGTGTTAAATGAAACCCAGACCACGGAGAGGCGGGGTGAGAGGTGTCTGGAGACCAGGTCGATGGGGAGACGCTGCCTAGCGGGAAGAGACTGCAGGGGCCAGCCAGGTTGTCCTACTTACTCCAGATGCGAGAGCACCTTCCTAGCCTAACCATTGGATCCTGGCTTTGAGGCAGGATCGACCAACGTAGAGACCCACAAGCCCAGCCCAAAGCATCTCACTACAACCCAGTCGCCCCTGCTGTGCTTCTGCCTCTTGATTGACATCCAAGAACAGAAATCCCGCCTTTGAGCCAGACTTAAGGGCCCTAGCACAAGAAGATTCCTATTTAACAGCCACCACGCAACCACCACTCGTCTGTCGTGCTGTGGTGGTTTGAATTGCTGTGATTCTGAGGGCTATGCCACCGGTATTTTAAATAACCAGCAGGGTCACCCATAGTGGACAGGTATCAGATGAGCTTCCAAACAAAGACAGACTAGGAAGAAAGAGTGACAAACTACTTCCGAATCACTAGTCACTGAAAACTCTATGAATAGCAGAGAAACATTGTCAGATACAGGACTGGAAAGTGGGAAGGCACTCAGAATGCAACGGGGAAAAAAAGACCTCCTCCAAGTAGAGAAAAACTCACAGAACCTTCATTTGCTAATGGGCCACAAATCAAAATGAAGAGAAACAGCTGTAAACATCCATTGAAAACTGGAACATGGAATGTACGAATTATGAATCTGGGAAAATTGGAAGTTGTCAAAAATGAAATGGAACGCATCAACATTGATATCTTAGGCATTAGTAAGCTGAAATGGACTGGTATTGGCCATTTTGAATCTGACA
>NW_006408567.1:18373980-18390227 GCF_000296735.1 Chrysochloris asiatica | reverse complement strand
CAAGGTAATACAGAAACGGCTACAATCATACATTGACAGAGAACTTCCAGAGGTTCAAGCTGGATTCAGAAGAGGCCGTGGAACGAGAGATATCATTGCAGATGTCTGATGGATCTTGGCTGAAAGCAAAGAATATCAGAAGGACGTTTATCTATGCTTTATTGACTGCACAAAGGCTTTCAATTGTTTGGATCATGACAAGCTATGGAAAACATTGAGAAGTATGAGTATTCCAGAACACTCAATTGTACTTCTGAGAAATCTGTACCTGGACCAATAGGCAGTTGTTCAAACAGAGCATGGGAACACTGAATGTTTTAAAATTGGGAAAGGTGAGCGACAGGGTTGTGTTTTTTCACCATTCTTGTTCAATATGTATGCTGAGCAAATAATACGAGAAGCTGGGTTTTATGAAGGAAAAATGGCATCAGGATTGGAGGAATGTTGCAGACCGTGCAGACCCGGTCAGGAGTTCGAGGCTCTGTGGGCCCAAGTGTTGCAGACTGTACAGGCCGCAGGCTCTAAAGAACAGACTCTAGCCACCTGGCAGTCATAGCAAATTGTTTTTCATCTTAGTGTTCATCTAGGTTTGTTATTAATTGCTTACATGAAGCCCTGATATCCACAGATAAATGTGATATTTTCCTAAAAGCCAACACTGTAAAATTCCAAACAGGCAAAGCCTTCCCTCAGAGAATTCATTCAAAGTAAATTGGGTGGCTCCCTGGTCTCTGTTCTAAGAACAAAAGGTCTGCCCTGACTAAATTGTTTCCAGGTGCAGCCCATTCACCTAGGCGCCTTGCTTCTTCCTGCAAATCTGGCCCAGGCAGCTGACACAATGGGAATCCTCCCAATCCTCCTTTTCCTTCCCCCATTTGAGGCTAGGTGCTAAAAGGTATGTTAATTAAGCTTGAGAAACCAAGTTGCGGTCGTGAGAATTCGAACCTGTGAAATATGATGTGAAGGTGCCTGAATGTCTGGAGAATTATGTATGTTAGCTGTACCTTGTCTTAGTCCCGCCCAGCTTTGTGTAAAGTACCTGCCTTAAATAAAACAGAGGCACAGACAGACCCAGGTGTGCATTACAGGCATGCGGTGAGAGAGTGCATTACGACTGGCAAGGCAGCATGCAGGGGGCTCAGTCCAGCCTTGCAACCATATTGCCTGCTTAGCCAGCATGTTTACTATGCAGGATATTACTGCATTCCTGGCTGAGCTGTTTGCAATGCGAGATCTGCCAGACGCCAGTAATGCATACACTCTGGTTTTGGGGTGTATCTTTGTCTCTCTCTTTGTGTCTCTGTGTCTCTTTTGCTATCCCTATCGCCGCCAGATATCCCCTCCTCGTGAACCAAACATCCGTGTCGAGGCAGGTCCCCAGCAGAGGAAGACTTATTAACAACCTGAGATATGCAGATGATACAACCTTGCTTGCTGAAAGTGAAGAGGACTTAAAATATTTACTGATGAAGATCAAAGAGCACAGCCTTATGTATGGATTACAACTCAATGTAAAGAAAATAAAAATCCTCACCACTGGACCAATAAACAGCATTCTTATCAATGGAGAAGAGATTGAGGTTGTCAAGGACTTCCTTCTTCTTGGATCAACTATCAACACTCGCGGAAGTAGCAATCAAGAGATCAGACGACGTATTGCATTGGGCAAGTCTGCTGCACAGGAACTTTTTAAAGTTTTGAAAAGCAGAGATGTCAGCTTGAGGACTAAGGTGTGCTTGACCCACGCCATGGTATTTTCAATAACCTCATATGGGTGTGAAAGCTGGACAGTGAATAAGGAAGATCATAGAAGAATTGATGCCTTTGAGTTGTGGTGTTGGAGGAGAATACTGAAAGTGCCATGGGCTGCCAAAAGAACCAATAAATCTGTTTTGGAAGAAGTGCAACCAGAGTGCTCCTTGGAGGCCAAGATGGCTAGGCTTCGTCTCTCATACTTTGGACACATTGTCCGGAGAGAACAGTCACTGGAGAAGGATGTCATGCTGGGTAAGGTGGAGGGTCAGAGAAAAAGAAGACCCCCAACGAGATTGGTCAGCCAGGTGACATCATTGATGGCATCAAGTGTGGTGGTGGTAGTGAGGTGGGCCCAGGATCGGACATTGTTTCGTTCTGCTGTGCATGGGGTCACTATGAGTCGGTTCCGACTCGATGGCACCTGACAACAACAACAACATACCAGGTGAGCCATTTCTTTACACAAGCTTCACTGACTTTCATTCTCTTGTGAACCCAGCCTAAGTCACCTCCTCAATTAAATTAGTCCTATATACTTCTGCCAGATGAACCTACTGAAAGTACAACTCAAACTAAGTTAATCTTTAAGAGAAAAGGAAAAAAAAATAACACTTGAACTATTTTCTGCTGCCTGCTGAAGTAGGAACAAATTGCTCAATTTAAGACTGTCCTCACTAGCCCCTTAACCTTTCTCTTCAGCTTATCTTCCACTTTTCCTACATGTATCTTTCCTCAGCTATACAGAGCTGCTTCCTCAATTCAGTGCACAACACTTCCCATCTGTCATGGCTTTATTTTGTTAAAGCATAATTTTCAAAAAGATAAAATTATGACTCTTGGACAAATATAAAATGAACACATGTTAAAGATTCCGTTGAGCTCATTAATTAATGAAAGAACCAGTAAGATGGCATAAACAGTTCAAAGAAAACCTAAAAAGTTCAGATATTTATAGGAAATTTGGCATAGAAATATTAGGACAGAGTTGTTAATTGCATATAAATTAATGTCCAACAGTACATGAATGTAGGGACTAACTCTAATTTGCATTTCCACAAAAGTCTATAAGTTAACAAGTAACTTCACTTGTTAGCTTTATTCAGTAATAAACAATGAGCTAAACAAAGTACTCTTTCATTCAATTCTTGGGTGAACAGTGGTCCTATGTAATACTTAAATATTTGACACCCATACTTTCCCCCTATATTCCCACATTTTGATAATTTTTCTGACAACTCTTACAAATTTCAAAAAAGGTGGATCCCTTTTGTGTCTTCTCCACACACACACAATTGTGAAGACCAACTCTATTGCTCTCTCCCGTGCCATCTGTGAGCAAAGAATAGGAAAAAGGAGAGAATGTCATATTAAAAGAAAAATTGCAGCATGAAAAGCCAGGCTACAGTTAAGATAAGAAAACATGATTGAAGATACAAGAGTGGGGAAGTCAGTCATAATAACAGGAGTACCATAGGCCACAGCAAAAGGAACAGCTAGGGTCAGTCTGTGTGCTGGCAAGGACATTGAATTTGAATACAGAGTAATCAGGATTTGAGTACAATCTGCTGTACTCACAGTTTTGATGAAAAAAGAAAAAACAAAGATGTCATTTTTATGACTAAACTTCACCTGCCCCAATTATAACCCTTCAATATCCTCGCATGCATGCAAAAGTGCACAATGGAAAAGGAAGATAGAAGACAAATTGGTGCAACTGAATTGTGGTTTTGCTGAGAAATATTGGATGTACTGTGGACTGAAGAACAAACAAATCAATATTAAAAGAAATACAACCAGACTGTTCCTTGGAAGAAAGGATGGCAAGACTTCATCTTGTTTACTTTGGACATGTCATCAGGAAAGACCAATCTCTAGAAAAGGACATAGTGTTTGGTAAAGTAGAGGGTCAGCGAAAACTAGGGAAACCCTCAATGAGATGGATTAATACAATGACCATAACAATGGACTGAAACATACCAATAATCATGAAGATGGTGTAGGGACAGGCAATGCTTCATTCTGTTATACATAAGGTCATCATTAGTAAAAGTCAACTGGACAGCAACTAAAACCAATAACAGTAAGGAAGTTAGGGAGTAGGCTGGGGAGACATGAATCAAAACAGGAATAAGAGTAGCAGAGGGGTGGGAAGAGGATGGAACTTATAAAGATTGTTGCTGTTAAGTGCTGATGAGTCTGTTCTGACCCATAGCGACCCTGTATAGGGTTTCTGAGGAGTTACTGGTAAAAGGTGTCATAATTAGAGCCAATGTGGCAGAGAACCCCAGGGTCCTGAGGAATTCCTGTGAGATGCTGCCAAAAATGCATTAACCACTAGGTACTTCTTGCTACTAATGGAAGGAAGCTCAGGAGCGATTCTAATAAGACACCTTCATTTTACAAGAGACCTCAAGGAAAACCCAAAGAAATGTTTTGTCTGCATCCTAAGACCTGCTAATGCTCTAGACACAGTCTTCTCTGGTCAAGGACTCATTAGCCATCTCCCAAGTCTCAAGATAAAAAGTGAATAAATACTTGATTTAACAAAGTAGTGATTTTTCTAGGCAGGACATGACAATTTGATAGTGTTTATAGGAGAAAGATGAGGCTTTCTACTTCCGTAAAGATTTACACCCTCGGAAACCCTATACAGGGTCGCTATGGGTCGGAACTGACTCGATGGCACATAACAACAACAAAAACAACAATAATAAAATATTCCTGAGTCATTTCTTAACTGTTGGAATATAATAATACTTCATGTGGTTCATATTCTGGATTGAATAACTGGTCTCTCCTGAAACGGCATGCTAATGTTTTGCTAAAAGGGAATGGAGTGAATGACACAATGATTATTTTCTTGTTTCCTGATTTTTTTTTTTCCCAACTTTTTCCTTTCAGATATTCAATTCAAAGCCATTTTTTTTTCAACCTCTATATTAGAATCATCATGAGTCTGTTGTTGTTGTTATGTGCCGTGAAGTCGATTCCGACTCATAGCAACCCTGTACAGGGTTTCTGAGGCTGTAAATCTTTACAGGAGCAGAAAGCCTCATCTTTCTCCCGCGGAACAGCTTGTAGTTTCGAACTGCTGACCTTGTGGTTCGCAGCCCGACTCGTAACCACTACACTACTGGTACCATCAATCTGTATGTGGCAGTGAAAGGCCAATGTTCAATGAAATGTCCAATGTCACCTCAAATATATGACTGTACATAGAGTCAAAATCATGCAATGAGGTTGACTACCAAGGGACAGTATGAGGGAGTGTCTGGGGATGTCCTGGTCAAGGTGATACTTACATGACTCTATGCATTTGTTCAAACTCATAGAACTATGTACCAGAAAGAATACATTTTACTTTATCCAATTAAGTAACATTTTGAAGGATGAATTTAATGCATTAAAACATTTCATTTTAAAATTAAAAAAAAAAAATTCAATTGAAATTTTTAGTTCTATAAATATACAAAGTCAACTAGAGTGTGTCTTTTCTTTTTTTTCCAAAACAATACTCATCTTCCTGTTTTCTAGAGCACTACCTGAAGTGTGACTGTTATTTGTGGGAACAGTTTTAATTGAGTATGTGATATACTGGAACCGTCTCACCATTCCTGTTGTGGGTCTTTTTCCCGCCACTATTCTTTTTGTCAGTCTTTTCTTTTTCCCTCTTTTCCCTTTCCTTCCATATTCTGGAAGTTATTTCTGATTCCATAAAGTTAAATCTTCTTCTTCCCTTGTGCCTTAACCTTTCCATGCCATTTCCATGAACCATTACAGTCCATACATTCCTGAGCTCTTTAGACTCAGGTAATTTAGTACTTGTCTCCTTTTTGACCCTTGATTCTCCTGCACTGCTTTGTAACACATCTTCAGTCCTGAAATCATGATGTGTTATTTTCGTTCAAGTTTATCTCTACTTCCCCAATTAAACCAATTCCAATTGTTATCAAACTGATTCTGATTTATGGCAATGTCATGTGTATCAGAGAACAGTGCTCCAAAGAGCTTTTGAAGGCTGACTT
Source organism: Chrysochloris asiatica (assembly GCF_000296735.1). Taxonomy (NCBI): domain Eukaryota; kingdom Metazoa; phylum Chordata; class Mammalia; order Afrosoricida; family Chrysochloridae; genus Chrysochloris; species Chrysochloris asiatica. The sequence continues at coordinate 18,384,447 of NW_006408567.1, read as the reverse complement.
TTCAGAAGTAGATAACCAGGTTTTCTTCTGGGTAGACTCAAACCTCCAACCTTTTAGTTAACATTGGCCTGTGTTAACCACTTGAACCACTCAGGAATTTCTCCCCATTTAAATCCTCTATGATCTCCTTAGGAAGGTGCCCAACACCATGTATATTGTAGAAATTCAGAAAACACTTGTGGATGGAGAGCCAAAATGCCACAGGTAAATAAAAGCTCAGAGTTGGATATGCCTGGATTTGAATCTCTGTTTTGCCACTCTCTACCAGTGAACATAAGTAGATTATTGTCCCTAAGCTTCATTCTCTTTATGTGTCAAACAGTGATAATAATAGCATAAAATTGTTATGACGTTATATGGATAATGCATATAAAGTCCCAACAGAGTAAACAGCACATAGCAAGCAATAGAAACACAGTTGCATATTCACTCCGAAAATCATAATTGAAAACTTGTTGAATGATTGGGACATGTCAGTGAAGAAGACAAATGTGACCCTGTCTTCATGAAGCTTACCTTCTGGTAGATGGGCCTAGGGATGCTTTGACCAATAGGGTAGGGTAGCTGTGATATTGTACCAGATTCTAAGCAGAGACCTTGAAGACCAGAAGTTTCTATTGCCTATATGTTGGAAGCTAAGCCACCATGTAAGAAGTCTGACTGTTCTGTTGAAAAGACCACATAGAGCGGTCCCAAGACCCACAAAGAGGAAAGAGAATGACAGAAGTCCAGACTCCCAGCAAGTGAATGAGGCCATCTTAGGTCTTCCATCCTTATCCACTTGCCAGCTGAAGGGACACTGATCAAAGACACATGGATCAGAAGAACCACCTGACATTCAGATTGGGAACATAATATTCTTCTTCAGTCTTCCATATTCATTGTCCTGCTGTCAAATGCATATGAAGAGACTAAAAGTACCTTTACTTGGGTCAGGGATACCTTAGCTTTCAAAGTGACATCTTTACTTTATAGTACTTTAAAGAGATCTTTTTGTAGCAGATTTGCAATACATCACTTGATTTCTTGACTGCTGTTTCCATGGGAGTTGATTGTGGATACAAGTGGATGATGATAAGCTATGGAAAACATTGAGAAGTCTGAGTATTCTTGAACACTAATTGTGCTCATGAGAGGAACCTGTACATAGACCAAGAGGCAGTTGTTCGAACAGAACAAGTAAACACTGAATGATTTGATATTAGGAAAGGTGTGCACCAGGGTTCTATTCTTTCAACATACTTATTCAATCTGTATGCTGAGCAAATAATACGAGAAGCTATATTATATGAAGAAAAACATGGCATCAGGATTTGAGGAAGACTCATTAACAACCTGCAATATGCAGAAAATACAAACTTGCTTGCTGAAATTGAAGAGGACTTGAAATATTTACTTATGAAGATTAAAGACCACAGCCTTCAGTATGGGTTGCATCTCAATGTAAAGAAAACAAAATCCTCATCACCGGACCAATAAACAACATCCATATCAATAGAGAAAAGATTGAAGTTGTCACCAATTTCATTTTGCTCAGATCTATCATCAACACACATGGAAGCAAGAGTCAATAAATTAATTGACATACTGTGTTATGCAAATCTGCTGCACAAGACCTCTTTAAAGTGTTCAGGAACAAAGATGTCTGCTTGAAGACTAAAGTGTGCCTGATCCAAGCCATGGTATTTTCAATAGCCTCATGTGCATGTAAACATTGGACAGTGAATAACGAAGACTGTAGAAGTATTGATGAATTTGAATTATGGAGTTGCGGAAGAATATGAAAGGTAGCATGGACTGTCAGAAGAACAAACAAATCTGTGTTAGAAGAAGTAGAATCAAAATGCTTCTTAGAAGCCAGGATGGTTAGACGTCAGTTCTAATACTTTGGATGTATTATCAGGAGAAACTAGTCCCTAAATAGACATTGTGCTCTGTATAGTAAAGGGACAGCAAAAAAAGGGAAATTCCCAGAGATGGACTGGACTGGCACAGTGGCAGCAGCAATGGACTCAAGCATAGCAGCAGTTGTGAAGATGACAGAGAACTGGGCAATGTTTTGTTCTGTTGTTCATTGGGTCACTATGGGTCAGAATTGACTCAGCAGCACCTAAACAACAAGATGACACAACTTTGCTTACTGAAAGTGAAGAGGACATGAGGCAAATGCTGATGAAGATCAAAGAATACAGTCTTTCTTCTGGATTACAAATCATTGTAAAGAAAACAGAAATCCTCACAACTGTTCCAATAAAGAACATCGTGATAAATTGAGAAAGACTGAAGTCATCAACGACTTCATTTTGCTTGGATCCACCATCAACACTGATGGAAGCAGCAGTTAATAAACCAAAGGACGTATGACATTTGGCTAATATGCTGCCAAACTCTTCTTTAAAGTGTTAAAGAACAAAAATGTCACTGTAAGTATTAAGATGTGTTTGACTCAAGCTATAGTATCTTCCATCAACTTATATACATATGAAAGTCGATAATGTATAAGGAAGTCCACAGAAAACTTGATGCATTTGAATGATGGTGTTGATAAAGAATATTGAAAGTGCCATAGAAGAACAAACAAATCTGTCTTGGAACAAGTAAATGCTTCTTGGAAATGAGGATGATGAGACTTATTCTCACTTACTTTGGCCCCCTGGAAAAGGACCTCATGCTTACTAAAGCATGAAGGTCAGTGACAAAGTGGAAAACATTCAAGGAGTCTGACACAGTGGCTACAACAAAGGACTCATATATAATAACAGTTTTGTACAGGGTCATTATGAGTTGGAACCAACTTGTTGGTACTTAACAACAAAAACAGCAACATATATTGCATTTTTTTTTTAAAGAATGAGATAAAAATTCTATCATGAAAATTATATTTTGTTTTTCTCCTTGTGGATCCCTGAATATCATGAACAATGCTAAGTATACCAAATGGTCCTGTTAGCTTGACTAAATGAAATAAATAAATCAATAAAAAATTGAGTCTTTCTCTTTATCTCTATTATTATGTGAGCTCAGTACTGGGTTTTCAGGTTCTAAGTTCACCGGGAAAGACAGATGGTTTGACACAAACTCTTATCAACTCTCCTGGGATCACACTTCAAAGTGCTTATTCCCTTGACATTGATTGCATTGCTTTTCAGTCTCTCTGGTACAGGATAACAAAAGGAGAAGAAGCTCAAAGCCTGGAGGGTGCAAGAGAAAATGTATGGTAGCTATCGTTGTCAGTAAATAATGCTAATGCCTTTTCACAGAGGCCTTATTTTATCCAGCTATCTAGACATTTTACTTATAGATGTCATGGCATATTTAGTGCAAATCGTCAAACACCATTCAGATCAAAGTGATCCAGAGTCACCTCTCTTCACATCAGAATTTTGGGATTATTACTCTTAGTTATGATATCTAGTGCTGCTATTGTATAAGTGGGTGACTATAGAAAACAGAAATTTATTTCTCACAGTTTATGAGGCTATATTTATGAATCCAGGTACTAGTTCTAAGTGAAGGCTTTCTCTCTCTGTTGGCTCTGAAGGGAAGTCCTTCAGAGCTTCTACTCCTGAAAGATCTTCATATGACATGGCCTTGTCTCTTTCAGATATACTCTACTCTCTGTTGTTCAATCTCTTTTATATTTCAAAAGAGACTGACTCAAAAAATACCCTACACTAATCCTGTCTCACTAACATAACAAAGACAAACCATTCCCAAATGAGATTATAACCATACACGTAGGTTAGAGATTACAACCTATATATCTGGGGACACAATTCAATCCATAACATACTTCCAAGTTGTTACTAAAATAATACTGACATGAACAGGTTGGGCTAGGACACTGATAGCAATTCTTATTCTCACTCTCTCTCCTTTCTTCATATCTACACACTTCCCAGCATCTTTATGTGTCTTCCTGGTTTCTTTCTCCCTTTTTGTAAATTGTGAATTGAGTGAAGTTTTCCAGACAAGATCATCAGCTTTGCATTCAACACGTTGTACGCTTTGTTTCATCTCACTTTGATTGTAATCCCCTCCATGCAGTAACTTATCCCTCTTCCTCCCTGTGCTTGAGATTTCCACTTCACCAACTTTCCCACCACTTTCCCATCCCTTCTTAACTCCATCCCCAGGCAAATGTTGCTTTGCCCCTTACCCTTTTCCCCCTCCTCATCTTTTGTTTCTTTTTCATAATGGCAGAAAATTCCTCTACATTTGTTCTGGATCCCAGATCCTACTCCCTTTTCAAATATTCTATTTCCCAGTTTATTCTCTTACTCTCTCCTTGATAAAATTCTCCCTCCTATTTCTGGTGTGGCACTGTAGGATCAGCCATGGACAGTGTGAACCACGAGGTTGGCTGTTCAAACCCCCCAGCTGCTCTTCTGAATCCCTATACATGGTTTCTGTGAGTCAAACTAACTCAAGGGCACTTAATAACAATTAGATTGTCATATCAGCACATAGTTTTAATGCATCTTTAAAAGGTATCTCTTCCGTATTTTTAGCTAAATCTTCTTTTTCCAGAGAAACAAGTTGTAAATCTCATTGTCTGATTTTGGTCACATCACCTCCCACCTTTTCATATTTGTTCTATGTGATTTCATTCTCACTCCTTCATGAATTGGTCTTGTCAGGACCATGATGTAAAATCAGCATGGCTAAAATCAGCGCCATCTTCTGTTCTCAATCCACAAGCACTTTCAGCAGCTTTCAACACAGTTGGTCATGTCTTCCTCTTGATATGTATACCCTTACCTTGATTCCCTGATGCCATGTTGTTAAGTGTCTTGGAGTCGGTTTGACCCTGTATAGAGTTTACAAGGCTGCAAATCTTGCAGGAGTAGAAAGCTTCGTTCTTGCCAGGTGTTTCCTACCATATTGTAGCTCCTTCTTTATCACCTTTGTGTCTCCTCCTGCTCTGTCCACTATCTTAAGTAGTGTTTGTGTTGCTGTTGTTAAGTGTCTTTGAGTTGGTTCTAACTCACAGTAACCCTGTATAGGGTTTCCAAGGAGCAGTTGGTGGAGCTGACCTGCCAACTTTCAGCTCAAAATGATTTTGTGGTCCAGCGCATTCTCCTTCAGAGCCACACCAGGCCTCCTAAATAGTGTGGGATCTTGGAATTAGACTAAGCCTTTCTTCCCCATTTATACTTCCTTGTTGTTGTTGTTGTTGTTGTTGTTAAGTGCCTCGAGTCGGTTCCAACCGATAGCGACCCTGAACAGGGTTTCCGGGGCTGTAAATCTTTACCGGAGTAGAAAGCCTCATCGTTCTCCCGCGGAGCAGTTGGTAGTTTCAAACTGCTGACTTTGCAGTTCGCAGCCCGATTCGTAACCACTACGCTACCAGAGCTTAGATCTGCTCTGCTCATCTAGTTCCATTTCTACAAATATTGTATGCCTAGTTTCTATCTAAAAATTTAATACAGGTTTTGCCCGCTATTCCGAAGTAGAGTGTTCCTATAAAATCATTTGTCAAACTCAAAATGATGCAAAGCAAAGAAACATGATGATTTGTTAATAGGTGGGGAAAAAAAACCTTTTTTGTACGTTTTTAGACCTCTCTCCCCCCACCCCCCAAATACCATATCATACCAAATGACGTATCAAACTTAAACTAACAATGGCATGTAAGAAAAGTCAGAATAATATGATAAATCCAAAGCCTATGTGAAGTAGACAGAGCGTATGCACAGTGTAGTTCTCTGGGAATGAGCTTGGTAACGCCCGTCTCTCTACTTGGGATTCAGGCTACCTCTTTAAAGGTTCACTGCAAAACAAACATGGAATGCTAGTTTTGCCTTTCAACATTTTTTTTTTTTTAAGTGAAAATACTCCGGATTTCTTTCAGTTAGGAAAAATGGGTGGCTGTGAGGTCATACTCCTTCTTAGAAACTTTAGAGGAGAATTCATTTCCATTTGGATTATTGACAGAATCAAGATCCTTGTGGTTGAAGGAGACAGCTCTCTGTCAGTTTAACGGCATCTCATGGTGACGAATCAGGCTGCTAACTTCAAGGTTAGAATTCGAAACTACCAGCTGTTCCATGGGAGATGATGAGGCTTTCTGCTCCTGTAAAGATTTGCAGCCTCGGAAACCCTTTGCAGGGTCACTATGATTCCACCGTACTTAACAATAACAACAGCAACAATGCAAGAGGTCACTTGCATTCCTTGATTTAAGGCCCACTCTCTTCCCTTTCTTCCATCACTACTCTCTTATCTAACTGAGCAGTGTCTTCTGCTGTTAAGAGCTCATATGATTAGATTGGGCCCACTTGATAATACAGAATTATCTCCCCATCTCAAGGTCTGAATCCTTCATCGCACCTATAAAGTCTCTTCTGCCAGACAAAGTAGTACATTCACAAGTTTCAGGAATTAGGAATCTTTACAGATCCGTTCCTAGGCACCCAAAATAAATCTTCAATCAGTTCATCTCTTTCTCGTCACTCTTGCTACTGTGATGAGCTATGCCACCACCATCTCTCCTTGGATTAATCTAGTGGCTTCCTCATTAATATTTTTACTTCCACTCTTACTTTTCTCCTAATTTATTTTAGGAGATGAACTAAATTTCATCTAATTTCCATATAGCAGCTAAAATGATATTATAAAACTGTATATAAACTTTTCCCACCTCCAGATGAAAATCCTTCAGTGCCTTTCTCCAGGGATTAAAATTTAAGTGCTAAAATGCCTCCCTCTCCAGTCTTCTGTTTTATCAGTCAGCCATTGCTCACTAGACTGCTGTTTATTTATTTGGAAAGTTAAAGTCCTTTCTGCAGGTCTTTAAATGGCTGGCTTGATCTCATCCTTTAGATAGCAGACCAAAGGATCTAAATGGGGCACCTCTCATCTCATCACAGTTACTGTCTATCTTCTTCATAGCAATTCTCACAATCTACATTTCTTTTTTAAGTTTATATTTGATATGTTGTAGCATCTATCTCCAAATTGAAGGTGAATTTTAACAAGTAAGAACATTCACAAATATGAAAACCACAAGTGTTTTGTCTAGATAGAGTGTTGGTCGATCTCTTTAGTGACCAGCATAGTGCCTTGTACGTAGCATGCTGTTGTTGAGAGGGGCCATCAAGTAGATTTCAACTCGTAATGACCAAGGTGACAGACTAGAACTTCCTCATAGAGTTTCCTGGGCTATCATCTTTATGGAAACATTTTTGCCAGATCTTTCTACCACAGAACAGTTAGCTAGATTTGGACCACCATCAATATTCTGGTTATCAGACTATTGCTTAATCATTGTGCCACCAGAGCTACCTAGATGATAATTGATCTTCTTTCTTTGTGGACTATGTATTTATGAATTCTCCTACTTGTCAAAATTTATTTGTAACCCCCAAATTAGTACTTTAGATGTTACCATGGTTATTCATTGGCATGTACAGAAACGGAAAAAATTTTGAGTTGCTCAGTGTGCACATCCCAGAAAATGTACTGCCTTCTTGTTGCAGCTCTCATAAGGTGAACAAATGTCTTTTTTGAGGCCTATTTTGTGCCACATTTTCATATTGTTGTCATAAATCTTGGTGTCTTTTTTTTTTTTTTTTTCTATTTAAAATGACCCCTTAGGATGGTGCTTAAGTGCTGTATTATATTCTTAAAGCACATGAAGGTTCCAATGTGCCTTTCAGAGGAAATACATACATTAGATGTTAGGTAAGCTTCATTCAGCCTTGAGTTATAGATAGTGCTATTGGCAATAAGTTCAGTGTTAATGAATCAACAGCATATATATATAATAAAGTGTTTTACAACAGAAACACACAAAAAATGAGGTTACCTACTGATCAGTTAAGGAGTCTCGTGGTGCAACGATTAAGCACTTGTCTGCTAACCATGAAGTTGGCAATTCAACCTTTGTCCTTAGGAGAAAGACTTTGCCATTTGCTCCTGTAAAGATTGCAGCTTGGAAAACCCTCTGGGGTACTTCTATTCTGTCACGTGGGCTGGCACAAATTGAAAATAAATGTGATCTAGCCATGGTAACAACACTAATCAGTTAATGAATGTTGTAATTAGAGACTTACAAAAACCTAACCCCAAATTTCAGTTAAGAGTAATGTTTCAGTATTTGCTAATTCTTTGTTCAAAGCAACTTTTTAGAACTACTGTGAAAACAAGAATCCATTATATGACAACTTTCCAAGGCATTAGTGTGAGTCACAGATGCATTCTCATAGGAAAGAAATAATAACACTAGGAGGTTTGTGCATGCCATTTTTAATCATATAAGCAAGAGGAAAGAAATCTAATAAGAAACATGAATATCCCTCAAGTTGTAGGAAGCAGAAAACTAAACCAAATGAACGGGAGAAAAGAATATTGTGTCTCACTTAAAAAGAGGGAGCAGCTGAAATTTTGCTTTGAGGGAAGAACAGGTCAGATAGAAAAAAACAAAATTAAGAAAACTGGGCTAGTATTTCAATCAAATGCTGAAAATCTGTGAAAATTGTTATTGAAAGGATGGATGGTCCTGGTCACCATAAGTCCCAAACCAGTGGTTCTTGCCATGAACTCTTGCTTTCCATACAAGGGCAAGCGTATGTGCTTATGCTGAATCAGTTTTATTATTGACTTTTACAGTTTTGCATTTTCCCTTTAGAGGCATTTTGTCCATTAATTCAGAAAAAAATTAAAATGAAAAATCTGCTTTACCAGAATAGCTAAGGTCTTTATTGCTAGTTATTTGGCTTTCATCATCATTCCTATCCTTTCTGAGACAACTTTATGACTAAAGTTGTCAGTTTAATCTAAAGCCAATTCTACATTCTATGTCCCTATGGTGGCATATTTTTCAAAAGGTACAACTTGATCTCCTTTACTTCATATCTAAAACAATGAATTTGAGCCCAAGGAATAATTTTATCCCCCAGGGTGCAGTAGGAAATGCCTAGGGACATGTTTAGTTGTCACTATGAGGATGGGGCAGGAATTTGCTTCTGACATCTGGTGGACAGAGGTCAAAGATGCTGCTGAAACTCCTGCAATATTCAAGACAGCCCCAACAACTAAGAACTCCCTGGTATAAGATATCAGTGGGGAGTGCAGTGTCTCTAAGACAAACATGGGACTGTGAACCACAAAGTTGGTGGTTCAAAGCCACCATTCACTCACAGGACAATGATGAGGCTTTTTGCTCACTCAAAAATTGATACCCACTTCTAAAAAGATGGTAGAATAGGCAGGCACACTGCACAGACCAACTACAACAAAGACATAACAGACAAAATAAAACAGACACAGATGGAAATTCTGGCACCCTGAACTTCAGAAGAAAGGTTAAAGAGGTGGATCAAGTGCTTGCTGTGATGAGAGGCTGAGCAGGGATGGTGAGAGAGAGTGACTGACTGGGGAATGGCCGGCCAGATACGTCATGACCATCATGTGAGCAACTTTGGCAATGAAGAAAGACCTGGCAGAATGATTTGTGTGGGTGATAGAAAAGATGTGGTTTCTTCTTTCTACCCCCATGCTCTCCTGGTCACCAGAGGTGTGGCCAATGCCAACATCATCCACCAGTGCAGGTGCTGCTCTCTAAGAGTTCAGAACCACATGATTGTAAGCCATTTCTGTGTGAGGTAGGGGTCAGCTAAGCCAACTTGGTGTGCCACTTTGGAGCTCAGATTCAGGTGGGCTTGGATATAGAACTACAAAACCCACGGGACCACCAGAACAGCATGTAACCATATACTCTAACACCAGCTTCCCTGTGGTTCTAACAGACACTGAAACTAGCTCTATCAAGGTCCCCAACCAACTACTTCCATACTGAGTGTCCTGAACGTAGATAACACTGAAGCCAATAGGAGCTCCATCTACGGGCAGGAGCTCTGCTGTCACATCGTTTCCACCACCACTTAATGAACTCCTTGAAATGCAGGAGCCCCCAAGAGACTTCTCCTCTCCACGTCCAACAACTGCACTATTTGTTTTTACAATTATGACAGTCCCACAATGTACTGGAGATAGCAATTGTAGCTCACATGAAGAAATAAGAGAGAATGGTTCAAACAAATGACCAAGATGCAGAGCCAGAAAATGATTCTGAAGCAAACCTAATGGAGCTAACTGAAAAATAATGCAAAATGTTATTTAGGTACCATCAACAGATTGATAAAAAGATCAAGGAAAGCAATGAAGATGTAATTAAAAACTTTTGAGAATTCAGAAAAAACACAAGAACAAATGGAAATTTTGACACAATACAAATCCTGCAATTAGAAATAAAGAATATTAATACTAAGATCTCATAAATGGACAATACATTAAAATTGCAAAGGAATAGATGTGAAGCAATGGAATTCACTATTAGTGAGTTTGAAGATAAATCTCTCAATACTACTATACTAGAAGAACAATCAGAAAAAGAAAGTAAAAATCCAAAGAAAGCCTAAGAGTTATTCGGGACATTGGGATGAGGAACAATTTACAAGTGAT
>NW_006408567.1:18372518-18373605 GCF_000296735.1 Chrysochloris asiatica | reverse complement strand
AAAAAAAAAAAAAAATGTCAACCAAGAATCACATACCCAGCAAAGCCAACTCTCAAATAAGATGGCGAAATAAGGATATTTCCTGATAAGCAAATATTAAAGGAATTTGTAATGACCAGACCAACTTTACAAAAAAATGCTAAAGGGTGTTGTCTGAACTAAGAAACAACAGCACACGACAACTACCTAAGATTATTATACATGACACCACCCAGAACTCAATCCAGATTTAAAAGTAGTGAAAGTACAGAAACCTACATGACTAGAAATAGGGATCCAAATGTATCCATTAATGAAGTCAACTACAAAGCAAAAAAGGGAATATTGTACATATAGAATTTCCAAATCAGAAGGAAGAAATGTTTATTTTAAGATAAAACACACTGTTTTAAGTGAGGAAAAAAATAAAAAATTACAGGGTTACTTCAAAAAAATACACCTGCACAAGAAAAAAAAAAAAAAATTTAGTAAGCATTGACACATCAGAAAAGAAAAACCAGTAACAAAATGAGTGTAGCATAGAAAATCATGTGTAACAATGAATCCAACAGCACTACAAAAAACACACACAGAAAAATGACAACAATCAACTCATTGTTATTGTTAGGTGCCGTTGTTAAGTCAGTATCGACTCATAGAGGCCCTATGCACAACAGAAGGAAACACTGCATTGTCCTGGGTCAAATCGTTGCTATATCTGAATACATTTCTGCTGCCACTGGGCTAATCCATCTCACTGTGGGTCTTCTTTTTCTCTGACCTTCCAATATACAAAACAATATATCCTTCTCCAGTGACTTGTCCTTCCTAACACTATGTCTGAAATATGAAAGATGAAGTCTGGCCAGTCTGGCTTCCAAGGAACACTCTGGCTCTACTTCTTCCAACACAGATATGTTTGTTCTTTGGGCAGTCTATGGTACTTTTAATATTCTCCTCCAACACCATAATTCAAATGCATCAATTCATCTACGGTCTTCCTTATTCACTGTCCAAATTTCAAATGCATATGGGGTTATTGAAAATACCATGGCTTGGGTCAGGTGAACCTTAGTCCTCAAACTGACATTTTTGCCCTTCAACACTT
>NW_006408567.1:18370789-18371963 GCF_000296735.1 Chrysochloris asiatica | reverse complement strand
TCTGCTTTCAGTCAAGATCCATCTGATGTCAGTAATGATATCCACTGATCCACATCCTCTTCAGAAACTGGCTTGAACATCTGGAAGCTCTCTGTCAATGTATGCTTGCAGCCATTTTTGTATTACTTTTAGTAAAACTTTACTTGCCTGGGATATCTATGATCCAGTCCAATTATTTCCACAAATTGGTCTTATCTCTTCCTTTCTTGCACAACCACTTCCTAGACCTTAATTCAAATCAGTGACCTCGTTGAATGAGCTCTAGTCATTAAAATTTCAAAGTAGTGATGGGTCTGTGATAGAATTCTCCCCTTCCATGCAGAAGTCTCAGGTTTGATTCCTGGACAGTGCACATTATGCCCAGAGACCATCTTGTATGTTGCTGTGGTATTCAACAGGTTTCTAGGAGCTTCTAGAGTTATACGGACCAGGAAGGAAAGCCTAGCTATCTACTTTCAAAAGTTAGTCATTGAAAACATGATAGATAACAATGGTGTGATCCACAACAAATCATGGGGATGGCAATTTTTGGTTCTGTTGTGAATGTATCACCATGAGTTGAGGACTGATTAAATAGGAACTAAAAACAACCGTCTTCTTTTAGACTATATTTTCTTTGATGGCCAAAGGTAGTGTTGTATTTAATGCTGTGCCAGAAACAAAACTTGTGCAATAATTGTTTGTCAGTAATTAGCTGAATAAATATGTACTTTGTTCCACACACCTCTCTAAGTCTTGGCTCAGCCAATATTTTGGAACTAAAAAATCAAATACTTTGGCTTGAAATCCTATTTAATATAATCTTTTGTGTATTAATAAAAAGTTTGATGTTCAGTACGCTTTCAGAATTTAAAAAAGAAGCAATACATCAACAACCTTTTTCATAGAAATAATGGGCCATGATGAACATCTATAATATCCAATATCCATTTTCATCTTAAATTGTCCCCCTTTTCCAATTGCATAGTCTCAGTGAAAGCCATTATTAGTTTTATAATCGATACAAAGCAGAAGTAACCAACACCTATTAATGATTATCTTATGTGTAAGTATGCTTGCATACTACTTCTCTTCCCTTTTATCCCCTACCTATTTCAAATGTAATGAGCAATTAAACACAGAGAAGATTTTAATCCACCTCCTTACTTTATAAACAAAAATTCAATTAGTAATA
>NW_006408567.1:18334337-18347714 GCF_000296735.1 Chrysochloris asiatica | reverse complement strand
CGTTGCAGCAAACTGGTGAAGCACTGGAGACACATACTCATCTATGCCAAGATATTTGGAAGGGAGAAATGTGGCCAACTGCTGGATTCATATTTGTGGCAAATCCAAAGAGAAATGAGTCAGTGGAATGCCAAAATCTTCAAACAATATCATTAATATGACATAAAAGTAGAAAAATTAAGATAATTTTAAAAAATGGTTGCACCAGTACATTCATAAGGAACTTTTAGAAAATTGAAGCAGATTCAGAAGAGGTCATGGAAAGAGGAATATCATTACTAACATCAGATAGATATGGGCTGATGTGTACTTGTGCTTTATTGAGTATGCAAAAACTTTTGACTGTGTGGGTCATGACAAGCTATGGACAACATTATGGAGAATAGATATTCCAAAACACTTAAGTATGTTCATGAGGAACCTGTACATAGAAAGGAGCCAATTGTTAGAACAGAACAAGGAGATAAATTTTTAAATCAGGAAATGTGCATCCCAAGGTTGTATTCTTTCTTCATACTTATTTAATCAGTCTGCTGAGCAAAAAATTCAAGAAGCTATATTATATGAAATACTGGAGGAAGACTCAGTACTGGAGGAAGACTCATTAACAACCTGCAATATGCAGATGATGCAACCTTGCTTGCATGAAGCAAAGGGGACTTAAAATACTTACTGATGAAGGTCAAAAACCACAGTCTTCAATACTGATTTAGTTTAAATGTAAAGAAAACAAACATCCTCACAAATGGGCTACTAAATAGAATCATTATAAATGGAGAAAAGATTGAAGCTGTCAAAGACTTCATTTTTCTTGTGTTCATAATCAATACTAATTTAAGCAGCAGTCAAGAAATCAACTGACATATTGCATTAAGTAAATCTGCTGCACAAGACATTTTTAAAGTTGAATAGCAAAGGTATCAGTTTGAGGACTAAGGTGCATCTGACCTAAGCCATGGTACTTTCAATTCCCTCATATATATGTGACAGTTGGACAGCGAATAAGGAAGACTGTAGAATAATTTGTGCATTTGAGTTATGGGGGTTGGAGAAGAATATTAAAGATACCATGGACTTCCAGAAGAACAAACATATCTGTGTTTGAAGAAGTACAGTCAAAACACTCTTTAGAAGCTAGAATGGCGAGACTTCTTATCTCCTACTTTGGACATGTTATCAGGAGGGAATAGTCTCTGGAGGAGGGCATCATGCTCAGTAAAGTGGAGAGTCAGAGAAAAAGAAGAAGACCCCCAACGAGATGGATTGGCACAGTGGCAGCAGCAATGGGCTCAAACGTAACAATTATGAGGATGGCCTGGGACTAGGCAGTGTTTCATGCTTTTGTGCATAGCGTCTCTATGAGTCAGAAATGACTTGGCAACACCTAAGAAAAGCAACAGAAATGTCCATGTTCATTGCAGCATTATTCATAATAGGAAAAAGAGGGAGACAGCCTAGATACCCATCAGCAGAGGAATGGTTGAACAAATTTTGGTGCATACACACAATTGGAAGTTAGCAATGCTGAAGAATTGCAGTGAATCTGCAAAACACTGCATAACATGGAGGAACATGCAGGAAATTAGTCAATTACAAAGGAACAGGCATTATATGAGACCACTATTGTAAAAAATCAAGGAAATGTTTTCATTCCTTAATAAACTTTCTATGATGATTACAAGGCATAGAAAGGGAGGAAGAATTACTTACTGGAAAGAGTGTAGGCATGTGGTAAGTTGGGTGAAGGAAAGGTAGTTAAAAAGAAAGGAAAGGGAGGGTGGAGAAAAGGAAATTGCTTTTTTTGTTTGTTTGGTTTTCTTTAATGTATTGAAAGGGAAACAATGAAAATTTATTTTCTCATAAAAAAGAGCTTATACTTTCTTTTCTTTTGAAACATGAAGGTCAGGTTACTACGGAAGCATCTTCTGTGTTGTTATGAGATGCTTAAAACAAAATAGGCTGACCTTTTATTCCATTTCAATAATTTTATTTTCTTTAATAACATGGCCTCTATAATGGTGAATCATGATATTGAGAAATGTTTTTCAAGGGTGCCTTGCATATTAAAGTAACAAAAAAAATGTTTTTTTAAATAGTCCTAGCTGGGACAGTCGATGTAGACTGATGTAATGCAGATCAGAAGTACAAGGATGGATGGTTTCAGAAAGTCAAAGGTGACTGGGCTAATCAAAAAGATGAGGTTTTGGAGGTGGGGAGTAAGTCAAGCACTTAATTAGAAAATAGTTTCAGGCTTTAATCCCCTAAATCTGCAGACAGGTTGCTATATGACTTTGACCAAGTGGTTTTCACTCTGTAAGTCTCCCTCCAACATGATGTGAAGACAAATGATCTAATAGTACCACCAGGGGGATTCCTGTCTAAGCAAGTCCCAGGAATGTATGCACTAAACTCTGTGCTTCACACCTTGCACATTTAAGTCAGAATTTGCTAATACAGTCAGAACTACATCTAAAGCATAACAAAAAAGTTGAGGAAAGGGGAGACTCTTAATTTATGTGTCAAAAATTATCCTACATTGGAAACTGTAGGGAATAGGTTTCATCATGTCTCACACACAAGAATGGGTCTGCACTCACCATTTCAAGAAGCAGCATAGTCAGTGTGGATGGTAACCATAAAGAATCATGAAGAGAAGATTAAAGTAGATTTGGTGTCAACTGGTTTAATTGGTAGGGCACACTTTAAGAAAAAAGTAAAATAAAACAACAGTACAACTTAAAATTTAATCTTCTAGAAACAGATAGTGCAAATGGTTCCATGTTTGGTTACCGGCCACCCCAAAGTGTGGTGGTTTTAATCTACCCACAAGTGCCTCAGAAGAAATGCCTGGCAATATGTTATCACAAAACTAGCCCTTGAAAACCCTATGCAGCATAATTTTACTCTATCTGGTACACATGGAGTAACCATGAGTTGAAATTAGCTCAACAAATTTGTTTGGTTTTATTTTGAAGGGGAGAGGCTGTGTATAGGAATGACCCTTGAACTATCTGACCAATTTGATTATCCAGAATGACTTTTGTACAAAAGGAACTGAACAGCTGATATTTTAACATAAGCAGCTAAAACCTTAACCCTCAGTATCTGAGCATCTAGTATCTAGGTATTTATTTTAAGCAAACCCTTTGGAAATCATATAGCAAACTCACATTCCCTGAATCCTTATGAAAAAAATATCAAAGTATTACTGCAGGAAGTGTGGCAGCCTAAATAAATCAGACCCAACACTCCCATATCAAAAGTGGCCCAGAGTTTTCACAGGGTAGTGTTAATATTTGCAACAGAGAACAGATTATATATGAACCCCTGATAAAACAGCTATTACCAAATATTGTTTTTGCCCTCTTGCACCCTGCAGGCTATGGGTAGGGGAGTAGGTGGGCTCCTCTGTACTGGACTACCACTCCATGATCTATAGTTTAAAAGTTGAGGAAAATGGAAGATTTATAATGTATGTGTCAAAAATTATACCACATTGGAAACTATAAGGAGTAGGTTTAATAATGCTCAAAACACAAGCCATGGTATTTTTTATTGCCAGATATGCATGGGAAAGTTGCATAATGAATAAGGAAGACCACAGAAGAATTGATGCATTTGAGTATGGTGTTGGAGAAGAATATTAAAATGCCATGGACTGCCAGAAGAACAAACATATCTGTCTTGGAACAAATGCAGCCAGAATGTTCCTTAGAAGCCAGGATGACAAACCGTCTATCATACTTCAGGCATGTTGTCAGGAGGTACTAATTCCTGAAGAAGGCCATCATGCTTAGTAAAGTGAATGGTCAACGAAAATGAGGTAGACTCCTAACAAGAGAGATTGACACAGTGGCAACTCAAGTGTAACAATAATTGTGAGGATGGAACAGGATGAGACAGTATTTCATTACATAGAGTCATTACAAGTCAGAACCAACTCAATAACACCTAACAATAACAACAGACTCAAGAATTTGTCGATGCTCAATCATTTAAAGAGGTAGCATGTGATTAAGAACCTATGGTACTGAAGAAAGAAGTCCAAGGTGTACTGAAGGCTTTGGCAAAAAAACTAGGACCTGGTAGCATAGTGGGTTGCAAGTTGTGCTACTAACCATAATGTCAGCAGTTTGAAGCTACCTACCACTCTACGAGAGAAAGACAAGACTATCTGCTCCCATAAAATGTTACAGCCTCAGAAATCCCATACAAGGTTGCTATGTGTTTGAGCCAACTCCACAGCACATAATCACCACCAGGGATTGTCAGAACACTAATTGAAATGTTTCAACAAACTGATGCAGCACTGGTTATGTGCTTACGGGTCTAAGCCAAGAAATCTGAAAATTTGGAAGATAGCTACCTGGCTAACCAACTAGTAATGATCCATATTTGTGAACAATCCAAAGAATGGTGATCCAATGGAATTTGAAAAATTTCAAATACTATCATTGGTAGTCATAGTCATAGCAATACATTAACAGCTACCAGAAATTCAAACCAGATTTAGAAGACGGGGAATGAGGACTATCATTGTTGAAGTTAGATAGATCTTGACTGAAAACAGAGAATATCATAAAGATGTTTACTTTTTTAAATGATGATGCAAAGGCATTCAATTATGTGGATCATAACTAACTATGGATAATATTACAAAGAATGGGTATTCCAGCACACTTCATTGTGTTGATGAGGAAACTATACATAGAACAGGAGGCGATCATTTGAACAGAACAAAAGGATTTAAAACAAGTAAAGAGGTTTAAAACCAGGAAAGGTACATACCAGAAAGTATCATTTCACCATACTTATTCAATTTTTATCCTGGATAACTAATTAAGAAATTCAATTATATGAAGAAGAACATGGCATCACAATTGGAGGGAGATTCAATAACAACCTGCAATATACAGATGATACAACTTTGCTCCCTGGAATGGAAAAGGAATTGAAATACTGATGAAGATCAAAGAATAAAACCTTCAGTATGGATTTCACTTCAATGTAAAGAGAAGAAAAATCCTCACAACTGCATCAATAAATAATATCATCATAAACACAGAAAAGATTGAAGTTGTAGAAGACTTCATTTTGCTTGGATCTATAATCAAAACTCATGAAAACAGCAATTAAGAAATTAAAATACATATTGCATTAGGCAAATGTGTTGCACAAGACCTCTTTAGTGTTTGAAAGCAAAGATATCAGTTTGAAAACTAAGAGGTGCCTGATACAACCCCTTGGTATTTTCAATCACCTCATATACATGTGAAATTTGGGCAGCTAATAATGAAGACCAGGGAAACATCAATGCATTGAATATAGTATTGGTGAAAAACATTGAATGTACCCTGACTTCTAGAAGAACAAACAAATCTGTGTTGTTAGAATCCAGGATGGTGAAAATTTGTCTTTCATTCTTTAGACATGCTGTCAGGAGGGTATGGTCCCTGGAGAAGAACATCATGCTTGGTAAAGTGGAAAGTCAGTAAAATAAGAGGAAGACCTCCAAGGAGATAGACTGATATAGAGAGAGCAACAGTGGTCTCAAACATGACAACAATTGTGAGGATTGTGTAGGACTGGATAATGTTTTGTTTTGTCATGCATGGAGTTGCTATGAGTTGGAACTGTCTTGACTGCATCTAAGAACACTTGCTGTCAAGTCAGCTCCAATACATGGTGATCCCTTGTAAACAGAACAAAATGTTACCAGGTCCTGTGCCATCTTTGTGATCATTGGCAAGCTCAAGTTCATTGTTATAGTCACTATAGATTTTGAATACCTTCCAGCCAGGAGGCTCATCTTTCAGCACTATACCACACAATATTGTTTTGTGATCTGTCGGGTTTCATCAGCCACCTTTCAGAAGCAGATAACCAAGTCTTTTCTGCTAGTCTGTTATAGTCTAGAAGCTCCAATAAAACCTGTCTACCATGGGTGACCCTGCTGGTATCTGAAATACTGGTAGCATGTTGTTTTTGTTAGGTACCATCAAGTTGGTTCTGACCCACAACGACCCTAAGTACAACAGAATGAAACACTGCCCAGTTCTGGGCTATTCTCACAACTGTTGCTACACTTGAGCCCATTGTCGCTGCCACTGTCTTAATCCACCTTGTTGGGGGTCTTCCTCTTTTTTGTTGAACCTTCGCTTTACCAAACATAGTATCCTTCTCCAGGGACTGGTCCCTCCTGATAATATGTCCAAAACATAAGGCATGAAGTCTGGCCATCTTAGTTTCTAATGAGCATTCTGTCTTTACTTTTTCTAGCACACACATAGAGTTGTTTGTTGTTCTGGAAGTCCATGGTACTTTTAATATTCTTCTACATCACCATAACTTAAATGCATACATTCTCCTATGGTCGTCCAACCGTCATATGCATATGATGCTATTGAAAATACCATGGTTTGGGTCAGGTGCATGTTAGTCCTCAAACTGAAATCTTTAAGAGGTCTTGTGTAGCAGATTTGCCTAATGCAATACATCATTAGATTTCTTGATTGCTGCTTCCATTACTGTTGATTTTGAATCCAAGCAAAATGAAGTCTTTGACAACCTCAATCTGTATTCCACTTATCATGATGTTATTTATTGCTCCAGTGGTGAGTTGTTTGTTGTTGTTTTTTTTCTTTACATTGAGGTACAACCCATATTGAAATCTGCGGACACTGATCTTCATCATTAAGTATTTTAAGTGCTCTTCCCTTTCTGTAAGCAAGGTTGTATCATCTGTATATTGCAGGTTGCTAATGAACCTTCCTCCAATCCTAATGCTACATTCTACTTCATATAATTCAGCTTCTTGGATTATGTGCTCAATATTTAGATTGAATAAGTATGGTGAAAGAATACAACCCTGACATATAATTTCAAGCGTCATGGACATATAAGCCAACACAGTATGACACATTGCTGTATAGATTACTCCAGTTTCTACCTCCATCATCACAAGGTCATCTGCCTTCTATCTCTTTGCCTCTTTTTATAAGGACTCCACTCATACGGAATTAAAATCCACCACATGCCAACATGATCTCATATTAACAGATAACATTTTAAAAGACCCTATTGTAAAATAAGCTCATATTCTCAGGTTATAACTTCAATATATCTTTGTGGAAGACACAGTTCTATATGTAACATCCCCACTGAAACATGTATCCTGATAAGGTGCATAATATTTTAAGTCATCTCCTCATAGAGAACTAAATCTGTATTTCAAATAATGGCACCAAAGCAAACCACAAATGTACATATGTTTCCAACTTATATTATGAAGTCAACAAGGCATTTAGCCCTGTTTAACAGTGAAATATGTATACTTAGGTGACAAATCATCATTTTCTCAGAGAGGTTAATTCTATGATGATCCCAAGAGTAAGCATATAAATAATCATTTGGTAAGCAAAACCACAGCCTATCAATGTTACATAAAAGAACCGAAACCTTAGAGTGAGACATCCATGGGCACTCTCCCCTTATTCCTCTTTTTGCTGTTAGATCTGTGGTACTTTCTAATTTCCCTTGAGTCAGAGTTTATATTATCTGTGTTGGTATCAAATTAGCTTCGTTGGTATGCATTTATTTATAATCTTTCTGATGACAATTCAGAGGGCGAATCATGCCTGCAGTGACAGCTTAATTATATCCACGCGTCTAACACTTATGTTGGAGGAATAATTAGGAATTCAAAAAGCTGAGGATCCATATTTTGTAAAGAAGGAGATACTAAGATACACCCAAACTGATGTAATGGATGACTGTTCATACTGGATTAGAGGGTTTTGTGGAGTCCTTTACCATCTGAATGGAGCTCTTGGCACTGCAGATAGTTAATGTGTTTGGCTACTAGCCTAAGGGTTGGAAGTTCAAGTCCACCCAGCCATGCCTAAGAAGAAAGACCTGGTGATCTAATTTTTGGAAAATCAGCTATTGAAAACTCTATGAAGCACACTGTTATACTGTAACATACATGAGGTCACCATGAGTCAGAACCAACTCAACACCAACCTGGTCATCTCAACACTGCAAAGAGACACAACATACCCATTAAGTCTAACATTGCAAGTAATATCATCAGCTCATTTAACCATCTCATAATGTTTAGAACTGGACTCCACCAGTTTCCCCCACAAAAAAGGATCCTAGTTAAATAGACAAACAAACAAAAATTCTGAAAGAGGAAATAAAAAGGTATGAAATGTAGTCGAACGACCTACTTTGCAAGAAAAAATGGAAGTAGAGATCATTCATAAAAACAAAACAAGACAAAAATAAATTGTAGCTATATACCCCCAAAGAATTGGAAGCAGAAACACAAACATCTATGTTCATTGCATTATTACTTACAAAAGCCAAAATGTGGAAACAGCCCACATGTTTATGAACAGATGAATGAATAAATGAAATGTGGTATAAATATACAAGGAAATACTACTCAGCCATAAAGAGAAAGTCCTGATGCATGCCACCCTGGATGAACCAGAACATTATGCTGAGTGAAGTCAGTCAGTCACCAAAGAGCATATGTTATATACTTTATAATATATTTATAATAGGCAAATGTATAGAGATCAAAGATGATTGGGGGTTACAAGGAAAGGGAGGTAGAGGAAAAGGTGGAGTTATTGCTTAGGGAATGTTGTTGTTGTTGTTGTTGTTGTTAGG
Organism: Chrysochloris asiatica; assembly: GCF_000296735.1. Taxonomy (NCBI): domain Eukaryota; kingdom Metazoa; phylum Chordata; class Mammalia; order Afrosoricida; family Chrysochloridae; genus Chrysochloris; species Chrysochloris asiatica. The sequence goes on along the minus strand of NW_006408567.1, from coordinate 18,339,035 downwards.
TGCCATCGAGTCAGTACCAACTCATAGTGACCTTATGCACAGCAGAACAAAACACTGCTCGATCCTCCGCCAACCTCACTATTGTTGCCCACTGATGCTGACACTTTGCCAAGCCACCTCGCTGGGGGTCTTCTTCTTTTTCTCTGATCCTCCACCTTACTAAACATGATATCCAGCAACCGGTCTCTTCTGACAATATGTCCAATGTATGAGACGAAGTTTGGCTATCCTAACCTCCAAGGAACATTTTGGCTGCACTTCTTCCAACACAGATCTGTTGGTTCTTTTGGCAGCCCATGACACTTTCAGTATTCTCCTCCAAAACCATAACTCAAAAGTATCAATTCTTCTATGGTATTCCTTATTTACTGTCCAGCTTTCTCATGCATATGATGTTATTGAAAATACCATGGCTTGGGTCAGGTGCACCTTAGTCCTCAAGCTGACATCTTTGCTCTTCAACACTTTATAAAGGTCTTGTGCAGAAGATTTTCCTAAATCAATACATCCTTTGATTTCTTGACTGTTGCTTCCATGAGTATTGATTGTTGGTCCAAGAAGAATGAAGTCCTTGACAACTTCAATCTTTTCTCCGTTAATAAGAATGTTATTTATCAGTCCAATGGTGAGTATTTTTGTTTTCTTTACATTGTGATGCAATTCATACCAAAGGCTGTGCTCTTTGTTCTTCATCAGTAAGTATTTAAAGTCTTCTTCACTTTCAGCAAGCAAGGTTGTATCATCTGTTAATGAGTCTTCCTCCAATACTGATGCCACATTTTCTTCTTATAACACAGCTTCTCGTATTATTTGATCAGCATACAGGTTGGTACCCATAAGTATGGTAAAAGAATACAACCCTGTCGCACACCTTTCTTAATTTTAAACCATTCAGTTTAGGGAACGCTGACTTTCTATTAATGATGGAATCATTTAGAAACAAATAGTGATGATGGTTTCACAGCATGGTCAATGTAATTAAATGTCACTGAATTATAAACATAGAAAACTTTGAATAGGCAGATGTTTTGTTATATACACGTATATTTTACTACAATAAAACAATATTTCCAATGTCCCTGTTTTCATTAAGAAACACACCCATTCTCCAAGTTACCCAGGAACAGAGTCTTATAGTCATTATTTATTTAACAGAGCTCTAAGTATTAGGCTATGTGATAGGGAGTTTATAGCCTAGTGGGAAATCAGAAACCCTTCCCACAGACAGTGCTAGAAGCCTGGGCAGGAGACAGTCGAAGGGTCTGCTGGACCACAGGCACGATGGACTCTGACTCATTCAGAGAAGTGGGTGTGACCTCTTTCTAAGTCACCACCCATCCTGTGCACACATCCAATCATTCATTTTTTGTTGTTAGGTGCCATTGAGTCAGTACTGACTCATAGTAACCCTAAGCATAACAGAACGAAACACTGCCTGGTCCTGGGCCAACCTCATAATTGTTGCCATGCTTGAGTCCATTTATGGTGTTACATTACCAATCCATCTCACTGGTGAGTCTTCCTCTTTTCATCTGACCCTACACCTTACGAAACATGATATCCTTCTCCAGCGACTTCCTCCTCCTGACAATACATTCAAAATATGAGACACGAAGTTTGGCCATCCTGGCCTCCAAGGAGCATTCTGGCTGCACTTCTTACAACACAGATCTATTGGTTCTATGGGCAGCCCATGGCACTTTCAGTATTCTCATCCAACACCATAACTCAAAAGCATCAATTCTTCTATGGTCTTCCTTGCTCATTGTCCATCTTTTGAAAGCATATGAGGTTATTGAAAATAATACATTCACAGAAGAGGACTTTTGTTTTCTTTCTTCTAAATGACTAAGAAAAAACAGGTATAGCCCATTCTTCAGGAGATAGGAGTTCCATGAATTTTCCTAGAACAATTCCAATAAAACAAACCTATTGCTGTTCAGTTGATTCCAACTCATGTTGATCACATTATGTCTCAGAATAAAAATGCTCTCCATAGGGTTCTCAAGGGTTGTAATATTTCAGAAGTGAATCACCAGGCCTTTCTTCCTCGGGTAGATTAAAACAGGAAACTTTTTGGCCAGTAGCTGAGTGCTTAACTGTTTGTGCCACTCACTCAGGGATTCCCAATTAATCAGATGAAGGCTTATAAACAGTGAGCATGTGGGCTCCACTGAAATATAAACACCTGTAGAGAAAAATTAAAGTCCTGATGTGGTGCTGCAGGTTAATGTGCTGGATTACAAGGTCGGTTTGAGCTGCAAGGTCAGCAGTTCAAGCTCTCCAACTGCTCCTTGGAAACCCTATACAGAGTTGCTATGAGTCAAAACTGACTCGATGGCACTTAACAGCTACAACCACAGAGAAGAATTGTTTTCTATTTTGTTCATGATTGGCAGTTAGGAGGTGTTTGATACAAAATTGTCTAAGAAATGTGTCAATAAATGAATACATTTCTTCCCTCTCCTTCCATGGTTAGTGTGAGCCAACAATTCTGGGTAAGTGAATCTGTTTTGGAGACACAGCAAGCCCAAAGGAGAGATGTGCCAAGTGCTGGACAGTGGGAAGCAGAGGGCCGGAGGGAAAGTATCAGCTAGTCCATCTGGTAGCTGACCTGATCCATGTCCTCTAAATCAGCTCTGATCAGTAATAAACTGCCATTTTCTTCTCCTTGTATCCGGTGGGTTCAGAAATCATGTGAAAAGTTCCTGGTATAGGCACCTGGTATATAAGCTGAGAACCCTGAGAAATAAACAGGAATTGGAACTTGAACATCAAAAGGTGAGACTGAAAGGGTCATTGATGAAGTTGGATCTAGTAAACTGGTGCTCACTGTCACTCCTGTCACCCCCACAATCCCACATGTCCAGGAATTGTAGCCAGCAGCTGGTGCTACAAAGGGCAGAACTGCTTTTTAAAAAGGGAGAGCTTATAACCCCACCATCAAGCTGAAAACACAGGTTTCAGTGCTGTGGCTTGATCCTAAACAACACCAGGGCAGCTTGCTGGGCAGTGAATGTTCTCTTGGCATTGGAGATAGATACAACAGTGTTTGCTGCTCTTTTGATTATTTTAGCCCAGTATGAAGGCAGGAATTTTAAATTATCAGCCACATTTCTATGTTCCAGGGGCATTGATGTGTTGAATTCACTTTTAAATTAGCAGTGCCAGGCCAAGGGAGCAACAGTAAATTCTTCTTCCTAAGCGTAGTGGTTATGATTCGGGCTGCTAACCTCAAGGTCAGCTGTTTGAAACTACCCGCTGTTCCACAGAAGAAAGATGAGGCTTTCTACTCCTGTAAAGATTTCTATCATTGGGTTTCTATGTAGGGTTGCTATGAGTCAGAACAGACTCCAAGACACACCACCATCACCATTACCAAACTACCCATATTAGGTATATTCAGAACTTGAAGAGGAAATGAAGGAGTTAATTTCTTGTTACCGAGTGCCTTTTGTCCAGAGGTGTTTGAATGTCATGCCTACCAGTATCTCCTTTACTACCTACACTACTACCATCTCCATCACCTCCAGCCCAACCACCATTGAGTTCACTTCCATTACCACCCAATCACCCCCATCACTCCTACCTCCCCACTCTATCATTCCATTACTATCAGCTCTATCATCATCACCACCACTAGATCACCCCATCACTACTGCCTCCAACTCTCCAATACTACTACAGTGAAGCCTGTGAGAGCCAGAATTCAACAGTCTGTCTTGTTTTTCCGGGTCTCATGAGCATTCTGTGTGAAATATTTGAGTTTTTCTTCTCTGGCAGACTTCTGCCATACATGGATTCCACTGTTTGCCGATTTCTCTGTATCACCTCATCACCATCGCCATTACCATCACCAATATCCTGCCACCACCATACACCCTTCATCACTGGGACCCCCCCTTCATGAGATCATCATCACGCGACCTCAAGTTGACTCTGCATATCAGTCACATCAACTCTCATCTTAGGTTTGAATTACAAAGATTCAGACTGTGGTTTTAGTCACACAAAAAATATGGTAAATAAAGGCAAGCAATATTTTATAGATAAATAGCATTTATTTTACTCTCTCCATGAAGGAATGGCAGCAAATTTTTTAAATTATCATTTTTCAGAGGTTGTTGTTACTGTTAAGTGTCATCAAGTTGGTTTCAATTCATAGCAACCCTGTATAGGGTTTCTGAGGCTGTACTTCTTTGCAGGAATAGAAACCCTCATCTTCTCCCACAAAGTGGTGGGTGGACTCCAACCACTGACCTTATGGTTCACAGTACAGTGCTTATCCTACAAAGCCACCTTTCTCCCATGTTTTATAGGAGAGGAAGAAAAAAATAACTTAATTCAATGTTTATAAACCCAGAAGTTACAAGAACAATGAAATGACTAAAGTCTGGATTACTGTGTGTGTGAGTGTCAGGCTTTTCTTCCAAAGTACCCCTAGGTGGGCTTGAACCTCCAACTAAGCAGTTAGTAGCCAACTGTGCTAATTGTTTGCACCTACGAAGCTGGGTTATATGAAGAAAAACATGGCATCAGGTTTGGAGGAAGACTCATTAACAACCTGCAATATGCAGATGATACAACCTTGCTTCCTGAAAGAAGACTTAAAATATTTACTGATAAAGATAAAAAAGCACAGCCTCCAGTATGGATTGCATCTCAATGTAAAGAAAACAAAAATCCTCACCACTGGAC
>NW_006408567.1:18332305-18333302 GCF_000296735.1 Chrysochloris asiatica | reverse complement strand
CATAGTTTAAAGGGCTACATGGCTTTTGATAGGCCAGAACTAAATCACCCCAGCAATGACCACTCCCTTCCTGTTGAACCTATATAAGACCACTCCTTTCCTGTTGACTCTCTCTTCTTCTCTTCTGCCTCCTGCTTTCTCTCTCCAACAGAGGTCACCTTCCTCTTCCTCACCCTGAATAAAAGTCTCTAGACAGGCCATCTGGTGTGCAGTGTGATTGATGAGCGGCGCCGGGTTGTTTTTTCTCTTTCATTGGTGTCAGAAGTGGCGCCCTAACCCACTCATTTCAACATGCCCTCCCAGCACCCATGATCATCTTCCCTGACGCCTTCTTAGCACCCACCACCGGCAGGTGTTCATTCTTCACCCTCTGGCTTAGATAAGTCCCCTCTTGTAGCTGCCCTGGGTATGGAGATTTGGACTCTGGTAACCAGGACATAAGATTCTGTCTGGGACACAGATCAGGTGCCAGGTTCTGTGTCTCCCATAGTGAGTTTGGATCTCACCGGAACAAATCCGGGACTTGTCCATTCTGCACCCTGCTCGCTGGAGGGATGCCTCAGAGGGTGGTGCGGCCTACAGACCCCCTCCTTGTGGCAGGGATGCCTCCACCGGGAGCCTGGGTCCCCATACCTCAGACTGGGTCTGAGGTGCGAGCACTGTTTGAATCTCAAGAGATGTCTTAGGTTCCAGACACTGTTCGCTGTCTTATTCCTGATTGCTATGGGTTCCAGGTCCTCTATACCAGCAGAGTCCCCCTTAGGGTGTTTGCTCAGAAACCTTGAGGGCTTAGACCTTGAACCTAAACGTCTTATATGTCTATCTACTCAAATTTGGCCTCAATACAATTGTTGTTGTTGTTGTTGTTATGTGCTGTGGAGTCGGTTCCGACTCATAGTGACCCTGTATAGGGTTTCCAAGGCTGTAACTTTTTACAGGAGCAGAATGCCTCATCTTTCTCCTGCGAACAGCTGGTAGTTTCGAACTGCTGACCCTG
>NW_006408567.1:18327999-18329610 GCF_000296735.1 Chrysochloris asiatica | reverse complement strand
GAACCAACAGGTCAATCAAAGCTGTCCTTACTAAGTTAACCCTAGAACTTCATGCTGACTGGGTCTCGCGTCTCCCTTTAGCCTTGTTATGCCTCAGATCTTTGCCTAAAGTGCCTCTCCAAATTTCTCCTTTTGAACTAATATATGGAAGCCCTTTCCTACCTCTGGGACTAAAACCTGAAGCGTCTACCCTTCCACCATCTCTTTTAGTAAGCTGTTTAAATTACTTAAGAACTTTATTATGGCAACATGCGGACTCACTTTTACACTCACCTTTTCCTGCATTACCTTGTTCCTACCAATCACGGGACATGGTCCTAATTGCCCCTCCTAGTCTACCAAAAGAACCCTTGAAACCCAAGTGGATTGGTCCACATAAAGTAATTTTAACCACCCCTACAGCAGTTAAGTTAGAGGATCTCTCGAGCTGGTTCCACATCTCAAGGGTTAAGCCCTTCTACAGCCCTGCTGGAGGACTCAAACCATTATCCCCTCCTAACTATAATGCTCAGCATGGCTTCGGAAAAAGAGGGCAATCCAAATAGCAATTCTACCCCTGGTAGCAGCACTAGGTATTGGGGCAGGCATAGCCACTGGAACTGCAAGCATTTCCCATTAATGGAGGTTTTGCTAGTTGGTTCCATAATCTTCTATTTAATTCCCTGCTTCCCTTTCTAACCCCACTATTGGTTATCCTCACTTTACTGGCATTTGTCCCTTGTGTTCTTCGTTTTGTTCAATTGTAGCTTAGCCGCATACCCAAATTTCCCAGCAAGCTGATACCCAGTTGTTGTTACAAGCTGAAGACCTAAGACTGTGGGACCAACCTCAGTCCAGCTGCTGACCCGGTTACAACACCACCAATAATGACAAAGCCATCACCGATCATGGTCCAAGACCAAAGACTAAAGACAGCCTCATCACCCCAATGCCAGCAGGAAGTAGCTACGGAAAAATGACAGTCGTCCCTTCTCCCGTGGGCATAGATCATAGAGACAGCGATTCATTTTTCTTGTTTCACCAAAGAGGGGGAAATGTTACAATATCAGGTCTGCCATTTTAGGCTGTACTTTCTGGGTTCTTCCATCTTCCCTCCCTTCAACTCTGTTTTGTCTGTTTCCCCACCCTAAGCTACAAGAAACATAGTTTAAAGGGCTACATGGCTTTTGATGGGCCAGAGCTAAATCACCCCAGCAATGACTACTGTCTTCCTGTTGAACCTATATAAGACCACTCCCTTCCCATTGACTCTTTCTTCTTCTCTTCTGCCTCCTACTTTCTCTTTCCGACAGAGGTCACCTTCCTCTTCCTCACCCTGAATAAAAGTCTCTAGACGGGCCATCTGGTGTGCGGTGTGGTTGATGATCGGCGCTAGGTTGTTTTTTCCCTTTCAATACATGAAGAAAGCAAAAAGTTATTGACAAGACAAGAAAAAAGGAAAAGGTCAAAATGGATGGCAGAAGAGACACTGAAACTTGTTCTCCAGCATAGAGATGCTAAAGCACATGGAAGAAATGAGAAGGTCCAAGAGCTGAACTGAAAATTTTAAGCATCAGCTTGAGAATATAAAGCCAAATATTACAACAAAATGTGCAAAGATCTGGAATCAGA
>NW_006408567.1:18302462-18326464 GCF_000296735.1 Chrysochloris asiatica | reverse complement strand
CAGTCACTGGAGAAGGATATCATGTTTGGTAAGGTGGAGGGTCAGAGAAAAAGAGGAAGACCCCCAAAGAGATGGATTGGCCAAGTGGCAGCATCGATGAACTCAAGCGTTGCAACAGGAGTGAGGTTGTCCCAGGATCAGGAAGTGTCTCCTTTGGCTGTGCATAAGGTCGCTATGGGTCGATACCGACTCGATGGCACCTAACCACAACAACAACAGGCCACTGGAGAGAACCAATCCTCAAAGCAAGCCCTAAGGGATCACCAAACATCAGCCACTAAGGGTAGTGGCAACTGAGACCAGGAAGAAAAAGACCTCAATGAAGACCTTCAGACTGTGGTTGCCACTACTGCAAATTTCTACACTTTGTGTAGAACATTCCTCCCAGAAATGATACAAAACATATAGGCTAACAGTGCTATGTTATTGACCTCTTGAATGTAGATTTCTCACAATTGAAGTAACTTTTTCTTCTCTATGTATCAACTTGCCTTCAGATTCCATGGAGTTATCTGCAAGACATTGGACTTCAGTGAAAATCCTAGGTAACTCCTCGGTAGCATAAAGGTCTGATCCTAATATGCATGTGTCACCATGAGTTGGGGTTTTGGGGCTTCTTGACATCAGCTAACAACATATGTGAATTTTTTTGTTTTTGCTAGGTGACATCAAGTCAGTTCTGACCCTATGCACAACAAAAGGATACGTTACTCTGACCTGTACCATCTTTACTATGTTAGAGTCCATTGTTTCAGACAATGTTCAATCCATCTCATTGACAGTCTTCCTCTTTTACACTTTACCAAGCAAGATGTCATTCTCCAGGAACTGGGCCCCCCTGATAAGTTTGATCATTCTCACTTCTAGAGGATTCTGGGAGTGCTTTTTTCAAGGCAGATCTGTTTTTTCTTCGGGATATCCAGGATTCACTCAATATATTTTACTAATACCATAATTCAAAGCCATCATTTTTTCTCTAGTCTTCTTTATTCATTGTGCAGTTTTCTCATGGATATTAGGTGACTGAAAATGCCATGGCTTGATTCAGGCACACCTTAGTCCTCATGGTGCTCTTTAACACTTTAAAGACATCTTTTGGCAACCCATCATTTGAGTTTTTGACTGCTTCTTCCATGGACATTGGCCATGAAATTAAATCCTTGACAACTTCAATCTTTTCTGTTTATTGTGTTGTAGCTTATTGGTTCAGTTGTGAGGATTTGTGTTATCTTTATGCTAACATGCAATCCATACTGAAGGCTATAGTCTTTGATTTTCATCAGTAAGTGCTTTAAGTTCTCGTTGCATTCAGCAAGCAAGTTTGTGTCATCAGCTTAGGTCGAAATTTCAGTGAAGATATTGTTTTGTGAATCACACTTTTCTTGGGTAACTCTCCTAGAAACTGATGTTAGTTGGTGATGTAAGATTGGTAGTGTTACAATCATATGTGTCCTATGACCTCTTTATATTCTTTAAAATGAATGATGTGAGATCAAACTAACTCAGCGTCTGAAATCTAAATACATTGTAATGAATGACAATCCAGTTTGCCTGGCATTGTTGGAGAAACTCAGATTATAATGAGCAGAAAAAGCAAGTGAGGGAAACGTTAATTGCTTTAAACATTATTTTCAACTTAATTATAGACCATGCACTAGACGATGGACTTCAGACTTAGAGCTGGAACTAGAGAGTATTAATTTTGGACTTCAATTACTTTGGACACAAATTATTTGAACTTCAACTTACAAGGGTATTTAATATTTGTGGCTTCTAATGTCTCCCTTTGAGAATTTGTTCTGGTTCTTAGGGCTGATTACAGTATCTCAGTGTGTAGCCAAGTGTGTTAGGTCTTGTTCTCCCATCATGTAGGAGAATTGGGCTTTCATGCCCTTCTTCAACTTGAGTGTTACCGTATTGCTAGCTTTGGCTATGAAATGCAAGCAGAAATGACACTGCCATTTTCAAATAAAATCTTTGAGCACTGGTGTGTCCATCCTTAGCTAAACTTGAATTTTACCTCTTATGCAATGACCAGCAACATAATGGCTCCAGATGGTTGTCAGCTGGCTTCCAGAATGGAGATCACAGTGATGCAGACCAGAGTACATGGAAATAGATCTTCCTACTGGTAAGTCATTGAAATTTGGGGGGTCATTTGTTAATGCAACATAGCCTCACCTAGCCTTTTATTAAGCACAGTTTAATAAGAGAAGGAGTTACTAATAACTTTGTGTCATCTAAGTTGTTAGCATTTTATTCCTGGAGCATATAATATCAACATGTAATATGCATTGCAGAATCTCAGGTACATTATATTAAATAACATGGCTAGGGGAAATGTAAGGGTAAATAAAGTAAAAACAAACAGACTCACTCTCATTGAGTTGGTTCCAATTCCTAGTCATCCTATATAGAGTTTCTGAGTCTTCACGGAAGTAGACAGCTTCATCTTTCTTCGGAGGAGAGGCTGGTTGGTTTGAACTGTTGACCTTGTGGTTAACAGTCCAGTGCTTATTCTACAGCACTACCAGGGCTCCTTTAAGAAGAGATGAAAAAATAGAATAAATTGCCAATCTCAACTACTGTGTGCCTTAAAGTTAATTTGACTATTTGACTATTTTGACTCAACGGACAGCTCCTAGAAGCCAAACATATGTTAGCTAGCAGCAGTCCCTAGAAGGTATTTCAAGGCACAATGCGTGTTATCAGGGAAAGAGCTCCTAAAGCAGAGCTGGACTGTCCTGCTAGATAGCCCACCGAAGCAGGCCAGTACAGCCATGGCTTCCCAGAGGTTCTTAAACCCAATGGCTAAGCATCTTTTTAAAAAGGCAGGAAGGTACTTTCATTCCCCTTTCCTCATGTGAACATGTGGAGGGAATGTTTCTGAATAACATTCCTGATTTCTTATTCCAGCCCTACTGAGTCCTCCCCAATGGAGGAGTTAGCTACCAGTTGATAGATATTTAAAAGCCAAAACCAGTTGCCATCTAGTTGATGCTGACTGATGGTATCCTCATGTGTGTAAGAGTAGAACTGTGCTACACTGGGCTTTCAGTAGCTCATTTTTTTCAAAGTAGATCACCTGACCTTTCTTCTAAGATGCCTCTAGGTGGACTAGACTGTGAAAGCAGTTGTATTTGTTATCCATTTCCATCACCCAGAGACCCTTGGTAGGTGACTGCTTTTGGTTTATGTTCCATGATTGGATATGGTTGGCACTGTAAGATAAGCACTGGACTGCTATCCACAAGATTGGTGATGCAAATCCACCAGCCACTCCTTGAAACTTCTATACAGGGTCACTATGAGTCAGAGCCAACATAATAGCACTCAACAACAATAATGATCTATTAGGGAGGAAGCCCTTGGGTGGTGCAGACTACTGGCTGAAAGGTTGGCAGTGTAAACCCACCCAGAAGCACCAGGAAGATCTGCTTCAGAAAGATCACAGCTTTGAAATTCTTATGGAGCAGTTTCTCCTCTGAACACGGGGTCTCCAGGAGTCCAAATCTACTCTAAGTCAACTAACAATAATCTATAAAAGACTGTAAGTAACTGGAATTCTATCTCTTGTCTTCTGTTTTCACCCAAAACCAATGAGAGGCATCAATCTTGAATAACTGTGTGATTTGGAAACCTCAACATTCCCTCATGGGCGGCTCCAAAACCCAGATGGGAGAAGGAGATAAGCAACGTGGTAGCAAGTCCATCAGAGTGAATGCAGAAGCCACATCCAACAAAGCTCCCCTTTTTTAATAACAAAGCTGACAGTTTGATCTCCATCTGTCTGATTCTTGTGTCGACTCAATTGGTTCACATCTCCAGTGGGAAAAAGAGGGGTATTATTTACAGATCCCTAAATAGCCCAACAAAATGTCTCCTACTGAGTGGCCAAGCGACCCATATGGAAAACTGACAGCCGTGATGTGGCAGCAGTAACTACAGGAGGGGCCATCCTGTTCCCAGACCTTGAGGTCATGTGGGTTTCCTATGGCTCCTGCTGATACCAGCTGCTCACTAAGGCTGAGGAGGCCTCCTGAGGGGCAGAGGCACTCTGACAGATGCTCAGAGTGCTGCCTGGAATTTGGGGGGTGCGTGTGTGTGTGTGTGTATGTGTGTGTGTGTGTCTTTGGTGACATGGGGTATTGGTATTACTGTTGAGACCCAGTGTTATCAGCAAAAAAAGTGTCTAAGCAAAAAATGTGCAATTTAGAGAGAGGCAAGAAGTTCAATCTTTTTTAAACCATGGGAGAAAACCTTATATACAGTGAAACAGAGGAAAACTATGTTCTTCTATGGTCAGGACAGGGGGCAAGGTGGGGCTACTGCTTGCTTCCTGGCATCCTCTGTGGCACTCCTGGTAAGCAGGGGGAATATCAAACTATACTGCAAACTAAACCTATTGCCATCAAGTTGATTTGAACTCATAGCAACCCTATGGGACAGAGTAGAACTGTCCCATAAGTTTCCAAGGCTGTAAATCTTCCCATATTAAGATTGTCAGATATTTTTCTCCTGGAATGACTAGTGGGTTTTAATCACTGAACTTTCTGTTAGCAGCCCAGTGCTTAACTCTCGGTGCCACCGGGACTCAGGGGGGATACATGAAAAGGCAAAGTCAGTCCTCTCCCCTTAGAGTATGGGAGGCTGTTTCAAAAGGTCAGCGATGAAACAGATTGAGGAAAGTGAGCTGATCTCACTTCTGCAAAGGCCAGAGTTACTCAACCCTGGACAAATATCTGTGGAAAGGGAGAAAGAAATGTCCTACCCTCCTACTGAGGGACTGGGAGGGAGTATGACCATTGTCTAAATGCTGAATGCCCTTATGAACACGGTTGGGTCTTATGTGTAACTAAATGACCCAGTGGCTAAGTACTCTGCTGCTACCTGAAAGGTTGGGGGTTTGAACCCAATATCCACTTCCATGGGAGAAAGATGCGAATCTGCTTCATGAAGATAGTTGTGGTTAATAAGTGCCATTAAATCAGTTCCTACTCATAGTGATCATGTATAGACTTTCTGAGGAGTGGCTGATGAGTTTGAACCCCCAACCTTGCAGCTCAAACCAACTTGTGTCAAGTGCTTATCCTACAGTACCACACCATGAAGATTACAGTCTTGGAAATCCTATGGGGAAGTTCTACTCCATCCTGTAGGGTCGCTATGAATAGGAAATAAATCAACGGCAGCAAGTTTAGTTATGAAGCTAAAAGACAGCCTATGCCAATCAGGCTGGAGTGGGAGCAGTACTTTAATTCAAAGGACTAACCCTTCACCATGTTATGTGAAATAGCAGAATGTATGCACATGAGTGTGTTTGTGAAAAAGAGAGACAACAGAGCCCCTAACAAGTTAATATGCAGGTAGAAAGCCATGCCCCTCTTCCTCTGAAATGAGACTTTGTCGTGCAAACATGTATGTGATTGAGCAAGGTATGAATCGGAGTCTGGCTGTCTGCATCAGGGGTGGCAATGTGATTCCCAAACTCTTTCAGGACTTGTGAGAGGAGAAAGATGCATTTCTGTAGCTCCCACTGGGCTTGAGAGTTTGAAGGACTCTAACTTGGACTCCTGGTGTCGTGCTGTAGGATAATCATTGGACTACTTGCTATCCAAAAGGACAGTGGTTCAAACCCACCAGTCACTCACTGGAAACCCTATACAGGGTTGCTATGAACTGGAACTGACTCGACGGCACATAACAGCAGCAACAATTTGGCATTCATTCTTGTAGGTGACATACTCAATCTTAACAAAGTATGCCCCCTAGGCTAAGACAGGGAAGCTTAGAGCTGTGTTCCTTGCCACTAGACGTATTTCTTTCTAAATGCATGAAGGTGGTTCCAGCTGAGATAAAAAAAAAGAGGGAAGAAGGCAGACCCAGAACTGGACACTAGGACATAAAAAGAGAGCACAAGCTATGTACAACTTGTTTTAATTCTTTCAGCTTACCCAACCATATAGTATGTACACATCCACACACTTTTGTCTTTCTCAATCAACGATACCACATGGTATTGCCTGTAATTTAAATGTTCTTGCCCTGATTAGTATTTTAATAATTGCACAAATTTCCATGGTGTGCATATGTTATTGTTAAGTGCCATTGAGTCAGAGTAGATGTGTGCTCCAGAGGCTGATTATTTAAAAAATAGATCACCTGGTCTTTCTTCTAGATGCCTCTGGGTGAATTCAAACTGCTAACCATTTGATTAGCAGATGAGTACTTAATCATTTGTGCAAACTAGGGTCTACCCCATGTACATATAATATGTATATATACATACACAGTATGGATTTCTTAGCTTGCTTAAAATACCCTCAGTTCCTATATTGCATATTTAGTCACATAGAGTTTCTTGTAAATTTTAGATTGCTATATCATTTGCATTTAAAATTTCAATTTATCTCAACTATTTCCTCAAATTTGGGCTCCTGGTGTGGTGACATAGGATCAGCACTGTACAGCAAACCACAAAGCCAGCAGTTCAAATCCACCAGTTGCTCCGTGGAAACACTATATAGGGTCTCTATGAGTCATATAACAGACTTGACTGCACTTAACAACATTCCTAAATTTAAGCATTATAGGCAGTGTCCTGCGATTACAAGCGACAAACAAGTTACATTCCTAAGTGTGTCTTTAAGCTTATTTTGTACATAAGTCAGAACAGTTAGGTTCATATCTAATGTCTGTTAGTCAAATGTTTGTCTTAGTATGTAGTAGATAATGCACCTTTTCTGTAAGGATCCCTGGAAGCTTAGTGGTTTGTGAACTAGGCTGCTAGCCACAAAGTCAATAGTTCAAGTCTACCAGTTGGGGAGAAAGAAAAGGTCTGACCCCATAAAAATGTACAGCCTCAGAAACTCTATACAGGGTCTCTATGAGATGGAATCAACACAGTGGCACACAAACATCAATCATGATCAAGACCACTACCACCAATGTATCGTTCTATGCAGAATAAAACATTAAATAAGAACTGCTAGACATACTAAGACATCTTTAACCTAATAATACAGTAGTGCAGAAGTTGTTGTTGTTTTTGTTAAGTGCCATTACTGAGTCGGTTTTGACTCATAGTGACCCTGTATAGGATTTCCAAGGAATACATGTTTAAACTGCTGACCTTGTGGTTTGCAGTCCTGTGCTGATCCTACAGTGCCACACCAGAAGCATTGTAGAATATCATTTGCAATTTGCAGATGATATAACTTTGCTTGCTGAAAACAGAGAGCACTTGAAATACTTACTGTTGAAGAACAAAGTCTTTGGTATGGATTCACCTCAATGTTAAGAATACAAAAATCCTCACCTCTGGACCAATAAATGGCATCATGATAAATGAAGAAAAGATTAAAGTTGTTGAATACTTCATTTTGCTCAGATCATCCATCAACATTCGTGGAAGCAACAGTCAAGGAATGACGTATTGCACTCAGCAAATCTACTACACAAGATCTCTTTAAAGTGTTGAACAGCAAAGATGCCAGTTTGAGGACTAAAGTGTGCCCAACCCAAGCCATGGTATTTTCAATAGCCTTTTATGCATGTAAAAATTGTACAATGAATAAGGAAGACAGTAGAAGAATCAATGCATTTCAGTTATGGTGTTGGAGAAGAATATTAAAAGTACCATGGCCTGCTAGCACAGACAAATCTGTGATGGAAGAAATGCAACCTGAATGCTCCTTGGAAGCCAGGATGGTGGACTTCATCTCTCATACTTCAGACATATTGTCAGGAGGGACCAGTCCCTGGATATGGACATCATGCTAGGTGAAGTGAAGGTTCAGCGAAAAAGAGGAAGTTCCCCCCTAATGAAATGGATTGGCACAGTGGCAGAAGAAATGGACTCAGGCGTAGCAATGATTGTAAGGTTGGCCCAGGACCAGACACTGTTTTCTTCTGCTGTTCATAAAGTCACTCTAAGTCAGAAGTGACTCAATGGCACTTAACAACAGCGATGTACAATAAGAACTGGACTCTTAACTGCAAGGTTGGTAGTTCAAACCCTCCAGAAGCTCCATGAAAACTCTATACAGGGTTATTATGAGTTGGAACAACTGTTTATATTGTAATTGAGTCACTAAGATTGGCCAAGATTCCAGGGAAAGTGACATTTGACACCAGGTGTTGGTGAGGGATGTGTCAAAGAACCACCACAAACTTAGTCCATTCTGATGGGAAAGTCTATTTTCCACCCATTGAATTTTTACTTGGATGTATGACTTGTTTCATTTGATGAGATATTAATAGATGTGATATAAGCAGAGGCCAGTAAAGAGTTTGTGCATTAAGGCTTGTCCTTCTTATAGCTTATTGCAAATCTAGAACACCGTCATGTGAACAAGCTTAGAATAACCTGTTGGGTGATCAATAACACAATGTCCAGTTATCTAACTCTGCCAACTAGTCCATTGGTAGCCACGAGAAGGAGGCCATCTGGGACCAGTCAGCCATCAGTTGACCCACCAAATGACCACAGAACCTCCAGCTGAACATTGATACAGGAGTGAGCCCAGATAAAAACCACACAAAGTAGAATCAAGCTCCATAGAAAATGTGACCCAATGGTCAACCCACTGACTTGTGAGCAAATAAATGTTGTTGTGTGAAACTATTTGTTTTAGGGTAGTTTGTAGGCAGCAAAAACTGATTGATACAGTAGCAACTCTCTTCATAGTTCCTCTTTCTTAGACTACATTAACCATTACCTCACTCACTTTCCTGGACTCCAAGTCATTTTATAGGGATTTTAAGAAACAATTGTTATCATTTTGATATACCATTGTGATTTACAAAAAGAAAAAAAAGATTTAGGCATTTTAAATCTTAGTTGCGGTCCCTGGGTAATGCACATGGTTAATATAACAGGAAGGTTGATAGTCTGAGTTCATCTATAGGCAAATTAGAAGAAAGGTCTGGTGACCTACCTTCAAAAATCAGGCACTGAAAATTCTCTGAAATTCATTGTAGTCCTGTGATGATATTAGACTCATAGAATTATACTTGGGAAAAGCCCTTCGCTACTACCTCAATAATAAAGGAAGAAAGTAGCATTTTCAACTTCTTGCAACTTCTGTTTTTAACATTTTAAAGTTTATTTTCCAAGTTTTGATTTCAAAATAGTGTGTATGTATGTGTGTGTGTGTGTGTGGGGGGGGTAATCAGCATTTATAATGTTGCTGATCGCCCTTCTCAGAAGATTTACAGTTATTTGTGTAAATAAATCATAGCAAACTTATGACTAAGACAGAGCTGACCCTTTCTGTTATCTCACAATGCCATGATGTCTATTTCAATCCAATTACAGGCAGAGCAAATGACTCCAGAGCTAAAAACAAGAATTAGGCACGATCAATCAGAATTAATTTTACCTAAATAGTATTTATGAGATGCACCAATACGGCTTTTGTGATTAAATGCTGAAGCTGGCATCCTCCGTGCAGAGAATATTAATGCTGAGATTCTGGTCTCAGGTGGTGCTCTGTGGAGCCACTGCAAACTGCCCCACTGCTGACCTGTGCCCTGAAGTTGCTGTGGCAATCAACTTGTCCAATGTGGGGAGTGCTGGGATGAGTCTGCGTGGACCCATTTAGGACTCTTTTTCCTCCTCATTCATATTCATCACAGCTGGTATGAATTCACAAGTGATGATGGCATAATGTTTCTGTCAGCAACTAATGCCTCTCAGAAAGATGGGTGTTCTTAACAAGTGATCGCCTGATTGCTTAAGCAAATGCTCTGGGGTAATTTTTCTGGAGAAGTGGCATTTCATTAAAGCAAGGACACTTCTAGCAGCATCAGAATTCCTATTCATTTGTCACGATGAAGTTTGGTTCCTTGGTCAATGTATAAGTTTGATGGCACCATGTATGTAACACACTGAGTGTCCATAGCTATCTGTTGTTTCTGACACAAAGGCTATATTTTACATGGAAGATAGTGGTTACTTCTGCATACCCTAGTATGTGAATTACTGGTAGATAGCATCATTAATGCTGTTAACCATGTTACCAGTAATTTATATACTAGGGTCATCTAGAGAAGGTCTAGCAATCTACTTCTGAAAATTAGCCTATGACACTGTTCTGAATCACAATAGATTATTATCCAAGTCACTTGCTTTGCACAAATCATCAGAAGTGATCAGTCCCTGGAGAAAGGCATCATGTTGGGTGAAGTAGGGAAAGGAGAGTCAAACCTGATGGCAATGTTAAGAATGATGCAAGACCAGTCAGTGTGTCATTCTATTGTACACGAGGCTGTCATGAGTCAGATTCAACTCCATGGGAGTGAGCAGCAATAACAGCAAAAGATTTAGGAGATGTGGAAAAACTTTAGTTTAGCGCACTCTCCTTTCCTCTGCACTACCTGAGGTAGTATGTTCCTGGACATTGTTGGAATTTCACAGGAAATTCCTGAAAAGGAAGGTTGCCATCAATGAGATTTGTTTTAGTTATATGTTGTTGTTGTTCAGTGCCGTAGAGTCGATTCCAACCCATAGCGACCTTGTATAGGGTTTCCAAGGAGCAGCTGGTGAGCTAGTTATATAGTGCTGCTGTAATGAAAATAACACCGGTTTTAACGAAGAGAATGTTATCCTCTTACGGTCTAGGAGGCAAGAAGGCCAGAGTCCAAGTGTCAGCTCTAAGAGAAGGCTTCCTCACTTTGCTGGCTCTGGGGGGAAAGGTCCTTGTCTCCTTTCAGCATCTGTACACACAGCCTTCCTTGGAGAACTCCATATGTCTTAGCCTGGATCTAGGAGCTTCACAGTGCAGGGTAGACCCCCAGGTCCAAAGGACACACTTCACTCTGCTCTTCTTTACTGGGGATAGTAAGTCCCTCTTACTCTTTCTAGCTCTGTAAATTGAAAGATTTGCAAGCCACACCCCTAACAAAACGTCCTTTCAATTGATTGGCTGCTCATCATGGAAGTTACTACATTGTATTAGATCTCACCATGGGGGATTACTACATATTGACTGCTAAATCACAGATTCCTCCTGACCCTGTCCAACTGACACGGACTTTATCACGGATGTTAATCTTTCCCCTAAACACACGGAGATCTCTGGAGAAGACAAATAAGGTCTCTGTCCATAAAGACTACTTGTGGGAGAAAAGCATTTGGTGACTCTGGTTAAGAGCTTTCTTCTCTTATGTTCCCGTTTTGTTCTAAAACATTGTGATGATATCTCAATAAGGATGAATAAGAAACTAGTAACATAAACGCCTCCAATGACAGAAACTGCAGCCGGGACACAGATAGGAGGGACACTGTGTACCAGCTATCCTTTGTTCCTCTTGATGTCTGAATCATGTTTGAATAAGACCTTTCAAAAAAAGAAGAAAGGAAAACGAACATTTCTAAAGAAAGAATGGTATAGCTTGTTTTAGAACTGCTTCAGAGAGTCAAGATCAAAGAATCAGGTGTTAATTTAGGCAAGGGAATCAATGCTAATTATTGACTATTGTTAATTAGTGTTCATTTGTAATGTTTCTACTTAGAACCATGTCTTGAGTTATCAAGATAACAAAAATTTTACTGAATGGAAAGAGTCGTTTTCCACAATTTTTCCATAGGCTGATCCAATATTGTGAAGACCATATGTACTTGATTAATATACTGGAGTCCTGGTGTGATGTTATAGGATAAGCACTGTGCTGCTAACCTCAAGGTCGGTGGTTCAAGCCCACAGACCACTCCTCAGTAGCCCTATATAGGGTCACTATGAGTCAGAACTGACACAACAGCTCTTAACAACAACAACATTACACTAAAAAAATAAATACATGAATAACTAATATTTTTAAGTCAAGGTCTTCTGTATTCTAAACATTTTTCTAAGCTAGCAAAGTCTTTCCCAAGTCAATACCATGTAATCTTTGCCACTTCACAAAGTGCACAAATAAATTTGAGAACCCCTGGATGGGTTCTTGGTCTCACAGCCACATTTAGAAGTTCAAATCAACCATTGGGTCTCCTTGTCCATCAGGTCAAACTTCCCACGATCCATCAAGCCTTGTCATGGGCACACAAGGATATTTAAATGCACACTTCTTTTACTAGTACTCTGTTCTCTACCCTCTGACCCTAACTTCATCCACTCACTCTGTAAAATCTTAGTGAATATCATTGTCACCTTTACTGGCTTTTCTTACCATTGTTGTTGTTAGGTGCCATCGAGTCGGTACCGACCCATAGCGACCTTATGCACAGCAGAACAAAACACTGCCTTATCCTGGGCCAACCTCACTACTGTTGCCACGCTTGAGTCCATTGATGCTACCACTTGGTCAATCCATCTAGTTGGGGGTTTTCTTCTTTTTCTCTGACCCTCCACCTTACCAAACATGATATCCTTCTCCAGTGACTGGTTCCTCCTGACAATATGTGTGAAGTTTGAGAGACGAAGTTTGGCCATCCTGGTCACCAAGGAGCATTCTGGCTGCACTTCTTCCAAAACGGATCTGTTGGTTCTTTTGGCAGCCCATGGCACTTTCAATGTTCTCCTCCAACACCACAACTCAAAAGCATAAATTTTTCCACAGTCTTCCTTATTACCATAGTGTATGTTAAAATAAGTTGTTTTTTCATAATTTTAAAGATGTTATTATGGGCAGTGACAGATAAATTATCATTCATTATACATTTCACAGGCTCCCTTCTTCTTTTCCCCTAAGTCCAATCACTTCTCAGGTTAGACAAAAACCAAACTGGTTTAATTGCTTACGAGCAATTTAACATCAAATTCTCTTGGCTGACTTTTGTCAGTTAAAAGATCCAATTAAGCCAGGATGGCAAAACTTCATCTCTCATACTTTAGTAAGCCAGTACCTGGAGAAAGACATAATACTTGATAAAATGGAGGATCAGCCCAAAAGATGAAGCCCCCCAATAAGATGAATTGGCACAGTGGCAACAACAATGGGCTTGAGCATAGCAACAAGTGTGAGAATAGCATAGGACTGGGCAGTATTTTGTTCTGTTGTGCCTAGGATCGCTGTGAGTTAGAACTGACTCAGTGACACCTACCACCACCAACAACAAGCGCTGGTATTTTTCAAACGGAGCTGTTGAATAAAGTTAGATTCACTTAGCTCACGGAGGTGGTCCCTTAATAAATGCTCAAGATTGACTCTTTTTCTAAGCATTCTATTCACACTTCCTCTCTTCCCTCTATAAATTAGTTCGCTATAATGAATACCAAAGATTGAACCAATATACTTCCCAGATTGTTGAGTATTAATAATCCTTCCACTATATTAAAGTGCCGGCCTATTCAGCCATCTTTACTTGATATTCAAATGCAAGACCAACAATATTGTAGCATAAAAATGTGAGATTCTGTATCCACTGGTATTTGCTTGCAGTATAAAGAGTTCATTTTTGCAAAAACCCTGTCGTGTTTGTCCAAAGACTCATTCTGCCAGCTGTCACCTAGTTTAAAGCCTGACACTATTAACAAAGTTGTGTATATTGCTGGTGGTGCTGCTGTATGCCATCGAATCAGTTCTGACTCACAGCGAACTGTGTAGGATTTCCGAGGCTGTAAATCTTTATGGTATAGGAGTCTTGGTGTGGTGCTATGGGTTAATGTGCCAGACTGTAACGTCTTTTGAACTGCAAGGTCGGCGGTTCAAGATCACTGGCTGCTCCTCAGAAAGCCTATACAAGGTCTCTATGGGTCGGAACCGAATCTATGGCATGTCACAACAAGTCTTTATGGATGCAGAAAGCCTTGTCTTTCTCCAGTGGATCAACTGGTGAATTCAAATTATTGACCTTGAGTTTAGCAGCCTAATGTGCAACCTGGGATGCACCAGAGTTAGTCCTACAGTGAGACTGTTGTTGTTTAGTGACGTGAGTCCGTTCTGACTCATAGCGACCCTGTCTAGAGTTTCCGAGGAGCAGCTGGTGAGCTTCAACTGCCAACCTTATGGTTCCAACCAACCATGCAGTCCAGCACACTGCTCAAATCACAATGGTCTTTCTGAGAGTGAGAAATAAATTTTGTATGTGTGTGTTAAACCATTAAGATTTGGGTGGGAGATGGTTGTTTATTTAACTTAATCTGCCAGACTGACATTCACTGCCCTCTAAGTGAACAACAGATTACCATGTTTCATTCGTAGCCAGAGAAATGTGATGAGAGTCTTTGGAAAAAGAAATTTTAGGCTAAATATGAGGATGTTGTATTGTATTGTAGCATTGAAGGGACCTTCTTTAACTAGTTGATGTCTGCCTATCACAGCATTTCATATATGCCTGATTAGGGGAACTTTGAGTGGTTCAAAGGTAGAATTTTTGTTTTCTGTAAAGAAAAATCATCCCCAACCAGTGTACCTACCTCCCCCACGGCCACCATCCATTTGCTTGGGTATTGCTATGATGCTGAACAAGTTTTAGTGGCATTTCCAGACTAGGTGGTTAGGAAGAAAAGCCTACTGATCTATTTCCAAATACCAGTCATTGAAGCCCTGTGGACAACAACAGTCTGATCCTGTTGTGTATGGATTTGCCATGTCAGGGGCTCACTTGAGACCAGCTAACAACAGGGGAATTTAGGAAATCTATTGCCTAATTTTAAATTAAATGAACCTTCACAACATGAGCAAGTGTTTTAAGAATCAGACCGCACTAAATTCCACAAATTGAAGAAAATATCAAAACTAAAATTATAAGTGAACCACAACAAAATGGCAACTAATGCACCCTTTTTTAGTGTGACCTCCTTGTCGCCACATTGCAAGGTGATGACAATGGCAGCTGAGTCCAAACAGAAATGAAACGAATTGAAAAAAGCTCAAAATTATCCAGCAGCCCATTGGACATATGCTTTTGTTGTTGCTATCATTGTTAAGTACCATGGAGTCTATTCTGACTC
Source organism: Chrysochloris asiatica (assembly GCF_000296735.1). Taxonomy (NCBI): domain Eukaryota; kingdom Metazoa; phylum Chordata; class Mammalia; order Afrosoricida; family Chrysochloridae; genus Chrysochloris; species Chrysochloris asiatica. The sequence continues at coordinate 18,311,567 of NW_006408567.1, read as the reverse complement.
ATAGCTATCCTTCAGTGTTTCTGAGGAGAGGCTGGTGGGTTTGAACTGCTGACACTGCTGTTAGCAATCCTGTGCTTATCCTACAGTGCCATACCAGGACTCTATTAATTCTGACATGTAGTAAGCATTCAATAAATATTGATTAAATGGTGTCTTGGTGTGGCACTGTAGGATAAGCACTGTACTGCAAAGTCAATTTGAATCAAAAGATGGTGGTTCAAATCCACCAACCTCGTCTTAGAAACCCTATGCAGAGTTGCTATGAGTTAGAACCAACTTATTAGCACTTAACAAAAATAACAACAACCACATGCCAGGCACCATTTAGGTAGGTGCTAGAGATAGTATAGTGAACAAAATAAATCCTGCCTCCCTGGGAGACAGCAAACACATATATAAAATGCCCAGTGATGAGAGATGTCCAGTGAAATAGGGATGTGTGCAGAGTTGCTGTATACAGTGTGGGGCCTTTCTGAGGAGATATTTCAGCAGACCCTAAAGAATGTGAGAAAATGCATCTTGTGGATACTAATGAAGGCAAAGTGTCCCCAGCAGGATGGAGAGAGCATGGGTGGTACATGTGGTATTTGAAGGATTGTTGTTAAGTGCCGTTGAGTTGGTTCCGACCCTTAGTGACCGTGTATGGGGTTTCTGAGGAGTGGCTGGTGAGTTTGAACCACCGACCTTGTGGCTCAAACCAACCTTGCGATAGAGTGCTTATCCTATAGTGCCACATTGTTGTTGTTGTGAAGTGCCGTCGAGTCGATTCCAACCCATAGCAACCCTGTATAGGGTTTCCAAGGAGCAGCTGGTGAGCTCGAACCACTGACCTTGCAGTTCAAACAACTTTGTAGTCTGACGCATTAGCCCACATTTTGAACCCACCAATAACACCCAGAAGAAAAGGCTGGAGATATGCAGTTGTAAAGATGCAGCCAAGAAGGGCTTATGAAGCAGTTCTACTACATAACACATCGTTGTTGTTAGTGCTGTGGAGTTAGGTCCGCCCCATAACAATCTCATATAGGATTTCCAAGTAGCGAGGGGTGAATTTGAACTACCTGTGGTTCAAGCCACCTTGCTGTCTAGTGCTTATCCTGCAGCACCACCATAACTGTAGTTAAAATTTTAACAGTTGTTGCAATTTGAATATTGATATGCATCAGAAAAGGAGTATTTGTGGAATGCTTGCTATCAGATCAGAAGAAGAAATAGAAATACAAATGTGGTAAAGTGTTTTGTCGACAAAGACATAGCCAGATAATTAATGAGCTGTACACTTGCCTATCTAGTGTTCCTTTACCCAGGCCTATGACATACGACAATACTAGTTTCTTCTGTATCAGCACATTAACCCACAGCGCCACACCAGGACTCAACACACAAGTAGTCATGAATTATATGACTGACTCCAGGGAAGCTAACAATAACAGAATGCTTTTTCTCATTCCAGGAAGCCAAGTGATTGGAGAAGGGTGAATGAGAAGTAATGTGGGTATAAGGAATCCCTAGCACCGGAGTAGAGAGAGGTGAAGGTTACATAGGAGCTTATAAGGACTTGGGCTTTTACTGTTAATGAAAAAGAAGATGCTCCAGAGTCTGAACATGATGAGACAGGATCAAAACCAAAACAAATCCATTGTCACCAAGTCGATTCCAAGTCATCAAGACACTGTGTAAGGCTTCTGAGGCTATAAATCTTCACAGAAGCAGAAAGGCTCATCTTTCTCCTATGGAGAGACTGGTGGATTTGAACTAATAATCTTGGAATGATTACCCTTCAGTGCCACCAGAGGTCCTTTGTGATAGGACAGAACTTGATCTTTTGGCTGCTGAGTTGAGATGAGTCATAGGGAAATGAGGTTGGAAGTAGGGAGACCAGATAAGAAGCCACCACATTTGAGACATACCCACTTTTCTTTATAATTACATTATTCTAAGTGTATATTGAACCACAAGTTTTTAATTATTGAATCCATCATGATTATCAACGTGTTTAAAAGAACATCCAGAATATAGGGACATCTTATTCTTATTTTATTTATTTATTTATTTGCTTACATTTAAAATTCCAGGACACTCAACCCAATAATTTTCTTAAATTCCATTAAGTTTAATAATAAATGTGTAGAAAATTGCTGGAAGTCTCTGACTCAGTAGCAAATCTCTCATTAGGGAAACACTTATTCATCCTCATGAAGAAAAATGGCTTAACTGATATTTAATAACCAATATATCAACAAATTAAATGCTTTCCCTTATTAACAAATCTGCAAGAGATTTAGGAAGTGTTACTAAGCTGTTACAGATAAAACATTAGAATAAATTTTGCCATGGGGAATTTGAGCAATACAGTTGAGTAAAATTACAGCTGCTTTCCAATATTTCCATCTTATATATCTGGTAGGTTCTATTACAGTAAGAAAATATATAATAAAATACATCTGTCTGTGTGTGTGTATGGGTGGGTGATCCACCAAGTGAAATATTTAAGGGAGAATGTATTTTTATTGTTTGTTACTTTTTATTGTGGATTGAGTGAAGGTTTACAGAGCAGATCATCAGTTTTATATCCAACAAATCATATACTTTGCTTCATTACCTGCTTGCAATCCCTCCTTGTCCAAGATTTAACAGTATTTATCGGTCTTCACTTTAATGATTGCATTCCTCCTTGTGACTCCTGCTACCTCCCTCTTTCCTCTGCTCTCCTCTCTCTTGTTGTAAATTGCCTGTTCTGCCATCCATGTTAACATGTGTCTGTTTGCCCTCTAGCCCATGAATAATTACTCCCCTGCCACTTAGCCATTGTAGATAGTTTCTTTTAGCAAGAAAACTTTTTTATTTTTTAACTTTTTATAACATTGGTCTCATGCAATATTTGTCCTTTTGTGATTCTGTTTTGCATAAGGTCACTTTGTTGTTATTGTTGTTGTTAGGTGCCATAGAGTCGGTACCGACCCATAGCGATCTTATGCACAGCATAACGAAACGCTGCCTGATCCTGGGCTCACTATTGTTGTCACGCTTGAGTCTATCGATGGACTTGGCCAATCCATCTCGTTGGGGGTCTTCCTCTTTATTCTCTGACCCTCCACCTTACCAAACATGATATCCTTCTCCAGCAACTGCTCCCCCTGACAATATGTCCAAAGTATGAGAGACAAAGTTTTGCCATCTTGGCCTCCAAGGAGCACTCTGGCTGCACTTCTTCCAAAACGGATCTATTGGTTGTTTTGGCAGCCAATGGCGCTTTCAATATTCTCCTCCAATATCATAACTCAAAGGCATCGATTCTTCGATGGTCTTCCTTATTCAGTGTCCAGCTTTCGCATCCATATGAGGTTATTGAAAAAAACCATGGTTTGGGTCAGGCACATGTTAGTCCTCAAGGTGACATATTTGTTCTTCAACACTTTAAAAAGTTCCTGTGCAGTAGATTTGCTTAATGCAATTTGTCATTTGATCTCTTGACTGCTGCTTCCGTGAGTGTTGATAGTTGATCCAAGAAGAATGAAGTCCTTGACAACTTCAATCTTTTCTCCATTGGTAAGAATGTATTTTATTGGTCCAGTGGTGAGGATTTTTATTTTCTTGACATTGAGATGTAATCCATACCGAAAGCTGTACTCTTTGATCTTCATCAGTAAATGTTTTAAGTCCTCTTCACTTTCAGCCAGCAAGGTTGTATCATCTGCATATCACAGATTGTTAATGAGTCTTCCTCCAATCCTGATGCCACGTTTTTCTTCATAAAGCCCAGCTTCTCGTATTATTTGCTCAGCATACAGGTTGAATAAGTATGGTGAAAGAACACAACCTTGTCACACACCTTTCTTAATTTTAAACCATTCAGTGTTCCCATGTTTTGTTTGAACAACAAACTGCCTCTTGGTCCAAGTACAGATTCCTCATGAGCACAATTAAGTGTTCCAGAAAACTCATCCTTTTCAATGTTGTCCATAGCTTGTCATAATCCACACAATCAAAAGCCTTTGCATAGTCAATAAAGCACAGGTAAACATCTTTCTGATATTCTCTGCTTTCAGCCAAGATCCATCGGACATCAGCAATGTCCTCATTCCATGGCCTCTTCTGAATCTGACTTGAACCTCTGGGAGTTCTCTTTCAATGTATGATTGTAGCCATTTCTGTATTACCTTTAGCAAAACTTTACTCGCATGAGAAATCAAAGAGATTGTCTGATGATTTCCGGATTCCGTTGAGTCACTCCTCTTTGGGATGGGCACAAATATGGATGTCTTCCAATCAGTCGGCCAGATAGTTGTCTTCCAAATTTCTTTTTTTTTGTTTTTTTGAAAGAGGTAACATATAATCAAGAACGAATGATATGGAAGGAAGCAGTCCAAGCTGCACTGAAGGTATTGGTGGAAAACTGGGCTCTAATTTTTATTCCATCGATTCATGAAACCTTGTTTATTATCAATGCATTCAGTGCAACTTGGACCTCTTCATCTGTTGCAGACCATACAGACCAGGTCAGAAGTTCGAGGCCCTGTGGGCCCAAGTGTTGTAGACCATACAGGCTGCAGGCTCTGAGGAACAGACTCTAGCCACCTGGCAGTCATGGCCAATTGTTTTCCATCTTAGTGTCCAGTTACGTTTATTATTAATTCCATACATGAGCCCTTAATATCCACAGATAAATGTAATATTTTCCTAAAGCCGAGACTGTAAAGGTTTCAAAGGTTAAGCTTTTCTCCAAAGGATTGACTAAAAATAGCTTTGCTACTTCCCGGTTCTTTGTTCTATAGATAAAAGGACATTCCTCCCTAGACCGACCCAGGTGCAGGCTATTCATCCAGGTTCCTGAAAACCTGGCTCAGGAAGCCAACACAGAGGGACTCCTCCCAAGCCTTTTGACCTTCCTTCTCACCTTCCCCCAAATGAGCTCAGGTGGTATAGATATGTTAATTGAGCTTGGGAAATCAAGTTGCGGTCGTGAGATTCGAACAAGCGAAGTACGATGTAAGGTTGCCTGAATGTCAGGAGAATCACGTATGCTAGCTGTACCTTGTCTTAGTCCCTCCCAGCTTGGTGTGAAGCTCCTCCCCTAAATAAAATGGAGGCGCAGGCCGGCCCAGGTGTGCCTTACGGCTGGCAGGTGGTGCATTACGGCTTGTAGGCCGTGCATTACAGGCATGCGGTAAGAGCGTGCTATATGGCTGACTAGGCATGCGTTACTGACCAGCTAGTAAGGGGTGCGTACGGCCCACTTAGCTAAGGTGTTTACTATGCGGGATCTTACCGCCCTCCTGGCTAATATGTTCACCACGCCTGATCTGCTGGACGCCAGTAATGCATCCACTCTGGTTTCAGGGTGTCCCTTTGTCTCCCTCTTTGTGTCTTTCTGTGTATTCTTTTGCTATCCCTATCGCTGCCAGATATCCCCTCCTCGTGAACCAAACACTCATGTCAAGGCCGGTCCCTGACATTCATCAATATCATTGGTTCTTTTTTTTTTTTTTAATGTTTTATTGTGAATTATGTGACAGTTTACATGGGAGAACATTAGTTTTACATTTATTCTATCGTATATCAGCTCATTGCCATGGTTAAAACCCCCTCCATGCATCATCAACCAGCCAAAGGTTATACCCTACTAGCCTGTCCCCCACACCCTCCTGGGTCTTCAGCACACAGTCCCTCTCCCTCTCTGGATCTAAAGTCCCCAGCTGCTCCATCACTCCACGTCATCATCTCTGCCTCCATCTCCGGCATCACTGCTTCTCTGGGTAGGGTCCCGCTCTCCGCTCTTCTCCGTTGATGGTTCTAGGGACCTCCGCTCATAGACTGGAAAGTTAATCACCCCCCTTCCTTGCTATAAAATGTCTACCTTTACATTTGCCACCCTCACAATCAGTCCTGATAACAATTATTCACTATTGTATCACAAGAGACCTGTTTGCATTTCATTTCATCAGCCCCGCCTAGACAGATTGTATACTACTCACTGGAGATTCTACCTTCCTCCAGGCCCTCTGGATCTAGGTTCCCTCTTGAAAGCTCGTAAGTCAGTCACTTCTTGCCTTTGTAGCCCCCCGCCCCCCCATTTTGGGTAGCCAATGTTCAAGTTGCCCATCCCTGTCTACTCTGTGTGTGGAGGGGGTGTGAATGATTCTTGCTGTAAGGATTTTGAGCTACCGCTCCCATAGGTGTACAGATTTCTTGGCAGAGATGAAAGAGTGCCTCCTGTGCCACCTCACTGGAGTCAGTACCAACTCAATAGCACATACCAACAACAATTTCACTCAGCATAATGTCCTTTAGGTTCAACCCTATTGTGAGGTGTTTCACACATTCATCAGTATTCAACGACGATTTGTAGTATTCCACTGTATGTACCAAAGTTTGTTTAGCCCTGCTTCTGTTTATGGGCATTTAGTCTGTCTCCATCTTTTAGATATGTCTCTTATAGACAGCATATTGAAGGAACCTCTTCTTTTAGCCATTCTGCTCTTTAGGTCTATTGACTGGTATATTTAATCCATTTACATTCAATGTAATTATCAATAGGTTTGAATTGATTGTTGTCATTTTTCTGTGTGTTTTTTTTTTGGGGGGGTGCTGCTGGATTCTTTGTTCTGCATAATTTTCTATGCTGAAGAGTGCAGTTGTTGGACCCAAAGAGAAGAAGTCTCTGGGGGATTCCAGCAATTTAAGGAGCTCACAAGGTGGTCATGTAAGGGATGTGACAACAGAGTTTCTGGTTCTAAATGGAGTTCCTATTGGCCTCGGCATTATCTATGTTCAAGACACTCAGTCTAGAAGTCATTCGTGGGGGCCCTTGATGGAGCTGGTTTCAGTGTCTTTTTCAGGACCCCAAGGAAACTGGGGACAGTGTAATTGGTTAATTGCTGGTCTGATAACTGTAGGCTTTGAAGGTCTAGAAGCAAGCCCACCTGAATCCAGGTACCAATGTGGCACACCAACGCAGTGCAGCCAGCTCCCACTTCACATTGGCATGACTCCCAACTACATGGTTCTAAACTCCTGGGGAACAGGATCTATGCTGGGGAGTGGATGAGGGTGAGAACTGGCCACACCTCTGTTCACCATGGGAGTGTAGGGAAAAAATAAGAAATTGCACCTTTTCTATCACCAGTGTGAATCTGCTCTGCTAGACCTTCCACTGCCAAAGCTGCTCACAAGATAGTTGAGATCCATCGAACCAACCATTCACCAGTCAGTCTCCCTCTCTCTCTGTTCCTTTTCAGCATTTCCTCCCAGCAAGCACTGCATTCACCTCTCTAACCTTTCTTATGAAACTTCAGGGCACCAGAATGTTCATCTGTGTCTGTTTTATATTGTTTCTCATATCTTTGTAGTAAAGGGACTATTTAGTGCATCTGCCTAGCCCACCATTTTGCTGGAAGTCTGGGAGAAGGTATCTTTGTAAGCGTAGCTTAAAAATAAAAACACTTTATGGAAATATAATGTAGTGGAACCACTGATGAACAGGTTTCTTTGACTGAAAATTGAAAGACAATTTCTAGGTGGGGGTTATAGCAATAACTTCAGATGTGAAATCAATTCACTGTTACCTTCATAAACAAGCTATTGCTGCAAAGAATTGGTAACTGTTATAAAAAGAAAAAGAAAAAAAAAAAAAACCTGTGTAGTAATTATTGGTTGCTGTATAACAAATTACCACAAAGCTAGCATCTTAAAGGGCACAAGTTTTTATCTGACAGGTTCTGTGGGTCAAGAGTCTAGGTATGGTCACTCTGGACAGGCCTAACTGGTCCTCATTGCCAGGCTACAATATGGCACAGATAAGACTTCCAGGTCTAAAGTCTTACCTGAGGCCCAGCTGGTGAAGAGTCTTATTCCAAGCTCAAGTCATTGTTGACAGGATTCAGTTTATCACTGGCAATTGGCCTGAGACCCTCAGCTCCCTGCTGAATGCTTAATGGAGGTCACACTCACTTCCTTGCCAATGAGTCCTTCCATATGGTGACTTAGTTCATCAAGGTTAACAAGGGAAAGAGTCAAAAGACTCTGCTAGCAAGCCAGAAGTACAATCTTATGTAAAACAATCCTAGAAATGACATCACATCATCTTTTACATATTCTAGTTCTTAGAAGTAAGCCGCAGACTCAGACCATACTCAAGGACAAAGGATAATATGGAGCAAGCATATTAGGAGGCAGATGTAATTGGGGGACATTTTAGACTCGATCTGCTTATCTGCTGCAACTTGTAAAATGTAGCCAAATATGTACAATACTTTGTAATGAATAGGGCAGGAACATTCACTATTATGTGAGAAAACACTTAAGAAAACTATAAAAATAAACATGAAGTATGTTATCTTCATGAAGTGACAACTGTTCCAGAAAAGCAAGTGACAATGATTCACTCCCTAGAAGGTGTTTGGAAAAGAAAAATTAATGTTTCCTTTCAAAATAAAGTGGATGCTTTGACAACAATTAGGAATTGACTACTTACAGAGAAAACATTTTAAAAAACAGGTATTTGGAAATGCTTCCATTTGTTGCTCAAAATGCCACAAATATGTCACCTATAAAAGCTCTGATATCTGCTGAAAAATAAAACAGGAAAGAATTTTTTAACGTCTTTTATATGAAAAAGTTTAGTGAATTTTTAATCCATTTCTAGGCATAAATGCATAATTTAGCCTTCAGCTATGATTTTCTCTCTCTCTCTCTCTCTCTCTTTCTCTTTCTCTCAAGATAAAGATATGGTGTTGGAGGAGAATACTAAAAGTGCCATGGACTGCCAAAAGAACCAATAGAACTGTTTTGGAAGAAGTGCAGCCAGAGTGCTTATTAGAGGCCAAGATGGCTAAACTTTGTCTCTCATACTTTGGACATATTGTCAGGAGGGAACAGTCGCTGGAGAAGGATGTAGGGTTGGAGGAAAAGAGAAAGACCCCCCCAACAAGACGGATTGGCCAGGTGGCATCATTGATGGACTCAAGTGTGGCAGCGGTAGTGAGGTTGACCCAGGATCGGACAGTGTTCCATTCTGCTGTGCATGGGGTCGCTATGAGTTGGTTCCAACTCGATGGCACCTGACAACAACAACAACAACAATATATATATATATATATATATATA
>NW_006408567.1:18287025-18302362 GCF_000296735.1 Chrysochloris asiatica | reverse complement strand
AGAGAGAGACAGAGAGACAGAGAGACAGAGACAGAGACAGAGAGAGACAGAGAGACAGAGACAGAGACAGAGAAAGAGAGAAACCTAAGTCTCTCTCTAGAAAGAGTTCTGTATATGAGACCCAGTGGTACAGTGATAAAAATATGAGGCAGTTCAAACATACTGGCTAATCTTTGAGAGAAAGATGTAGCATTCAGCTAGCTACCATAAAGCTTTACAGCCTTGGAAACCCTATGAAGAAGTTCTACTCTGTTATAGGGTTTCCATGAGTCAGAATCAACTCATTGGTTTTGGAGATTATATATGTATGTGTGTATATATCTATCTATATCTAACTACCTATATGTTGTTGTTGTATTCCGTCAAGTTGACTCCGACCCATAGCGACCCTGTATAAAGTTTCCAAGGAGCAGCTGGTGAACTTGAACCACTGACCTTGAAGTTTAAAAGACTTTGCAGTCTTATGCATTAGCCCACAGTGCCACACCAGTACTTCATCGATCTATATACATACATTTTATACACATATTTGTGTGTGTATTGTTGTTGTTGTTAAGTGCAGTTGAGTTGGTTCCAACTCATAGCGACTCTACATAGAGTTTCTGAGGAGCAGCTTGTGCATTTGAACCACTGACCTTGTGGTTCAAACTGACCTTGGAGTCTAGTGCTTATCCTATAGTGCTACACCAGGACTCTGTGTGGTGCTGTGGGTTCAAACTCAATAGCTGCTCTTTGGGAATCCTAAAGAAGGTTGCTACGAGTCAGAATTGACTTAACAAAAACAACACACATACACATGAAAATGAGTCACAAACAACCACACTCCAGTTATTTGTAAACGACCATCCATGTCCACAGCTGATGGATGACAACATTGAGTGTGTATGTGAAATGATTTTGTCAAATAGACTTAGTTACAGTGAATTATGTTTCAAAGCATTTGCAAATCCGCAACAGACTTGGGTTTTGAAAAGTTTGTGGGAGACGGGTACCAATACAACTCTCAGAAGTACATAAACAGACATGTTTGGACATCTGCAAACAAAATTTGAAGCAATACTTGAAGAGAAGTCAAAGTTTCTTTAAAAAATCATTACTGGTAAAGAGATGTGGATTCATCACTAGAAGCCTGAGAGTGGTGGTGGTGTGTTGTGGAATCGGTTCTGATTCCTAGTGACCCTGTTTAGGTTTTTTGAGGATGTAAATCTTTAAGGGAGCAAAAGCTTCATCTTTCTCCCACATAACAGCTGGTAGTTTCAAACTGCTGACTTTGAGGTTAGTAGCCCGTCTTGTAACCACTCTACTACCCAAGCTCCTTGTTGCTGTTGTTGTTTCTAAGTGCTGTCAAGTTGGTTCCAACCCATAGTAACCCTATAAAGGGTTTCTGAGGAGCGGCTAGTGAGTTTGAAACACTTACAGTTCAAAGTGACCTTGCAGTACAGTGCATTAACCTGTAGTACCACACCAGTACTCAGAAGCTTAGCAAAGAAGGGTTTTAATAAATTGAACACTGAATTGGTGAGAAAAAGGATAGGACAGTTGCATCTAGGAATTTTTTTCCCTCATTTGTTAAGGGTTGCAAGGGCTGTCTTACAAGGATTTGTTGTAAAGTCTTACCTCATCCACCCTACAGCACTTCTTTATTTCCTCCCAAATCACAGAACTTTGAAAGGGAGCACAATTTGAGAAATGGTTGAAGAGATTGAAACATTGCCTTCAAAAGTGTGTAGAAAGTACATCTTCTCAAGCTGGTCACGCAGACTTGGTCCTAGAGTTTTCTCATTTTTTTTCATCCAGGTTGTCCTCCAGACATCACCTCTGCCTTTAGAACAGTTAGATGAACCAAGGGCAACAATCAGGAGCTTTACAGTCAAGCAGGGGTGGTGGGGGCTGCAGGTAATGGTCCTGCCTCCGACCTGGCAGACTTGCCCTATTTTCCCCGGGTCCAGCACCTCACCCACCGGGCACCAGAGGCTCCTCACTATGGGCCCCTGGTGCCCTCGCCTGACTCCCCACATTTAGCCCACGCCCCTTGGTGACAATGACCTCAAAGTGGTGGCCTCATCTGACAGAGAGGCAAAGTTTAAAGTGTCCACTGTGTATCATCCTATTAAATGCATTGGGGCTTTGTTTTTCACTTTAGTGACAGGAATGGCCCCTGGCCCCACCTTTCTATGTTATGTCCAATTGTTGCCCCTTCCCCCAGACACTGAGATTCCCCCAGTTAGCACTTGTCTTTCATAGAAGCTCTGTTTTCTTTGTATGTCTCCAGACCCTGCTGGGTGCAGCGCCCATCCCGACTCCAGGCCCAAACCGCTTCTGAAGGGGAGGGGTCTGACTCTCCAGCACCTCAGGCCACTGCTGCTGCTGCTCCCATGTCATACATATATAATAAAGTGTAAATTGCTACAATCTGATGAACTTGACCTATACTTATGGATGTAGTAGCTTAAAATACCAAGCAAGAGGGAAGAATCTTTACAGCAAGGAGCATTCCCATCCTCTCTGTACACAGAGTTGACAGGGATGGGCTACTTAGACATTGGCTTCCTAAAATGGAGGGGCTGTAAAGGCATGAAGTGACTGGCTTACAAGTTTTCAAGAGGGAGTTTAGATTCAGATTGGGCAGGGAAAGGTAGTATCCCCACTGAGTGGTTTTCATCCTGTCTAGACAGGTCTGGTGAAAGAGATGGGGACAAGACTCTCATGATTCAATAGTGAGTAATTGTTATCACGACTAATTGTGATAGTCACAACTGTAATGGTAAAAGTTTCATAGCAAAAAGAGGGGAGTGGTCGATCTTACAGTCCCAGAGCAGAGGACTATGGGACCATCAAGGGAGAAGAGTGGGAGCAGAATGTGGGACCCTACCCAGAGAAGTGGCGATGCCAGAGATGGAGGCAGAGATGGTGACATGGAGAGATGGAGCAGCTGAGGACTCTAGACTTATGGAAGGGGAGGGGATGTGTGCTGGCGGCCAGCAGGGCAGGCTTGCAGGGTGTGCCCTTTGGCTGTTTGAATGATTGTATATTCCTGAGTGTTTTGGTGCACTTCAAAAAAAAAAAAAAAAACAAAAAAAAAAACAGAGGGAATAGAAGCGAATACTGCTGAATGATAAAGCATGTAGGGGATTGTAATCATTGCAATGAAATGTATACAATAAGAAGAGTGTAAAACTGATGCTCCTGCATGTAAATGATCACTCAATTCACAATAAAAACTAATAACAACAACAAAAGACCTTTTAGAACAGTTTTACTTGCCGGGTCACCATGAGTCAGTAGGGTCTCAAGGCAACTAACAACAACAGCCCCTTGTAGGTGCTAGGGTCTCAAAACAGGAGGTCATTTGCTCTTGGAGTTTAAATGAGCTTAATTTCAACTCTACTTTAGTATTGAGGCATTTGCCATGTTAAATTAGTTCTAGTTCACACTATATTATGATTTGTCCTCTTAGTAATGAAAAACTGAATTGGCTAAGGACCTATAAGTAACCAAATTAATTGGAAGGGCAGAACCACCAGCATGAACCTCAAAATGCATTTCCTCATACTTGGAGAATAATCAGAAGTGTTTAATTAAGCATTAAGCAAAACCCTATTATCTACCATAGATGAGTGTTTCATTCCTGCACTATTTGTCTTCTAATACATTTCCCAGATACCTTGGTTTCGCAGTAACCCATAATGTAAAATAAGCACTATTCATTAACTTATTTACTGCTTCTTTATAAATGTGTTTATGCATTTAGTATTTTGTAAATTGGGCATGTATATGTAGGTGAAATAGTAGTATGGAGAAGAACATTTTATTTGTCCCAGAACATTTCAGGCATCATGCTGTTGTTGTTAAGTGTCATTGAGTCAATTCTGAGTATTGTTGTTGTTTGTTGTTATTATGTGCTTTGGAGTCGGTTCTGACTCATAGCGACCCTGTACAGAGTTTCTGAGGCTGTAAATCTTTATGGGAGCAGAAAGCCTCATCTTTCTTCCGCGGAGCAGCTGGTAGTTTTGAACTGCTGACTCTGAGGTTAGCAGCCCAATTCTTAACCACTATGCTACCAGAGCTCTTTATTGTTATTGTTGTTGTTGTCATGTGCCTTGGAGTCGGTTCCGACTCATAGCGACCCTGTACAGGGTTTCTGAGGCTATAAATCTTTACAGGAGCAGAAAGCCTCATCTTTCTCCCCCGGAACAGCTGGTGGTTTCAAACTGCTGACCTTGCGGTTAGCAGCCCGATTCATAACCGCTGCACTACCAGGGTTCTAGGTGCCATCAAGTCACCGACTCATAGCAACCCTATGTACAAGAGAACGAAACACTGCCTGATCCTGGGCCAACCTCACAATTGTTGCCAAACTTGAACCAGCCTGTAAATTCTGAGTATAGCAACCCTAAAAAGCAGGGTGGGGGACATCTGGCTCATGGGTGTTATCATTTGGTCCTGCCAAGGCAATTGCAGTTCCAGCCAGCATTGTTGTTGTTGTTAAGTGCCTTTGAGTTTGATCTGACTCATAGCAAGCCTGTATAAGGTTTTTGAATATAGGGTTTCCAAGGAGTGCCTGGTGAGTTTGAACCTTGTGGTTCAAACCAACCTTATGGTTCAGTGTTTTAGCCTATAGCAACACACTAGTACATTAGGGGTGAGTTACTTAAATGTTTGATCAAATACAGCAAGCTAATTTTTAAGCCCATGAACGATGTTATAAATTTTGACCAAAAAAAAACAAAATGGTTCCCCATCCCTGTTAAATGTTCTCCTAGTGTGGTGTTAAGATCAGCACTGGACTGTGGACCACAAGATCAACAGTTCAAACCTTCCAGCTGCTCCTCAGAAACACTACACAGGGTCATTATGAGTCAGAATTGTCTCAACAGCACTTAACAACAACAGCCCCTGCTGTATAGAGTTGTTGTTGTTAAGTGCTGTTGAGTTGCTTCTGATCAATAGAGACCCTGTATTCTTAAATTGTCTTCCTTGAAAAATGTGTTTGTGTACATGTCCATAAGTGTGTGAATGTGTGTCTGCTTTGTATTCCACAATACTACATTTCTAAATAACTTTGTACAGTTTGTCTATTTTCTCATCCGTGGAAATCCACTAAGTACATTGAAGTCCTCTGAAGTCTTACAGTTAGGAATTTTATTCAGTTTTGTTAATTTTAGCATTTCCTATACATAGGTAACTTTTATCTGGTAGCATAGTGGTTACAAATCGGGCTGTGAACCTTAAGGTCAGCAGTTCGAAACTACCAGCTGCTCCATGGGAGAAAGATGAAGCATTCTGCTCCCATAAAGATTTACAGCCTCGGAAACCCTGTACAGCGTCACTATGGGCCAGAACCAACTCGACGGCACTTAACCACAACAACAACATACATAGGTGAGTGGCAACAGTAGTGAGGTTGGCCCAGGATCAGGCAGTGTTTCGTTCTGCTGTGCATAGGGTCGCTATGAGTCAGCACTGACTCGATGACACCTAACAACATCAACAACAAAACACAGATGACCATTAAACATCTTTGCCTACTAGAACAGATTATTAGATTTATTCTTCTGAAATTCTAGTACAGAAATTTTATTTGAGAGATAGTCCCAGGAAATATAAATAGTGTAGTGGGGAAGATAAGACAGAGAACAAAAAAGCCAACAAAGTCAGCATCATTGCTCCTGATGGGGAACTCTTAGAATCAGTGTACAGAAAACTCTCCTATTTTTGACTGAAGGGTATCTGGCCTGCATAACACATGAGCAGAGAATGCTGGAGAAAGAGAAAATCCACAGGTAAAGAGACACTAGTGTTGGCAGTTGAAAGCCAGTATACTACAATGGTGAGACCCAAGGGGATATTGGCAAGGCACCAGCATTTGGTACAGATGTGTTTTCTACCTTTAAATCATCCAGGCTGTGCAGAATACAGTCTGAGGAACACTGTCATCTATCTGGGATTTTGTACATGTAAATAATGGTGACACCTTTGCTAGACATGACCCTGGGAGAGGACATGGAAACACCTAGAGGAGTAGGATTTGCAGAGAGAAAGAAAAGAGTTTTGAGTGGACAACAGTGTGAATACTGAAGCTCAGGTTCATTGCTCAATAGGATTTTGTCTGGGGCATTGATCAAGCTAAGGAAGAATACAAAAGGTTGTAGATTCTAGAACTAGGGGGAAAAAAGGTATCTCCAGCTTTTCCCATGAAACTGATGATTCAAAATCAAGGATGTTCTTATACCACAGTGATTGGGAGAAAAGACACTTAAGCCAGAAAATAAAAACAGTTGACATCATTTGGATTTTGAGTGTGTTTTAGAGAGCTGAACATAATATGGAAGAACATGTCCCTTCTAAGAGCCAAAGCTGAAGATTACAAATGACATCAAAAAGATGTCTTATATACCTATGCTGGCACATCTAGGAAACGCACAAAAGCTTCTCTCCATTAAGGGATCAGGAGAAATGAAAAACATAACGATTGCTTATCAGAAGTTTAGTCTAAGAAGACGATGAGGAAGCTTTGTGTGAAAAAGGAACTTTTTTCTGAAAAATGATAGTAGCAAACACCTTGATTTAGTCCAGGTTTGCTAAGAAACTGATGCTAAGAAAGAACTAATTGTGGAAGAGATTTACTGGGGGAAAGAACATGAGCATTGATGAAGATAAGGAGAGCCTTCAAATCTTGGTGCACATCTGACAGTTGGAGAAGGAGAGTGGGAGGTAAATATGTATCAATTAGGAAAAGTATCAGACTATAGCACAATTCCAAGAAGTTTTGGCCAGGCTAATGGTGTCTATTTTGTTTAAATTATGTTTCCAATTTATATTTAATTGCAATTTCAAAAATGCTTACTTTCTAAGCCACTAGGCACAGTATATTGCAAGGAGCTTGTGTAAGGACAAGCTTGCATAAGGGAATTTTCTGCTTTCTGAAGAAACGTATGTTCCTCCCAGTAGTCTGTATGTTGTTGTTGAGTGCTGTTGAGTCAGTTCCAACTCATAGTGACCCTGTATAGGGGTTCTGAGGAGCGGCTAGTAACTTAACCACCGACTTTGATATTCAAACCAATCTTGCAGTCCAATGCATTAGTTGACAACTCTATCTGAAGTCATTTCCAGGGCTGGGATTTCTTTAAACCAGTAGACCAAATGCAATATAATTTACAACAGAAGGATTTATGCCATCATAGGTAAAAATTATTATATACTTGGTATATATTGTCATTTTTATCCAAAATGATACCTTCTCATACTAGTTAAATCAATTGGGCAAAAGCCCTATCTGCAGTTTGAATGTCTGAGATGAGTTTGTATAATGGCTAATATTTTGTATGCAATGTGAGTAGAGGTTGACAAGCTGTCTTTCTCATGTAACACTTTGTATGAGTTGAAAGTCTTTACTGTGATAGTTGTATACTTTTAAGAGCAAAACAGAAAGACTGTTTTTATTTTAAATTAAAATCATTGATGATGACTGCAAGCAATTGATTGTGTGCAAGCATCACAGGAGACAGGCTTTTGATGTTTTTCTGTCTCTCACTTTATTAGGTTTTGGGAGCCTCGGTTCATTAACAGTTGCATATGAAGAGAAAATCAGTGACGTGACCTTATAAATCACTGTTGATGTTGGTGACACAAAACTCTTACAGAATTGAAATCATATCTAGATACAAGTATGAAAATGCAGTGTGTGACCTCTGTTGTGATTGTGGATGATGTTTGGCAGTATTATGATTGGTTTTATAACAAAAGACCCTACAATGTCTGGATCCTGCTCTGACAGTCAGCCTCTCCTCCCTATAGGGGTCCTAACAAAGCTGCTTACCCAAGAACAATAATAGAGTGAAGGTCAACTTACCATGTTATTAACAAATACTCAAGATCTTCCCAGTGAACTATGGTAAAAGCTATGTTGGAGATTTATGGGATCACATATCTGCATATATGTTCAGACATGGCTGGGTCCAAGATGCAGGACTAGGGTCCTATCCATTCATCTCTGTCTTTCACCCATCTTCCATCTAAGTCAGTTTCATTCTTCTGCAGGCATTCAGTTGTGGAAGATTGGTATGCCCAGGTGTACATCCCACTCTTGAGCAAGCATAAAAGAGTATCTCCTTCATTATTGTTGCTGTTGCTGTTAAGTGCTGTTGAGTAAGTTCCGACCCATAGCAACCTTGTATAGGGTTTCTGAGGAACGGCTGGTGAGCTTGAAATGCCAACTTTGTGGTTCAAATCAACCTTGCAGTCCAGCACATTAACTCACAGCGCCACACCAGGACTCCATGTTATTATTGTTAGGTGCCATCGAATCTGTACTGACTCATAACAACACTATGTACAACAGAACAAAACACTGCCCGATCCTGGGCCAACCTCACTTGTTGCCATGCTTGAGCCCATTGATGCTGACACTTTGCCAATCCATCTCTCTAGGGGTCTTCCTCTTTTTCTCTGACCCTCCACCTTACCAAACATGATATCTTTCTCCAGTGACTGCTCCCTCCTGACAATATGTTCAAAGTATGAGAGATGATGTTTGGCCACCCTGACCTCCAAGGAGCACTCTGGCGGCACTTCTTCCAATACAGATCTGTTGGTTCTTTTGGCAGCCCATGGCACTTTCAATATTCTCCAACACCATAACTCAAATGCATCAATTCTTCTATGATCTTCCTTATTCACTGTCCAGCTTTCGCATGCATATGAGGTTATTGAAAATACCATAGCTTGGGTCAGGCTTACGTTAGCCTTCAACCTACAAATTGATAAATATGGGAACTCCTTAGATTAAAAAATTCTTAAGTTAGCTACCTCCCAGTCATATCTTTCTATATGCTGTGCCCCTCAAATTGGGAAACTGAGAGTTAGGTTAACCATCTAGTCTTTTTATCCTGTCAAGAAGCAGAGGATAATGAGAGGGAGAGAAAATAGGGCTTGGAGAACTCAGGAAAGCCGTTCTCAGTCTGATGATTAGTCTCCTGTCTTCAACCCAACCATGCTCCCAACATCTACTTTCTTCAGACATCTTGCTGTTGTTGAGTGTCTAGAGACTCCCCAGGACCATATTAGATCCTCCAGTAGCCTGAGAGGATAAACCATAGGTGTATCTCTACTGAGGTGCAGTGGGGCCAACATCTATTGAGTGGTGTGGGGGCATTGATTGATTGTTCAGCAGTAAAATTCTTGCCTTTCATACAGGAGACCTGGGTTTGATTTCCATCCAATTAAACTTACACACAAACACCACCTGTCTGTTGATGAAAGCTTATATGATACTATGATGTTGGACAGGTTTCAGAAAAGCTTTCAAACAAAAAAGAGATTAGGAAGAAAGTCCTGATAATCAGCCAATGAAAACTTTATGAGGCACACTGCAGGCTGACCTGCAACTCATTATGGGAATGATATTTCCCATAATGGGGTGGGCATGGGGTCACCATGATCTTAGGGCTGGCTAAATAGCAGCTAACAACATCATATTCCCACACTTCACATGCAATTTGCTAATCCTTACAGATATCATGAAAGGGAAATTCATGGTTTTATTCTGACAAATAAGAGAACAGAAGATCATAGAAATTAAATAATTTTCTCAAGGTTTGGTAGGTAGTAAAGTTGGAACTTGAGGTCATGTGATGCCAAAGCCCTTTCCCCTGAAGTCACTCTGCGTTTTTCAGGAGACAAAATTTTTTCAGGAGCTTGTCCATATTACCTTGTTGCCTCCGAAGAATAAGACTATAATAACAGACTCTGTTACACGGTGCTAAGGGATTTATTAGTTTTTATGTTGAAAGAGAACCCAAATGTCTTTGAAGGTAGTTTATGTGGAACCTATTTCTCCTTCTTGAAAATTTACTCCACACCCCTTCTTGAGTTCCTACTAAAAGCAGGATCAGGCAGTGTTTCATCCTACTGGTCATAAGGTTGCTCTGAGACGGTACCGATTTGACGTCACTTAACAACAAGTGTATCTTCCATTCTGTGTTGATGACAGGGGATGGTCTTTAGTCAATCTATCTAAAAAAAAAACTGCCATACTTTCAGGATAGGTTTCTCCCCTCTGTAACAGTCTTCTAATGTGTCTTTAAGAGAGGAAAGTCATACTCTTAAAATAAACAAGGCAAATTAATGAGGAGAAAGGAATCTGACAACCAGTCAATTCCATGAGGAAAAAAAAAAAAAAATCAACAAAACCAGTTGGTGGACTAAATTGGCTGGACACTTCATCTCACAAAATAAATCATATTATTCCATGGATGTGACTCATATGTCAGTGTGATTTTCACTAGACTTCTTACCCTATGTGATTACTTTCTGAGTTCAGCATCTTCCCACACCAACTATTGTTTTAATTCAGTCTCATTACCAGGGCTATTTTTTCTGCTACCTTTGTGTGATTTTACATCCCTTGGCTTTCTTATTCTAATTTTTTTTTCTAGCTTTCCAATTAGCTTTGTGTTTCTTCAGCATGAGTCATATTTCTGAGTATAATTAACAGGAAACTGGGCTTTGTTTATGAAATGCCCACTTGCTGGACCTTCCTGAGATGTCCAGAGCTTCAGTAGATAAGTATTCATTATTATTTCATAAATGGAAGGGCTCCTTTAGGTGTTTGTGAATGTACCACACTGAAAATAGAAACAGGACTGAGTTAACCACCACAAGAAAGGCCAGATCACAGGAGTGTGACCAAGGTACAGACATAAGTTAGTTTGTGAGTAGATGAAGAAATTTCCAAAACTTAGTGACCCCGAGCTGCTATTCCTTCTGCCAGTTATTAGTCTTGACTGGATGAAGGACTATGTTGAAATGGACACAATTTGTAGCTCTAAACTGGACCAATAAACAACATTCTTATCAATGGAGAAAAGATTGAAGTTGTCAAGGACTTCATTCTTCTTGGATCAACTATCAACACTCGCGGAAGTAGCAGTCAAGAGATCAGACGACGTATTGCACTGGGCAAATGTGCTGCACAGGAACTTTTTAAAGTATTGAAGAGCAGAGATGTCAGCTTGAGGACTAAGGTGCACCTGACCCAGGCCATTGTGTTTTCAATAGCCTCATATGGATGCGAAAGTTGGACAGTAAATAAGGAGGATTGTAGAAGAATTGATGCCTTTGAGTTGTGGTGTTGGAGGAGAATACTGAAAGTGCCACGGACTGCCAAAAGAACCAATAAATCTGTTTTGGAAGAAGTGCAGCCAGAGTGCTCCTTGGAGGCCAGGATGGCTAAGCTTCGTCTCTCCTACTTTGAACATATTGTCCGGAGGAAACAATCGCTGGAGAAGGATGTCATGCTGGGTAGGGTGGAGGGTCAGAGAAAAAGAGGAAGACCCCCAACGAGATGGATCAGCCAGGTGGTATCATTGATGGACTCAAGTGTGGCAGCGGTAGTGAGGTTGGCCCAGGATCGAACATTGTTTCGTTCTGCTGTGCATGGGGTCGCTATGAGTCGGTTCTGACTCGATGGCACCTGACAACAACAACAACAACAATTTATGGTAATTTTCTGTTAAAACAAATTAAGGTACAGTTAGGGAAGTGGAGTAGATAAGATATAGGTCTCTTTACTCCATTAGATAGCACTCAAGGTTACCATATTTACTTGTAGCTATAAGGCTGTCTAGATTTCTCAAACCTGACCAGAAAGATCTCTGACTTTGTCATCAGAGATGAGGTCACTGCAAGTGTTCAATAGGTGCCACTGATTCGTCTATCACCTAAAAAAGGCACATGGCCCTTTTGCCACCTGATCAATGCCTCAGTAGGAAACATACTAAAATGATCCAAAATTGAGTGAACCTTCAAGACTTTATAACTGTAAAGCTCCAGCTCTTTTTTATTGTCATGATCTCCTTTCCTTGTTGTTGTTGTTAAGTGCTGTCGAGTCGATTCCAACCCATAGTGACCCTGTATAGGGTTTCCAAGGAGTAGCTGGTGATCTTAAACTGCCAACTTTATAGTTCAAACAACTTTACAGTCTGGCACATTAACCTACAAAACCACACCAGGACTCCATTATGGAGGGCATATAATGTCATAAGCAGAGAAGAACTAAATCGTATGTACTAGTGGCCTATAATTAAAAATGACCATCATATTTGCATACATTATGCAATGTTTCCCTTATGATTTTTTAATAGGAACCCCTGTAACTGTAAGCCACCTCTGACCTAGAGACAGTTGGTGATAAATTCCAATCAATCAACAAAAAAAGAAAGAGAAAGAGAAAAGGAAGGAAGGAAGGAATGATATCCTTCATTCCACGTCTTCTACTGAATCTGGCTTGAATTTCTGGCAATTCTCTGTTGATGAACTTACATGTGATATTAATGATATTGTTTGATGATTTATGTGTTCCATTGGATCACTTCTCTTTGAAATGTACACAAATATGCATCTCTTGCTATCAGTTGGCCAGGTAACTGACTTTCAAATTTCTTGGCATAGATAAGTGAGCACCTCCAGTGTCACGCAGTTGTTAAAACTTTTCATCTTTTCTTAGGACATGTTATAAATTGGATTGTGTTCTTCCCAAAAGATATGTTGAAGTTCTAGCCCTCCTATCTGTGAATGTGATCTTGTTTAAGTAAATGGGGTGTTTCTTTGAAGATGTTATCCATTAACAAAATCATATCAGAGTTGGGTGCATCTGAATCCTAATGCTTTCTGAGTGATTATGAAAGGAGACAATAGACATGAAGTGTGAGTTAGGGGTAAAACAGATGATATGTGATGATGAAGATGCTTATATAAATAGCAGTGGAGTGTCAAGGATTTCCAGAAGCACCAGAAGCTAGGAGAGAGGCTTGGAATAGTTCCTCGCTCAAAACCCTTAGAACGAATCAACACAGCCACTACACTGCTTTGGATTTCTGGCCTGCACATATGGGATAAAGTCAGTTCATATTATTTTAAGCCATCCACTTTATGGTAGGAAACTACGACAGGTCATATTCTGGAAACCCTTCAAGCAAATGTATCACTCTGGCAACCTGGACTTTCTGAAACCATCAGTCCTAGAAGGTACTTATTCTGTGTTGTTTTCTTGCAGTCTTAAAGAGAAGCATTGATAGCAGGCTTCAGACCTTTATTCTCACTAGTTCTGGTTGGGAAACTGTGTGGAAAGGTGACTAGAATTGGAGTTATCACATGATAACAGAAAACAGCAAAATGCTGTGCCTAGAGTTTAGATGAAAGGACAAGTGAAGAAAGCTGAACCGTGCAAAGAAAGTAGGTTTGAATCATCATAAGTGATGCTAAGGAACTGAATGCATGCTAATCATGATGGAAATCTGCAGAAGGGTTTCCATCATAAAAGTAATGGGGTCAGATTTGGGTACTGTAAAGTTCATCTGAAAGCAAACTTAGATCAGGTATTTGACCATGATAATGAAAAGGGCATTATAAAAACAACAACAGCAAATAATGGAGAATAAAAAAGGCTTAAATACTAATTGAAATGGTATATGAAGGAATAAAGGGAATGAGTCAGAGGCAGTCCCACTTTTCTTGAGTGGGTATAGGGTAGAGGATGATGCCAGAGACAGACAGAGTAAGTTCAGAGGGGTATATTGGGAAACTGGGAAGTAATGAGCTCAGTTTGGAACATGATAGGCTGGGAAGTAGTTGTTAAGTGCCTTTGAGTCGTTTCTGACCCATAGTGACCCTGTACAGGGTTTCTGAGGCTGTAAATCTTTACAGGAGCAGAAAGCCTTATCTTTTTCCCACGAAGCTGCCGGTAATTTTGAACTGTTGACCTTGAGGTTAGCAGCCCAACTCATAACCACTATGCTACCAGAGCTCCTTAGACTGGGAAAGGTGAACCATTTATGTTCTCAAGCTCCCTTTCCCCACAGTGTGTGTGTATGTGTTTGTGTATGAGGAGTGGTTAATTTTTAATGTATATTTCAATTTATCATCACCTTCCTCTTCATTCTTCCCAAAGGGAGAAAAAGTAGAAACATAGAAATGATCTTGTCATGTTTTACTAGTGAGCATGATCACTGTACCTTAAAACAGATGTTTCCCTTCTCTCCATCAGTGCAGCAGGCTCTCCTTTGTTGTCATCCTTGCTTGTGTTTAAGTATGATTGCTTATCTTCACTTCCACCTAGGAAACACCTTTCTACAGTAAGTGAGGTCTCTTAGGATCTTTCATTCTGGTTCTTGAGTGAAAGGTACAGGCCCCCATCTGTGATATTGGGTTGGATAAGTGGATGGGAAGTCCAATCTGTCCACCTGACTGTATCTGTATATGCACACCTGTATGTCAAGGATGGGCACAGGAGGCAGATAGGAGGCTATACAAAAGCACAGATCAAACTTGTGTCCCCCAACTTGAATGAGCATAATAAACTTAGCTTGCCATTAATATTATATTTTGGCCTCATTTGGAAAGTACTCTTTGTATTTATTCTCTTGACCAGAACCTAGAAGGAGGGAGGAGTCATATGCTTTGCTGTTTTTGTTGTTAGTAGCCATCAAGCTGACTCAGATGAATGGTAACATTCTGAATAACAGTACAAAATGTTGTCTAGTCAAGTGTCATCTACATGATTGTTGGTATGAGTCCATCTCATTGAGCATTTTTATCATTTTCATCGACCTTCTACTTTGTTCTTGTTGTTATATGCCGTGGAGTCGGTTCCGACTCATAGCAGCCCTGTACAGTGTTTCCGAGGCTGGAAATCTTTACGGGAGCAGAAAGCCTCGTCTTTCTCCCGCGGAACAGCTGGTAGTTTCGAACCGCTGACCTTGCAGCTCGCAGCCTGATTCGTAAGCACTACGCTACTAGAGCTCCTTCTACTTTACCAAACATTAAGTCCATTTCTGATGATTGGTCTTTTCTGATGATGTGTCCAAAGTAAGCATGTTAAATTCTCACTGCGCTGGCTTGTAAGGAGCATTCTGGTTATACAAGTATTTTGTCTAAGACTGACTTGTTCATTCTTCTGACAGTCCATGGGATATTCTTTGCCAACATCATAATTCAAATGTATTCATTCTTCCCTTAGGCCTAGACCTATATAGTTAATGTAAGATGGCTTTGTGCTTCCCTTAGATCTCTAGAACTCACTGATGACTCTTGATTAAGATTCAATGAGAGAGCATTTTTTTCTGAGGGAATGTCTCTAGAGACCTGAGGACCAAACTCCACCCTGTGCTGGAGACAATCATTACAATAAGTCTCCAGATTCCCTTTTGTAGATAAGGAATCTAAGAATTAGATTTACCTCCTAAGCAAACAGAACCCACTCTAAGTTGCCTGAGAGAAGGTAAATGTATTCCTGATTTCCTTGTCTGAACCACAGAAGACATGATGATTAGCTGAGAGT
>NW_006408567.1:18257096-18258576 GCF_000296735.1 Chrysochloris asiatica | reverse complement strand
AAGGTCAGCAGTTCGAAATTACCAGCTGGTCCGCGGGAGAAAGATGAGGCTTTCTGCTCCTGTAAAGATTTACAGCCTCAGAAACCCTGTACAGGGTGGCTATGAGTGGGACCCGACTCCACGGCACATAACAACAACAACAACAAAGGAGAATAGTATACTACTCACAGAAATACAGAGAACAATGAAAAGGTCATAGGAATATTCAGCAGAAAGTGTAAGAGAATATTCAGTAGAAGGTGTAAGAGATGGAAAATAAAAGAGGAAAGAAAAAAACAAAACAAAACATTCGATTAAATTAGGAATCCAATATCTGACTAAGTAAAGTTCCATAAAGGAAGAAAAAGAAAGCAGAGGAAAATTATCCAAGAAATAATCCAAGAACACTTGTTAGAAGAGGAAAGTATGACGCTTCAGAATTAATAGGCCTGCCAAGTTTACAGTCCAATTAATGAATATGTTCCATTTCAAATCCTAATAGGATCATTATTACACTAATTCCACAGCCCTGATAGAAGAACAAACAAATCTGCGAAGGGAGAAGTACAGCCAGAATGCTGGGTAGAAGTCAGGATAGCGAGATTTCATCTCTTAAACTTCAGATCAGTTATCACAAAGGACCAGTTCCTGGAGAAGGACATTATGCTTGCTAAAGTGGAGAGTCAGTGAAAAAGAGGCATTGGATTGGTACACTGGTAACAACAATAGAATTAAATGTAACAATTGTGGGAATGGTGCAGGACAGGACAGTGTTTTGTTCTGTTGTGTATAGGGTCACTATGAGTCAGAACTGACTCAATGGCACATAACAATAAAAATGAGAAGCAACCCTCTAATGAAGAAGGGAGAAAACAATGCATATACAGAGGTACAGAAATCAAATGGCATTGCTGTTGTCCGAAGTATTAAGGCCATGAACAAGGCCTTCAAAATTCTGAAGGAATATGTTTTCAAATTTGGAATATTAAACTCAACCAAATAATTATGAATTAATCTGGAAGCTCTGAGATATTAAATAACACATAAAAAACAAAGTCCTGTGCATCCTTTGCAGGAAGGTACTGGAGTGAATCCTCTGTCAAAATGAAGGAGAAAGTCACAAAAGGGACCAGGAAGGGTATCTCTAAGGAAAAAAAGAAATTGGTATTTGACAAAGCTAAGGGAAGTAGCCTTGGTTGGGCACTGTGGGCTAATGCGCCAGACTGCACAGCCATTTGAACTGTAAGGTCGGCAGTTCAAGCTCACCAGCTGCTTCTCAGAAACCCTATACAAGGTCACTCAGGGTTGGAACAGACTCATGGCACTTAACCACAACAATAAGGGAAGTATGTCACTCTGCCTAAGAATTTGAGAGAAGAATTATTGATATTATTAGAAGCCCTCAAGGTTCTGACTCGTAGCAACCCTACGTATAAAAGAATGAAACACTGCCCAGTCCTGCAACACCCTCATAGCTGTTGTCGTGTTTGAGCCCATTATT
>NW_006408567.1:18255731-18256341 GCF_000296735.1 Chrysochloris asiatica | reverse complement strand
CACAGGTTGTTAATGAGTCTTCCTCCAAACCTGATGCCATGTTTTTCTTCATATAACCCAGCTTCTCAGATTATTTGCACAGCATACAGGTTGAATAAGTATGGTGAAAGAATACAACCTTGTCGCACACTTTTCTTAATTTTAAACCATTCCATATTCCCATGTTCTGTTTAAACAACTGCCTCTTGGTCCATGTATAGATTCCTCATGAGCACAATTAAGTGTTCTGGAATACTCACAATTCGCAATGTTGTCCATAGCTTGTTATGATCCACAATCGAAAGCCTTTGCATAGTCAATAAAGCATAGGTAAACATCTTTCTGATATTCTCTGATTTCAACCAAGATCCATTGGACATCAGCAATGATATCCCTCGTTCCATGGCCTCTTCTGAATCTAGATTGAACCTCTGGAAGTTCTCTTGTCAATGTATGCTTGCAGTTGTTTCTGTATTACCTTTACTAAAACTTGCATGCGATATCAATGAGATTGTCTGATGATTTTCACATTCCGTTGGGTCACCTCTCTTTGGAATGGGCACAAATATAGATCTCTTCCAATCAGTCAGCCAGATAGTTGTCTTCCAGATTTTTTGGAAGAGATGAGTGC
>NW_006408567.1:18252763-18255441 GCF_000296735.1 Chrysochloris asiatica | reverse complement strand
TTCTTCGTTTTTGGTCTTCTGACTCCAGATCTTTGCACATTTTGTTGTAATATTTGGCTTTATCTTCTTGAGCTGATCTTTGAAATTTTCTATTCAGCTCTTGGACCTCCTCATTTCTTCCATTTGCTTTAACATCTCTATGCTGGAGAGCAAGTTTTAGTGTCTCTTCTGACATCCATTTTGACCTTTTCCTTCTTTCTTTTCTTCTTAATGACTTTTTGCTTTTTTCCTGTATGATGTTCTAGATGTCATCCCACAACTCTTCTGGTCTTCAGTCTTTTGTGTTTAATGTATCAAATCTGTTCTTCTGATGATCTCTGAATTCAGGTGGTGTATATTCAAGGTCATATTTTGGTTCCGTAGACTTGTTTTCATTTTCTTCAGTTTCAGTTTGAATTTGCATATGAGTAATTTATGGTCTGTCCCACAGTCTGCCCCAGGCTTTGTTTTGACTGATCATATGGAGCTTTTCCATTGTCTCTTTCTGCAGATGTTGTCAATTTGACTTCTATGTATTCCATCTGGAGAGGTCCATGTGTATAGTCATCTCTTATGCTGTCTAAAGAAGGTATTTGAAATGAACAAATAATTGATTTTGCAGAAGTCTATCATGTGTTCTTCAGCATCATTTCTATTACTAAGGCTATTTTTCCAACTACTGATCCTTCCTCTTTGCTCCCAACCTTTGCATTCTAATCACTGGTAATGATCAATACATCTTGATTGAATGTTTGATCAATTTCAAATTGAAGAAGTTGGTAGAATTCTTCTGTTTCATCCTCATTGACTTTAGTGGTTGGTGCATAAATTTGAATAATAGTGGTATTAACTGGGCTTCCCTGTAGGTGCATGGATATTATCCTATCAATGTGTTGTACCTCATGACTGATCTGGATATGTTCTTTTTGACAATGCATGCAATACCATTCATCTTCAATATGTCATTTCCAGCATAGTAAACCATGTGGTCATCAGATTCAAAATGGCCAATACCAATCCATTTCAGCTCACTAATGCCTAAGATGTACATGTTTATGCGTTCCATTTCATTTTTGACAACTTCCAATTTTCCTAGATTTATACTTCATACATTCCATGTTCCGATTATCAATGGATGTTTATAGCTCATTTTGAGTTTTGTCCCTTCAGCAAATGACGGTCCCATGGGCTTTTCTCCCGTGGGCTTTACTCCATTCGCATTATCATGGTTAGGTCTAGTTTGAGGAGGCAGCTTTTCCCCAACTGCATTTTGAGTGCCTTCCAACCTGAGGGGCTCATTTTCTGACACTATATCTGACAGTGTTTCTCTGCTATTCATAAGGTTTTCAGCGACTAAATATTGGGAAGTAGTTTCTCACTCCTTCTACCTAGTCTGTCTTTATCTGGAAGCTAATCTGAAACTTGTCCACCATGGATGACCCTGCTGGTATTTAAAATACCAGTAGCATACCTTTCAGTATCACAGCAACTCACAAGCTGCCCAAAACTGACAAACTGACAGACTGACAGATGAGTGGTGGGAATTAATAATAGGGACATAGAAAGTCAAATAGAAGAGAAAAGAAAAACATGATCATAGTATACTGTTTTAACTCAAGCACTATTTACATATTCCGAGCAGTGTAAACACTAATTATCAGTTTTACTGAAAAATTAAGATAGAGCATTGTTGGAAGGAAGAGAGCAAAAGAAATGTCTGCATTTGCATGCATGTGTGTATATGTTTGCTTTGTGTGTGTGTAAGTGAATGTGTGATCCTTTGAGAGGAGGTCTTATGTTGGGCAGGGTAGAGGAAAGTATTCCATTCTCATTTCTTATCACAGTACTAATGTGATCATGTTTAAAATGGAAATCTCAAAAATAACAGGATAATCATAGTATTTTGAATTATGATACTGTGTTGTTAAGTGTCATGGAGTCGGTTCCAGCACATAACGACTCTGTATAGGGTTTCCAAGGAGCAGGTTTGAACTGCTAACTTTGCAGTTTGCAGTCCAGTGCTTATCCTACAGTACCATACCAGCAAGTGTATTATCTTGATATATGATGCAAGAAAAACAGTTAAAAGATTTGAAATTGTTTTCTTCAACTTTGTGGCAAAGGGTAGAGGGGAGACAGTTGTTTTTTGCTATAATATATATAGCACATGGTATCTTCAAAAAGTTCATGGAAAAATAGAATGAAAATATCATGCAATTTGTCCACAAACTTTTTAAAGCCCTCTTGTACTATTCAACTTTCTAAATTATGCATATGGTATTGCTTTACAAAATTAAAATCAATTAAAAAAATTCGTTCTGTTTCCTTTAAATCCAGTGTTCTCACCTCCAAACATCTGGATTGTTCTATATTGTCCTCCATGAGCAACATTCCCCCTAGCTATTCCTCATTTACCTCTTGGATATCAGCTCAAGGTCCCTTACTCCCTAATTCCCTCCCTGACCTTCAAATGACACCACTCTTACCCGCTCCCACCATTTCAGCATTTCATTCTACCCTGCATCCTACTGTAGGATGCCATAGTAGCACATTTGTAGGAGCCATGGTAGCACAACAGTTAAAAGCACAGCTGATAACCTAAAGTTTGCAGTTCAAATGCACCCAGGGACTCTGTAGGACCAAAGATCTGGTGATCCTCTTCCATAAAAAATTGTTGTTGTTGTTAGGTGCCATCGAGT
>NW_006408567.1:18246488-18252378 GCF_000296735.1 Chrysochloris asiatica | reverse complement strand
GTCACATGAGTTGGCAGCACCTGATAACAACAATAATCACAATATGTAATAATATCTTGTAGGATATTTTGTTAAGGACTTTCTCCCAACTAAGCAGTAAGTTCTGTAGGGTGAGGTCTATGTCAATTTTGTTCCACATCATATTCCTAGTATCTCACATTCCTAAACCAGAGTAGATGCTCAATTAATGAATCTTGCACTGTTATTTATTTTTAAATGCTTACTCCTTAATATCACTTAATAACAACAATTGCATTGTTTAAGGAGCTCTGGTGGTGATGATGGGTATGTGTTGGTCAGCAGTTTAAAACCACCAGCTGTTCCTCAGAAGAAAGATGAGGTTGTCTGCCCCATATAGATTAATAGTCTCAGAAACCTTGTGTAGGATTGCTATGAGTCTTGGGTTTTTATTTTACTCTATGTTCCATGGAATTTTCATCAGGAAGCAAAAGAGACACAAGATACTACATAACATGATAACCTTTTAAATAATTATGTAGGAATATAAACCAAATACTCTTAAGGTTTATGTCTGAGTGGTTGTATTTGAGCAATTTTTTGTGAATATTTTGATGTTTTCTCCATTTTTCTTTAGTGCAAACTTTATGATACAATGCTTAGTGTAATAGAAATGGCAAAGAGGAGAAACAGCTCTGCTCTATTGTTGCTAGTTGCCATCAAGTCATCTCAACTCATGACAAGCCCATGAACAACAAAATGAAATAGTGCCTGGTCCTGTGCCATCTTCATAATGGTTGGTGTGTTCAAATCCATTGTGTGTTCATGGTGTATTTTGAGTGCCTTCCAGTCTAGGCAACTATCTTGGACAACATGTTCTTGTGGTCCATAAGGTTTTTATTGGCTAGATTTTAGAAGTAGATCACCAAGATTTTCTTGTTAGTATGGAAGCGCCACTGAACTTATCCACCATAGGTGACCCTGCTGGTATTTGAAGTATCAATGGCATTGCTTCCAGAAGCATAGCAACACGCAAGCCACCCCAATACAACAAAACAAACAAATATGGTGTGCCTTCAGACAGTTGATTTGAAAACAATCAGAAGCTTCCAGATATTGGCCTATCAGAGTATCAACCTGCCCAATCATTGATGCTTAGTGCTCTCAATTATATTCACAGAACTGTATACTTCATCTGGTGAACATAGATGATCAAAATCTCCTATGTTCAGTCACTTGCATTTGAGTAAGCCATTTGCATTTATGTGTGTCATTTTCTAAAATGTTACTATAATTTCAGCAGAGTCTGGATTGGGCCTTGAATCATTTCACCAACTGGAAGGATTCAGACAAAATATCTCTCAGTTTTGCATTTCCTATGAGGCTAGTGTATCATTAAAAAGGGATCACACTATCTTCAGAAATCTCTGCCCACTTGAAGCCTTCCTTAAACTTGTAAGACAAAACAAATAGGGGTGTTAAGAATGATGGTAAAAATCAGTGCAACAAAAGATGGAAGTAAGTAGTTGGAAGGAGGTAACATATTTCATTAGAATTGGCAGACAAGGATTGAAGTATTCAAAATAGTCCTCTCTCCTACAACTCAATCCTTACAACCTAATTGTACTGTGAGATTCCTCATCTCATTTACCATTCTGAGAAAACCATTTTCTGCTACAAATAACTGACTTGATGAACATAATCTATCAGCTAGGTGAGTCTCTTTCTTTATTTCTAGGTTTATA
Organism: Chrysochloris asiatica; assembly: GCF_000296735.1. Lineage (NCBI taxonomy): Eukaryota > Metazoa > Chordata > Mammalia > Afrosoricida > Chrysochloridae > Chrysochloris > Chrysochloris asiatica. The sequence continues at coordinate 18,250,675 of NW_006408567.1, read as the reverse complement.
TACATGAAGGCTTTAAAAAGCCTTTGAAGTTGCAAGGGTAAGTAAAGAAATACTGCTACTAGGATACCAGTCTGTTAATGCATGGTTTTATTTTTTAATGTGTTTAAGCATGTCTCTGTAGTCAATGGATGGCTGCAGTGAAGTTCACTCAGTAATACATTTGTCTGAGTCTCCTTAGAATACCTTCAATAAAAGGCTACTTCTTGTGCCATGTTGTTGTTATGTGCCGTGGAGTCGATTCTGACTCATAGCAACCCTGTACAGGGTTACCGAGGCCGTAAATCTTTATGAGAGCAAAAAGCCTCATCTTTCTCCCATGGAACAGCTGGTAGTCTTGAACTGCTGACCTTGCAGTTTGCAACCCGATTCGTAACCACTGCACTACCAGAGTTCCTTTCTTGTGCCATGGGGGGGAAGGGAATATATTTTGAGGTTAACAAAACTCAAGTGGACGTCTTTCCCAAATCATTGAAGCTTTGCAACAAGTTTACAAGAATGCTGTCCAACACAAAACAACAGCTTTTAGATGAATTAAGCATTTTAAGGAAGATTGGGAAAAACTCAAAGATATGCCAAGATAGAGAAAACCATCAGCCTCAACCAATGAAATAACTGGCTGGAAGAAAACCACAGAATTATCATTGATGTGATTGTTACTGAGGTTGGGATTGCTCGTGGTTGGTCATTTTCAGTTTTTAGCTAACATCTTGACCTTAGCAAGCTTTTGGCTGGATGGGAGCCAAAAGTATTGTAGGAAGATCAGCTAATTCAAATAACTGATCTTTCTATCAATCTTTTAAGCAAAATCAAAACTAAAGAAAATGATTTTATGGAACAAATTGGAACTGAGGACAAATTAGTGTCCCAGAAACCAGGGGGTGGTAGAAAGATTAGTTCACTTAAGCAGAACTCCACAAAGGCTGTGAACCCATCAAAGAACTTGCCAAAGATTTCATGATCTTCTTGTTCTTCTCCATTCCTTGCTATTGTGTCTCCTCATAACAGGTTGAAGTTGTAACCCCTAGTACTCGTGATAGAGGATCTCTGAAGATGTTATCAATTAACATGGGATTCAAGTACAGTAGAGTAGGTCCTGATCCAGTCTAAGTGATGTCCTATAAAACAGGGTAAGACATCAGAGAGATGATGGAGTTATGCTACAGCTGCAAGCCAAGAATACTTGTAGTTACCAGATGCTGAGAGAGATCAGGAAAGATTTTCCCCTAGAGCCCATAGAGAGAATGAATGGTCCGGCTGACACCCTGGAATCAGTCTTTAAGTTTGCATTCTGTGAGACATAAATTTCTGTTCTTTAAAGACACTTAATTTTCAGTATTTTGTTACAGCAGCACTAAGAAGTTAATATAGAGCCCTGGTGTGGCACTAAAGGATAAGCATTCAACTATAAGGTCAATTTGAACCTCAAGGTTAGCAGTTCAAACTCACTAGTTGCTCCTTAGTTACCCTATATAGGGTCATTATGAGTCAAAACTGATTTGATGGCACTTAACAACAACAATGCAGGGTCGCTATGGGTCAGAATTGACTCCATGGCACTTCACAACACAACAACAACAACAAGAAACTAATATACTCCCCAAGCAATTCGTTGACCCCAAAACACAGTTGTCCTGGATCTCAGTTAACTCTTAATAAAGAAATTAATTTCTTTAAAAAATAAGAATGGAAATTCACAACATATACACACCATTCCTTTTTATGGGCACCTCACCCCACAGCAAGTTGACACAAGAGATAAATTACAAATCAATGCCTTCCCAGGGAATGTGCACTAGGGAAAAACTTCCCTCTCAACTGGTGGTACTGTCTGCCTTTAACTCTGTCTGGACTTGGGTCTGAATCTTCCTATTTTCCACAAGTTCAGGGCCCACGAGCTAGTAGATAACTATGTTGTTGTTGTTAAGTGCCATCGAGTTGTTTCTGACCCATAGTAACCCTGTATAAGGTGTCTGAGGAGCGACTGGTGAGGTTGAACCGCCAACCTTGTAGTTCAAATGGCTTTGCAGTCTTGCACATTAACCCACAGCACCACACCAGGACTCTAGGAACATAAATATTGGCTGGATAACTGAACATATCATCCATTATGTTCCAGGCATAGTGAAGAATGTTTAATTTTACTTGCAGAAATTCTATTTAAAATTAAAAAAAAAAAAAACTTTAAGGAAGATTTGTCCTGCAGAGATTGTAAAATTAGATGACATATAGTTTGTGGAGGCATGGTTTGGATCAGGCTCTGTGTAGGAAAAAAGCCCTGGTGACTCAGTAGTTAAGCATTCAACTGTTAGCCAACCAAAAGGTAGGCAGTTCAAACACACCAGCCACTCCTCTGGAGAAAAATGTGACAGTCTGGTTCTGTAAAGGTTCCAACTTTAGAGAAATCCTTTGGAGCAGTTCCATTCTATTACAAGTGGTCACTATGAATCAAAATCAACTAGACAGCACACAAGAAGAGCAGCAGTCTTTATTAGGGTGGAAGTGATGGTTCAGTGGTAGAATCCTTGCCTGCCTTCCATGCAGGAAATTCATATACAATACTCCGCATACACAGCCACTACCTGTCTGTCAGTGGGAGGTGGCATGTGGCTACGATGCTGAGCAGACTTCCGTGGAACTTCCAGACTAAGGTGTACTAGGAAGAAAAGCCTAGTGATCTACTTTCAAACATCACAAAGATCTAACTCCTAACTCATTATGGGGATGGTACAGAACTGGGCTGTTGTTGGGTTGTTGTTGTTTTTTATTGTTGTTGTGGTGATGTGTTTGACGTGGATAGGGGTACTACTAGATAGCAGTTAGCAACAAAAATTGGTTACCAAGGACTAAGATGAGGGGAGATGGGGAGTTATTACTGAAGGGGTATTGAGTAGCTATTTAGGTGGATAAAAAGGTTTGAAAATAAATAGTGGTTGATGATGATTACAAAACATGTAATTAATGTCACTGAATTGTACACTTTAAAATGGTTATAGAATTTTAAAATTGTTATCTACAATTATATTTTATCAAAATATTTTTTAAAAGAGAAATTTCTTAAAACGTCATTGACCACCTCCTCCATACACAGAGTAAGCAGAGATGGGCAACTTGGACATTGGCTACCCAAAATGGGCGGGGGAGCTTCAAAGGCAAGAAGTGACTGGCTTATCACCTTTCAAGAGGGAACCTAGATCCAGAGGGCATGGAGGAAGGTAGAATCTCCACTGAGTAGTATTTAATCTGTCTAGGCAAGGCTGATGAAAGGAGATGTGGATAGGTCTCTTGTGATAGATATAATAGTGAATAATTGTTATCAGGACTGATTATGAGGATTGGAAATGTAAAGGTAGACATTTTGTAGCAAGGAGGGGAGTGATTAACTTTGCAGTCTAGGAGCAGAGGTCTCTGAGGCCGTTAAGGGAGAAGAGCAGAGAGCAGGACCCTACCCAAAGAAGCAGTGACACCAGAGATGGAGCCATAGATGATGACATGGAGAGATGGAGTGGCTGGGGACTTTAGACCCAGAGAGGGAGAAGGGCTATATGCTGATGACTGGGGGTGGGGTGGGGGCAAGCTTGCAGGATATACCTTTTGGTTGGTTTATGATGCATGGAGGGGATTGTAACCATGGCAATGAAAAGATAAACAATTGGATGAATGTAAAACTAATGTTCTCCCATGTAAAGTATCACATAATTCATAATAAAACATTTAAAAATAAATGTCATTGACCTAAAATAATGCTTTTAGATAGGCATTTCCTTTTGGCATAATTTGTTCCTCTTGAGCAGCTTCATTAGTGTTTCTATGAAACGAAGAAGAATAGCAGAGCCACTTCACAGGTCTCTGGCAGCATTTGAAACTGGCTGAAGGAACATGGATTTAGGTTGTCAATCATTTCAAATCCATTTGTGATGTAATTGAGGACAAATTATGAATTAGTAAATAAACAAATGCAGCAGAATGTTAAAATATACACCCAAGGCAAAATAGATGTGTAGTTCCAAACTGAAATTTTAGGCCAACAAGTAAATCTCAAAGGTTTTTAGTTGAGTATTGAAGCCAGATAAGCCATCAAGGCAAGTGGTTGGGTCCCCTCAGAGGGAACCCCTTTCCGAGACTGAGACTCAGGGGGAATATACGAGCAGGCATGTGGTCTGGCTGGTTACCATGTTGGTCATCGATAA
>NW_006408567.1:18240918-18245643 GCF_000296735.1 Chrysochloris asiatica | reverse complement strand
CATTGGACTCAGGGAGGGAGAGGGGTTGTGTGTTGAAGGCCGGGGACAGGCCTGTGGAGTGTATCCTTTGATTGTTTGATGCTGCATGGAGGGGATTGTAATCATTGCAGTGAAGGAAACCCATTAGTAGTTGAGCACTTCACCAATTGTGCCCAATAGGAATTGGATTTGATGGCAATTGTTTCATTTTGTTTGGGGCGTGTCTTCAGAAAGAGTCAGTGATGAGCCATGGGAATGGGCAGAATTTCTCAGCCATGGAATGATCTCTGAACAACCCACAAAAGCAACTCACTTGAGAGAAATCAGCTTGACATACCACCCAAGCCCAGAGAACCTGAAGTCAACCTTCAGCAGTACCTGATAAATCAGAACGTTCCTTCTCTCCTTATTACTCATGTCTCCTCACTCTCCATATCCAAAGTTACAAAAATACCCAAAATTTCCAGAACAAAATGAGAAAGGAGAATCATAGAGAAGAGATTCCATTCATGACCCCTTTTCCAATTGAGGATTCTCCACCAGGACTGAGACTTAGGGGAAGGGAGAAACAGCTGCAACTTCCAATTAAAGTAGGACGCTCTGACACTTACTTGGGACTGATCATTCTAAGTATAAAACTGAGATTGTGACTTAATGTGGAGGTAGATTTATTGTTGGTGATGGTGGTGGTGATTCTTACTACCTAAGACTGATTATAAATATTCTGTAATTATCAGAATTCCCCATGGAGGCAAGGAAAACTATGACATTGAAGGGGCAGAAAGAAAATCAAATAAAACATCTCATCATGCTTTATCATCATTCTCATCACAGTAGCATGTGACCCTCTTTGTGAAATTTGACAAGTACAAAAGCTAGAGAGCATTTAGGAAAGAGTTTGTACTTGTCAAATTACACATTAGACTCACTTCAAAAATGAGACCAATTAGAAAGTCTCTGTGTAGGATAAGCACTGGACTGGTGACCACAAGGTCAGCAGTTCAAACTCACCATCCACTTTTGGAAACCCTATAGAGGGTCACTATAAGTCAGAACTAACTCAATGGCACATGACACGATCAACAACAGCAGTAGCAACAATAACAGCAGCAGCCACAACAAATCTTTTTGTAGATATTTGTAATAGGGTCATGATAGATCAGAATCCATCAATGGCAGTTAATAACAACAACAACAACCTAGTACTGCTGTAACAGAAATACCACAAGTGAGTGGCTTTGAAGAACAGAAATTTCTTTTTACACAGTTCAGAAGGCTAGAAGTCAAAATTCAGGGTATATCTGTAGGGAGAGATCTTTCTTTTTCTAGTAAGCTTCCAGTAACTGCCAACAATCCTGGGCGTTCTTTGGTATTCTCGGTGTTCCTTGCCATCTACCTCCCCTGTGTCTGTGCCAGTTCTACTCTTTTTAGAAGAAAATACTCAGAAGCACTTAGGTTTAGGACATTCCCTAACAATGCATTGTCTCATTAACATAAATGAAAACCACTATTTCAAAATAGGATAATATTTACAGTTATAGTGGTTAAGACTCCCACAATTACTTTGGGGACACATAATTAATCCATAACAATTCTGTTGCTGAATAAGTTCTCTTTCTTTCCATATTTGTATAAAAAGTTTTAATCCATAAATACAGTTCCTTACCATTAACCACATTGCATTTTATTTTGCAAGATTTTGATCATCATTTGAGTCTGTCTAGGTGCTTGTGGACACTCTTGAACAATTCCTATTTCTTTTCTTTTTTTTTAAATTTTTATTGTGAATTGAGTGATAGTTTACATGGGAGAACATCAGCTTTACATTCATCCTATCATATTTAGTTTCATTGCAATGATTACAATTTCCTCCATGCATCATCATTCAACAGCGTTTGCTTCCATTACCTCTGGTTATTTATTTATTTTTTTGTATGTACACCGAAGCACTCAGGAATATATAACCATTCAAACATCCAAAGGGTATACCCTGCATGCCAACCCCCCAGCCACCAACACAGCCCCTCTCCTTCCTTGAGTCTAGAGTCCCCAGCTACTCCGTCTCTCCACGTCATTGTCTCTGCCTCCATCTCTGGCGTCACTGCTTCTCTGAATATGGTCCCAGGGTCTTCTGCTCCGGTGAACAGTTCCTATTTCAAATAATACTTAAATTCTGTGGATCATTGTCTAGAAAATGGAATCAGAAAAATCTGGCTCCAACGTTTTGTGATCTTGGACACATTTGGTTCTGTGCCTCTGTTTCCTTATATAATAGGGGCTTATTATAAGACCTATTTCTTGTGAAAATTAAATGGGATATTCATGCAGAATGCTTAGTACAAGGACTAACATATGGTTAACACATACTCATTATTATTTGTGTTGATTACTATGCTGGTGGTAATATTTTGTGTGTCACTGAGTATTGATTCATAGAGCATTGATTGAAAATGTTGAAGAAAAGTTATGTATGTATATCTGTGTAACTATACAGAATCTACCCCGATTCACTTTGGTGTAGTTATCTAACCTAAAAACTGCTGTTGTTTGTGATAGTTAAGGTTTTGTGTTGCTTGTGATAGTTAAGGTTTGTGTCAACTTGACTGGGTGAGGCTTCTCAGTGGTTTGGGATTTGAGATACAGTTGTCCCCATAATGAGATCTAATATAAGGTCATCAATTCTATGATGAGGTCTGCTGTGAGCAGACTGTGTGGATCATAACAAACTGTGGGCAGTGTTGCAAAAAAATGAATATTTTAGAGCACTTAGTTGTACTCAGGAGAAACCAGTACATACATCAAAAGGCAGTCACTCTAACAGAACAAGTGGACAATGCATGATTTAAAGTGAGGAAAGTTGTGTGTCATGTTTATAGCCTTTCATCTTATTTATTCAATCTGTATGCTGAGCAAGTAATTTGAGAAGTTGGACTATATTAAGAAGAATGTGGCATCAGAATTGGACAAAAACTCATCAGAATTGGATGAAGGCTCATCAATAATCTGCGATATATGGATTATACAACCTTTGCTTCATGGAAGTGAAAAGGACTTAAAATACTTACCAGTGGAGATCAAAGACTACAACCTTAAATATAGATAGCACCTCAATGTCAAGAAAACAAACATCCTCACCATTGAACCAATAAATAACATCATGATAAATGGAGAAAAGATTGAAGTTGTCAAAGACTTCATCTTGCTTGAATTCACTATCAATTCATAAGGATGCAACAAAAAGATTGCAGTTGTCAAAGACTTCATTTTGCTTGGATCCACAATCAATACTCATGGAAGCAGCAGTCCAGAAATCAGGCAGTGCATTTCATTAGACAAATATGCTGCAAAAGACCTCTTTAAAATGTCAGTTTGAAGATAAATATTTACTTGACTCATGCCATGATATTTTCCATCTCCTTTTATGCATGTGAAAGCTAGACAATGGAAAAGGAAGGCCGCAGAAGAATTAATGCATTTGAATTATTGTATTGGCAAAGAATATGGAAAGTACCAAAGCCTTCCAAAAGAACAAACAAATCTGTCTTGGAAGAATTATAGGCAAAATGTTTCTTAGAAATGTTGATGGTGAGACTTATCTCTCATACTTGGGACATGACATCTCTGGAGAAGGATGTCATGCTTGGGAACGTGAAGGGGCAGTGAAAAATAGGAACACCCCCAAGGAGATGGATGGCACAGTGGCAATGATAATGGGCTCAAACTTAATAAAAATTGTGAGGATTGTACAAGATCAGGTAGTGTTTTTTTTCTGTTGTGTATAGGATTGCTGTGAGTTGGAAGTGGCTCCATAGCACCTATCAACAAAAAGAAACTATTATGCAAATTGCCTTATGAAGACTATAATTAGGAATTCCTTCAACCGAAACATCAAGCAATAGACAGCAAATGAGAAAATGTACCAGTTTATTGTGCTTTTATGCATGAAACAACCACCAACCAAATGCACAGGTAAAAGATTCTAAGCTCATATAATGGCAAAACCAGCATGAAGAGCTGAAAATATTCTGGAAACACAAATGAAGCAGGAAGAACTCATTCTGCATCAAAGATGCTGATGGCACTGATTCTACAAAAACTAGCCAACCTTTGGCACAGCTTCCATTGAGTACAGAACTTATCATGACTGGTGAGGGAATAGTAATCTCAAAGAAGAGCTTTTCACATTACGTCTTAATTTTATCAGATATTTTGCTTTGTTCAGCTCTGCACAGCTGATGGGAATAACAGCATCTAGACTGAATGGCACAAATAATTTTAGTCACTTTAAAAGTCTGTTCCAAAATCCTTACTGCAAGAATCATTCCCACACCCTCCATACACAGAGTAGATAGGGATGGGCAACTTGGACATTGGCTACCCAAAAAAAAAAGGGGGGGGGGCTACAAAGGCAAGAAGTGACTGGCTTACAAGCTTTCAAGAGGGAACCTAGATCCAGAGGGCGTGTGGGGAGGTAGAATCTCCAGTGAGTAGTAGCCGATCTGTCTAGGCAGGGCTGATGAAATGAAATGCAAATAGGTGATACAATAGTGAATAAATGTTATCAGGACTGATTGTGAGGGTTGGAAATGTAAAGGTAGATGTTTTGTAGCAAGGAGGGGAGTGATTAACTTTTCAGTCTAGGAGTGGCTATCCCTAGGACCATCAATGGAGAAGAGCGGAGAGCGGGACCCTACCCAGAGAAGCAGTGATGCCTGAGATGGAGGCAGAGATGATGATGTGGAGAGA
>NW_006408567.1:18238224-18240800 GCF_000296735.1 Chrysochloris asiatica | reverse complement strand
ACGATATACCATAGAATGAATGTAAAACCAATGTTCTCCCATGTAAACTATCACATAATTCACAATAAAACATTTATTAAAAAAAAAAAAAGTCTATTTCAGAATACAAACTTAGCTGTTGACTTCTCATTTATGTTTATGTAACCATCTTTTTTTTTCTCCCCTCAACAGCTTTTGTCTGTTTCCGGTAAGCATGGGAGTGATATGATAACATTTCCCCATTGTTGTTTGTTCCAGAGTACCACATGATCTTTTGGTATCTCCTTTAATTGGCCCAGATCTTTGTAAATAGATCTCTTATTAAAATGTTTTCAGTTATCCTGTTAAAGTTTATCACCTGCTTCCACTAGGATTCTGACAAACATGACTTCCCTGTCTTTTTCTTTTAGTAATATAGAATAGAGAAAGACGAAAAAGAAAATCATTTTAAGGTATTTAAAGAATATCTGAAATTATTCAATAAAGGTAACTGTAATTGTTATGACTAGGGCCTATTTTATTGCTTAGTTCTTCTGCCTAAATTATTACAAATAAAAGCACATTGTTGTTGTTGCTGTTGTTAGGTGCCATTGAGTTGATTCAGACTCTTAGCGACCCTATGCACAACAGAATGAAACATTGCACAGTCCTAGGCCAACAATCATTGCTACGCCTGACCCCATCACTGCTGCCGCTGCGCCAATCCATCTCATTGGGGATCTTCCTTTTTTTCTTTGAGCCTCCTCTTTACCAAACATGATATCCTTCTTCAATGACTGGTCCCTCTGGATAATATGTCTGAAGTATGAGAGACGAAGTCTGGCCAACCTGGTTTCCAAGGTTGTACTTCTTCCAACACAGATCTTTTTGCTGTTTTTTCAGTCCATGGTACTTACAATATTCTCCTCCAACACCATACCGGAAATGCATCCATTCATCTACCGTCTTCCTTATTCACTGTCCATATTTTGTATGCATTTGAGGTTATTGAAAATACCATGGATTGGGTCAAACGCACCTTAGTTCTCAAACTGATATCTTTGTTCTTGAACACTTTAAAGAGGTCTTGTGCAGCAGATTTGCCTAATGCAACACACCGTTTGATTTCTTGACTGCTGTTTCCATGAATGTGGATGGTTGATTAGAGCAAAATGGAGTCTTTGACAACTTTAATCTTTTCTCTGTTTATATGGATGTTGTTTACTGGTGCAGTGATGAGGACTTTTGCTTTCTTCACATTGAGATACAACCCATATCGAAGGTTATGGTCTTTGATCTTCATCAGTATGTATAAGTCCTCTTCGCTTTCAGCAAGCAAGATTGTACCATCTGTATATCACAATTTGTTAGTGAGTCTTCCTCCAGTCCTGATGACGTGTTTTTATTCACATAATCCAGCTTCTCAGATTATTTTCTTAGCACATAGATTGAATAAGTATGGTGAACGAATACAACCCTGTCACACACCTTTCCTAATTTGAAACCATACAGTGTTCTCTTGTTCTGTTTGAACAATTGCCTCTTGGTCTATGTACAGGTTCCTCATGAGCACAATTAAGTGTTCCGGAATATTCCTATTTCTCAATATCATCCATAGCTTGTCATGATTGACACAATCAAAAGCCTTCAGCCAAGATCCATCTGATGTCAGCAATGGTATACCTTGTTCCACATCCTCTTCTGAATCTGGCTTTAACCTCTGGAAGTTTTCTGTCAATGTATGGTTGCAGCACATAGTTGATAATAATAGATAGTATTGTTTCAGAATTAAACGAGTTCCAGAAAATATGAGGCAGGTGAATTAAATCAAGTAATTGTGTTATATTCAAGAATGGAAGAGATAAAACCTAAAAATTTTAATAACTACTCTGAAAAATGGATAAAGAAGAAGGCACTGCAGATATCTAAAAGTACACCTATGCCTGAAGAATGTCTATGTAGCTTAGCTAATGGTAATGTACCCATCTTGGTTTCTTAGATTTGACATATGTTCCATGGTAATATAAATGATAATATGAATAGAACCTGACATGGATGGAGGACAATTTGGGAACTCTCTGTACTAGCTAAGAAATTTTCTACACACCTTAAATTATTCCCAATAAAATTATTTATTTAAAAAAGGAAAGCCTATGGAAGTACCAAACATTGCATTTTAACAATTTTCTTGTAAGTAATTCATCCTATGCTCACACACTGTTGACTAAGAAAACAGAATATTCTGAGCACTATTCAATTTCCAAATATGTCATTTTCATAAGCATTCATCACAGGTAATGCTACGTTGTCATAGAGCAACACATGTAGCACAGAGCCTCAAAACTTGGTCCCAGAGCTCTCTGTTGGACAGGTCCTAGAATATAGACATGCCCGATTGTGATGCCATCAGACTATATGGAAGTTGGGCAGAGGTCTGGGGCATCTAGAGCATCTAGTCCTCTGACCAATCTCAAGCAGTCTTTCCTTTTTAGCCTTACAAAAACTGTCATCTTCTTATATGCACACCAATGTTCATAGCAGCACTATTTACAATAGCAAAAAGATGGAGACAGCCAAAGTGCCCATCAACTGAAGAATGGATAAACAAACTGTGGTAC
>NW_006408567.1:18233866-18236191 GCF_000296735.1 Chrysochloris asiatica | reverse complement strand
ATGCATGGAGGGGATTGTAACCATGGCAATGAAACGATATACGATAGAATGAATGTAAAACTAATGTTCTCCCATGTAAACATCATATAATTCACAATAAAACATTAAAAAAAGCTATCATCTTCTATCTTTGGCTTGACCTGAAAAGTGAAACCCCATGTTAAGATCCATTGTGGTCAGGGTTTTATCTGTGCATATCCTGACTGCTTCAGGCCACCATGCTGCTCCAGGAACCAGGTGTGCCTCTTCTCTGCAAGCAACTCTATTGCTACATTACTATCCATGCTTTCTTGTTGCTGAGTCAGTCAGATAGACCAGTGCTCTAGCCCCAACACCATCACTTACCAGTTGTATGTTCCTGTGCATCAGTGAACAATACTGAGTGATTTGCCAAGTAAATGAGTGAGGGACCTGAGCTTAGGCAGCACAACATCAGCACCAAAAGATGCTCTAAGAATGTGTAATACTTTCTTCTTTCCTTTATTCCCCGCCTTCTTCCCTCTCTGCTTTTTAGCTGGTTATTTGTGTGTGTGTGTGTGTTTTAATCTGTATTTTTCAGCTTTATTGGAATTGGGAATTTTGTTGTTGTTTTTGCAAAAAAAAAAAAAAAAAAGTGCTAGCTAAGATCAGTTACATTGAGCCATCTGTATTCTTTATTGTTTGAGTCTTGTGACTTTGAAGTTATTTGTTGTTGCTTCCTAGCCTACCCTAACCTGACTGCTATAGTGTTAAAGTTAGATGCTTGTTGTTGTTGTTGTTAAGTCCCTTTGTTGAGTAGGTTCCGATGTCTAGCAACCCTGTGTAAGGTTTCTGAGGAGAATTTGGCAGCATGTGTTAAAGGGAAATAAACTCTAAGGCTGATATGATTCCTACCGAAGATATTAGACTTCTAGCATTAAGTAACAATGCTAACATCTTTCTTTGATTATCAATAAGAATCTTGAAGAAAGAAGAAGCCAATTCTTTGTTAAATAGCCAGGCAAGAGTGTCATGGGAACAGACGAGAGCTGACGGTATACACATAGGTGGACAAAAGAAATCCAGGATACAAAAGAATTGTTGTTAAGTGCCATCGGGTTGGTTATGACCCATAGCAACCCTGAATAGGGTTTCCAAGGAGTAACTGGTGAGCTTGAACCACTGACCTTGTGGTTCAAACAGACTTTACAGTCCAACGCATTAGCCCACAGCACTACACCAGGACCCCACACAAGAATAGATGGTAGTTTTTCAGTCATACTCATTAGGGGTAAACTAGGAAATCTGCTTTTACAGTGAGGGCACGACAGGAAAGACAATGTAAGTCAAGAGAGTGTTTCAACCTGCTCCTTTCTTTCTCATGCATCTCATGCTTCCTGAATTCACCAAAGATGCTTTCTGAATTTACCTATGCACACAATTACCACCATCCATTCACTTCACATTCCACCTAGGGTTCCTTTGTGACCTCCAAAAGTACTTAGGAATATCTGCTACTTTCTATAGACTATCCAACCAAAGATCCTTGGTGGTGCAGTGATTAAGCACTCAACTGCTAACCAAGAAGTTGGAAGTTGTGGGATTCTAAGTGGATTCGCACTTTCAACCTTTCAGTTAATAATTGAGTGCCTAACCATGTGTGGCACCCAAGGATTGCTCATTTCTAGGCTACTTGCTGGTGTTGTTAGGTGCCGTCGAGTCAGGTCCAACCCATAATGACTGCACAGCATTTCCAAAGAGGAGCTGGTGAGCTTGAACCACCAACCTTGTGGTTCAAACCAGCTTTGCAGTCCAGCACATTAACCTGAAGAACCACACCAGGACTCCTGTATTTCTAGATTGTAGAGAATATGATTTACAATACCTGAGAGTGAGGTGTGTATTTTTCCGAAAGTGAGGTGGAAATCTAAAATGAAGAAACAGTTTCAGTTACTTAAAATTTCACATGGCACCCTTATTTACTGACTTTGAAAGAAGAGCATGTAGGTAATTCCACATGTTGTTCTTGCTCTTCGTTGCCATTAAGTTGGTTCCAACTCACAGCAACCCTATGTTTTTGAGGAACACCTGGTGGGTTTGAACCTCCAACCTTGTGATTAACAGTCCAATGCTTATTCTACAGAGCCACACCAGGTAGCCTCACTATCTTTGATTATTCTAATGTGCTTTCTTGACAGAATTCAAATATCTAAAAAATCAAAACAAACAAACAAAAAACCCTCTAGTCATTTTGTATCTCAGTCATCTCACCACAGTAAGAAGTGGGTCCTTCTTCTCCCATTCCCCTCCATGATGATTTAATAATAATGTTTGACCCTCATTACTACATTCCATTTTCCAAGCAAT
>NW_006408567.1:18230539-18232499 GCF_000296735.1 Chrysochloris asiatica | reverse complement strand
GGGTTCACAGGAGTCTATTGACCATTGGAGGGCTTAGCTCACAGCCTTATAGCTGTTTTTCCCTCTCTTCCCCTTGTCAGTGGTGAACATGGTCACCCATCAGAGCGTGTATTCCCATTGAGTCTTAGTCTTGGAAGGGGGTTTACTCTGAGGGGACCTGACCCCTTGTCTTGATGTCTCCTATGCAGGCAACTTGCTTGTTCTTGTAGTCATTTGTTGGTTGGTTTTTCCTGTCAGTCTTTCTTTCAAGAGGTATCTTCTGTTGCTCTAACTGCTCCAGACTGGTCTGCCCATCCCCTCAGGGGGAAATTTCCCACCTCTGAAGAATCTTCTAGTTTTTGTAAGCCTTACTTTCCCTTGATAGCTTCATGTGAAATTAACTTCAGCCAATGAATTCTGTTTCCTGCCTCCTAACCACATGAGGAATTTTGTTGCTCCTCTCTCTGCTCCATGTCCCAAATCCCCTGGCCTTTAGGATCGCTCGCTTTCTCTTCCTCCATTCGATGCCCCAAACCCCTAGGCAGGATAGTTCAACCCTAAGTAATATATATGAATTCCTATGGTGAAGATTATGGCCGATGTTGTTTGGAGCATTTAGTAAAATCACATAGCTAACTTTTCCTGCATTTACCACACTGAAATCCATTCTTGGATGGTGTTATGGTTTGAACATAACAGATGTTGAAATTCTGACCCTGTGACACAGTGCAGTCTGGAAATAGAGATTTTTGTGTGTGTTTTTTTTATTGTTGGGTGTACTTTAAATAGAATTACTGCTGGTTATAAAAACTGCAAATTACACACATACACACACACACACACACACACATATACTGGGAAAGTAAGATTATGTGTGAAGATCACCAAGGAAGCAAAAAATGCTTGAAGTTGTTGGTGCCCAGGTGGAGTAGATGGTTCACACTTGCTTATTAACCTAAAGCTTGGCCATTTGAATGCACCCAGTAGTATCACAGAAGAAAGGCCTGGTGATCTCCTTCCATTAAGATTGTTGTAATCACTGTTAAGTGTCATTGAGTAGGTTCCAACTCATAGGAACCCTATATAGGGTTTCTGAAGAGCAGTTGGTGAATTTGAACTGCCAACCCAATAGCTCAAAGTGACCTGGCATACCAGGATTCTATTTAGATGTTTGTTGTTGTTGTTAAGTGCCTTCAAGTCAGTTCAGACTCATAGTAACCTCATGTAGGGTTTCCAAGGAACAGCTGGTGGGTTTGAAATGCTGACCTTGTGGTTCAAAGTCCAGTGCTGATCCTATAGTGCTACATCAGAAGTCCTACCAGCCAAGAAAATCCTATGGAACATATCTACCTGGAACACATAAGGTCACCATGAGCCAGAATTCATTGGATGGCAATAGTTTGATTTGTGGTTTTTGTGGGGGTTTTTTTACCAATAAGGAAGGCATTGACATGGTCATGACCCAGATTTGGACTTTTGCCCTCTAGAACTGTGAAAAAATACATTTCTGTTCCTTAAAGCCATCCACTTGTAGTATTTGTGTTACAGAAGCACAGCAAACTTCCTGAGGCAACAGCTAGGGTCTATGTTGCTTTGCAATGTCCAGAGTATCTAGTATACATTCTTGCCTATGGGTGGCTCCTAGATTTTCTCATGTACATACTTATCCTAACTATCAACAATTATGAACCCCTGGTGTGGTATTGTAGGATCAGCACTGGACAAGGTCGGCAGTTCAAACCCACCATCTGCTACTTGAAAAAAAAAGCATACAGGGCCTTTATCAGAATCAACACAATGGCACTTAACAACAATGACAACAAATCAACATACATGGAAACAGCAGTCAGGAAATCTAAAGACGGATTGCATTATGTAGGTCTGTTGCATATGACGTCATTAAAGTGTTCAACACCAAATATGTCGGTTGGAAGAATGTGATACATCTGACCTAATCTATGGTATTTTCAATAGCCTCATA
>NW_006408567.1:18211646-18226191 GCF_000296735.1 Chrysochloris asiatica | reverse complement strand
GAATGCACAGAGTCACTGAACCAAGAAAAAAAAAGTCAATGTTCAACCATTTCAAGAGGTAGCATATGATCAATTGTCAATGATACCGAAGGAAGAAGTCCAATGTGTACTGAAGACATTGGCAAAGAACAAGGCTCTGGAAAATGGTGGAATGAATAGAAATTAGAATATTTCAACAAACTGGTGCATCATTGGAGGCGCTCATTCATCTATTACTGGTGATTGGAATGTGAAAGTTGGAAACAAAGAGAAAGAGTCAGTAGGTGAGTAATACAGCTTTGGTAAAAGAAAGAAATTTTTAAGACAGCTGGACAACTGATAGGAAGAGACCACATTTGTGCCCATTCCAAAGACAGGTGACCCAAAGGAATGTAAAGATCATCAGGAAGTATCGTTGATATCATATGCAAGTAAAATTTTGCTAAAGATAATATAAAAATAGCTGCAACAGTGCATTGATAGGGAAATGCCAAAGGTTCATATGAGTACTTGGTATCATTGCTGATAGAGGGATATCATCGTTGATGTCAGATAGATCTGGGCTGAAAGCAGAGAATACCAGAAATATGTTTACCTGTGTCTTATTGACCATGCGAAGACTTTTAGCTGTGAGGATCATGACAAGCTTTGAGTAACATTGTAAAAAATGGGTACACCAGAACACTTAATTGTGCTCATGAGGAACCTGTACATAGATAAAGAAACTGTTATTTGACCAGAACAAGGGGACATTACATGCTTCAAAATCAGAAGAGGTATGCCACAGGGTTGTATGCTCTCACCATAATTATTCAATCTGTATCAGAAGCAAATTAGATGAAGAAGAACATTGCATCAGGATTGGAGGAAGACTCATTAACAACCTGTGATATGCAGATGATACAGCCTTGCTTGCTGAAAGTGAAGAGAACTTAAAATACTTACTGATGAAGATAAAAAAAACCACAGCCTTAAATATGGGTTGCGCCTCATTGTAAAAAAAACAAAATTCCTCACACTGGAACATCATGATAAATTGCAAAAAGATTGACACTTTCGAAGACTTTATTTGCTTGGATCCACTATCAACACTCCTGGAAGCTCACCAGCTGCTCCTTGGAGATCATATACAGGGTCGCAATGGATTGGAACTGACTCAGTGGCACTTAACAGTGTTTACTACCACTGGCACATGACATATTGTACTTAACTTATCCACTCATTTTCTGCCTTCCCTAACTATACTGTGTTCCATAAAGTCAGTTTTTTATGTGTTTCACTGTTGCATCCTCATCATCTAAAATAGACTCACAGGATTTGAGGTCATAATTGTAGTCCTAAAAATCCGCAAGGAAATCTAAGTTTTGACATTCAAAATATGTTTTATATTCAACCAATGGATTCATTTCCTAAAGTAAATATGCACTTTTTATTATAGATGCTTGCAAAAAGAGGTTCTTCCAGACCTGTCCATTTGATGCTTTTCAATGGAATTTTTTTTTTTTAAATTTCAACTGAGTGTAATTGAACTGTTTCAAAGTGACAATTATTATTATCAGAGAAGAGGGGAAGGAGGAAGAAATGAACATATTAGATTAGAGGGAACTTCAATTTGTCATCATGCTATAGGAGGAAATGGTGGTGCTATATTTTTGGCTAATCCAGAAAACCAATTATGAAAGTAAACATGAATGGTTTTCCACCTCATGGTTCAGAAGCACCTCTGTGTGTTTGTTCACTGAACTGATGTGGTGTTTTTCTTTTGATAGTTTGGAAAACAAACCAATAAGGCAATTGTATCCTCTCAATTTACTTGTGTTGTCTGATGCCATAGCTTATAATGAACCCAGTAACTGGGTTTATAATTCTGTAATTTTATGGAAGATCGGCAGCTGTAATGTTTTATCTATATGTTAACTGTTTTCCTCTTACTGTGTGTAAACACCTATCAACCTGCCAATAGGTCCATCTTTCTCCCCACCATTTGTTATTAATTGAACAGTGCCCCAATAAAAGATATATTGATATCTTAGTCCTTGTACCTGTGAATAGGGCTTGTTTGGAAATAGTATCTTTCTTTGAAGATATTGTTCATCAGATTTACATGATGTCATACCAGAGAGAGGATGTCCTAGTTCCATGTGAGTGGTATCTTATACAAGAGACATACATAGAAGAATGGTCATATAATGACAGAGGCAGATACAGCTATTGGCCAAAGAACACTAAGGACTGCCAGAAACTAGAAGAGAAGCATGGAACAACTGTTCCTCTCTGAATCTTAGAAGAAAGCAATATGGCTGATACCCACTGATTTGGACTTATGCTTCCAGAATTATAAGACAACGAATTTCTGTTCTTTAAAGCACCCCACTTTGTTGTAATTTGTCAAGGCAGCCCTAGGAAATGAAATTTTTTATCTAGCTTGATTTTTTTCACCTACAACTTCTCCCTCTAAACTCTACAACAAAACATTATGTCACTTCAATGACCTCCTGTTTTCCAAGGGCCAGAGGAGAAATCCTTCAAGTTACTACTTTCACTGCTATCATCTAGTTCAAGATATCATCATTTATTGTCTGGATTATTGCAATGGCCTCTTGTTCTAATAACTGGTAAACAAGCAAGTGTATTCTCCACTATGTACTCAGAGAGATTCTTTGCAAACTGAATCATATCATTCACTCCTCTGCCACAAACTCTCCACAACTCCCATTTCATTCAGAGAAAAAGCCATCACCTTTGCAGTAGCCATACTCAGCTCCGTACTTACACCCTGCTCTACTAGCCTTCTTGTTTTCCCTCACATATGCAGGCACATTCCCATTTCAGGACTCTTGCACTTGTTGTTCTCCTGTCTAGAACATTCTTCTCCTAGATATTTGAAAAGGTTTTCTTCTTCATCTTCTCCTGGTCTTTCTCCCAATAATATTGTATGTGCAATCTTCCCTGATGACTGTATTTAATACTGCAGTATCACTCACAATGTCAGCACTCATTTTCTTATTACGTATTTCATATTTTACTTACATTGTTGAAGGTCTGTGTCCTTGCCACTGTGTTGTAAAGGAAATGAGGGTGGAGTTTTAGTTTATTTTATTCATTGCTATTCTCAAGTGTCTGGCATGTAGAAGACACCCAATATTTATTGGAGGAATTAGTTCTATCAATGAATTAATGTATGCATGATGTTGGTCACCTACATGGGTAACAGCTATAATGGTTGTTGAATAGTTTTTCAAGAACCAATTTAAAAGATGTGGACAGACATCTAAGAGATTCATTGTTGTTATTCAATGCCATCAAGTCAGTTTTGACTCATAGTGAGCCTCTAAATATCGGGTTTTTGAAGAGCAGTTGGTGGGTTTGAACTACCAACCTTTTGGTTAAAAGCCCAGTTCTTATCCTACAGTGCCACACCACATTTTGATGCAGTTCCAATAGTGACTACATTCAAAGGAAAACAAAGCAAAACAAAAACCAGTTGCTTTTGAGTTAATTCCAACTCATGGCAACCCATGTGTGTAAGAGTAGAACTATGTTACATAGGGTTAGGGTTTCAACAGCTGATACTTTGAAAGTAAATATGGCCTTTCTTCTAAGCTATTCCCAGGCACTCAAACCTCCAATCTTAGATTAGCAGCCAACCAAAAAGAGGCAAAAATTGGCTGTGCAGGGGCTAGAATATAGTTCTTGGATCTCTTCCCTGATGTCAGGAATTGATGGAATGCAAATTGAAATCTTTCAACAAACTGATGCAGCGCTGGTGGTATTCACTAATGAATGCCAAGAAATCAAGAAGACAGCTACCTAGTCAACTGATTGGATGAGATCCTTATGTGTGCCCATTTCAAAGAGAGCTGCGCAATGAAATGTAGAAATTATCAGACAATAACATTAATATCACATGCAAGTCAAATTTTACTAAAGACAAAGTACTTCCAGAGGTTCAAGTTGGATTCACAAGAGAACTTGAAATGAGGGATATCATTGCTGACATCATATGTACTGTGGCTGAAAACAGAGAATACCAGAACGATGTTTACCTGTGATTTATTGACTATGCAAAGGATTTTGTTTGTGTGGATCATGACAAGCTACGGACATTTTGGAGAATGAGTATTCTGGAGCACTTAATTGTGCTTATAAGGATTCCGTACATAGATCAAGAGGCAGTTGTTTGAACACAACAAGGGAACACCGAATAGTGTAAAATTAGGGAAGGTGTGTGCTAGGGTTGTATTTTTTCACCATACGTATTCAATACGTATGCTGAGCAAAAAATGGGAGAAGTTGTATTATATGAAGAAATACGTGGCATTAGGACTGGAGGAAAACTTATTAACAACTTATGATATGCAGATGATACAACCTTGCTTGCTGAAAGTGAAGAGGACCTAAAATATTTACTCATGAAAATCAAAGGCCTTTGGTACGGATTGCATCTCAACGTAAAGAAAACAAAAATCCTCACCACTGGACCAATAAAAAATATCCATATAAATGGAGAAAATATTGAAGTTGTCAAAAACTTCATTTTGCTTAGATCAACCATCTACACTCATGGAAGCAGCAGTCAGGAAATCAAAGGCTGTATTGCATTAGGCAAATCTGCTGCATGAGACCTTTTTAAAGTATTGAAGAACAAAGATGTCAGTTTGATGACTAATGAGCTCCTGACCGAAGCCATGGCATTTTCAATAACTTCATATGCATTTGAAAGTTGAACAGTGAATAAGGAAGACCATCTAACAATTGATGCTTTTGAATTATGGTGCTGGAGGAGAGTATTTAAAGTACCATGAACTGCAGTAAGAACAAACCAATTTGTCTTGGAAGAAGTATAGCCAAAATGTACCTGAAAAGCCAGAATGGTCAGACTTCTTCTCTCATAGTTCAGGCACATTATCAGGATGGACTAGTCCTTGGAGAAGAATATCTTGTCTGGTAAAGTGGAGAGCCAGAGAAAGAGAGGAAGACCTCCAAGGAGATGGACTGGCACTGTGGCAACAACAATGGACTCAAGCGTGGCAACAATTGTGAGGCTGGCGCAGGATCAGGCATTGTTTCCTTCTGTTGTCCACTGGGTTGTTATGAGTCAGTACCAACTCAATAGCAAATAACAAAAACAACAAAATGAGTTGCGTGGCAACAATTGTGAGGCTGGCGCAGGATCAGGCATTGTTTCCTTCTGTTGTCCACTGGGTTGTTATGAGTCAGTACCAACTCAATAGCAAATAACAAAAACAACAAAATGAGTTGGATTATTCAACTTAATGTCAGTGGGTTTGATTTTTTGATCTAATCTCCACAATGATCTTGTAAACTCCTCAGAGGCAGAGGCCACATCTTGACATTCTCTGTTTTCTCTTGAAGTGTCTGTAAAGTCCAGCACCACCGTCCCAGTGGACACCCAGCAGATTCTTGTTGAACTGGACCTGACAGTACTGCACAACAAGTCCTGCACAACATCTATTTCTGCAGACTCACGGTGGCATATCATAAACATGTGAGGGATATGTTGTTGTTGTTAGTTGCCATCGAGTCAGTACCATCTCATAGTGACCCTATGCACAACAGAATGAAACACTGCTCAATTCTGGGCCAACCTCACTATCTTTGCGTGTGTGAGCCCATTGATGCTGACACTGTGTCCATTCACTTCGTTGGGATCTTCCTCTTTTTCTCCAACCCTCCACCTCACCAAACATGGTATCTTTCTCCAGTGACTGACAACACGTGTGAAGTATGAGAGAAGAAGTCTGGCCATCCTGGTCTCCAAGGAGCATTCTGGCTGTTCTTCTTCCAACACAGATCTATTTGTTCTGTTTGCAGTCCATGATACTTTCGATATTCAATTCTTCAGTGGACTTCCTTACTCACCATCCAACTTTCACATGAATATGAGGTTATTGAGAATACCATGATTTGGGTCAGGCACACCTTAGTCCTCAAACTGACATCCTTACTCTTCAACACTTTAATGAGGTCTTGTGCAGCAGATTTGCCCAATGCAATACGTCATTTGATTTTTTGACTTTTGCTTTCATGAGTGTTGATGGTTGATCCAAGTAAAGCGAAGTCATAGACAATTTCAATCTTTTCTCCATTTATATAGATGCTATTTATTGGTCCAGTGGTAAGGCATTTTCTTTTCTTTACATTGAGATGAAACCCATACTGAATGCTGTGGCCTTTGATCTTCATCAGAAATAAGTATTTTAGGTCCTCTGGACTTTCAGCAAGCAAGGTTGTATCACCACATATCGTAGGTTGTTAATGAGCCTTCCACCAATCCTGATACCATGTTTTTCTTCATATAACCAAGCTTCTCTGATTATTTGTTCAGAATGCAGATTGAATAATTATGGTGAAAGAATACAAAAATACAAAATTTCCTAATTTAAAACCACCACTTGGTCTATGTACAGGTTCCTAATGAGCACAATGAAGTGTTCTGGATGGATATGTAGCGTGAAGGAATAGTATTCTTTCACATTATATATAAAACAAATGAAGAGTGAAGCTGAAGCAGAGAATTATTTCATTGTGGGTTAATGACTGCCTGCATTTTCACTAAGCTGAGGGACTTTGGGTGATTTTCATGCAGTTGTCTTCCAATCTCCTCTAAGCATGCCTCCACTCCTATACAACTCCTTAACAACCTTGCCATTTTCTTGCCTTTAAGATAAAATGCCTGACTATCTCCTTCCAAAAGCCATCCAGTGAAAACCGTCTATTATCAGGAGGGTGCATTTGGTTCTCTTGTACATGGTGTTGTCATGAATCAAGGGTCAACTCAATGGTAGCTAACAACAGCCTCTTGGCTTCGAAAACATGAACCTCAAGTCCACAGAAGTCAAGTTATTGGCTTAAATGATAACACAATCTAGATGTGAAGCTAGCATACATTTATAGCCTCTTCTTTTATACTCAAGCTCCTGAAACATACTAATGTTCTTAAATTTTGTTTAGTTTTGTTTTAAACAACCTTATCACCCTTTTAAAAGTCTAACTTGGTCTTCCAAGATTTTCTGTTTTCTGTTCACACAAATATTTTCTTACCTTATGGTCTGCAGTCTGTTCTGAGACCCACATGGTGAACTCAATAAACATGGAGACATACAAAGCTGTTGGGAGTCTGGTGGAGACAGAGCTCTGCGTGGATTCACAAATTACTCATGACAGGTGAGCACAGCATCCCATGTGCCTCAACAATGAACTGGACATCAAAGGGAGCAGCTGTCCTTAGGATTTTTTTTTTTTTTTAACTCTTAAGTGTCCTTCAAGTTTATTCTCCTTCCCTATTTCTTCAATTTTATCTCTTGAAGCCTAAAATTGCACCTGGATCTTTGAATTGACTGTCCTTCATATCATAAATATTTTTAATTTTTTACCCAGTTGTCAGTATTGCCAAGTCTATTCATTTTCTAGAGCTGCCATATAAAGTTCCACAAATTAGGTAGTTTATAAGAAGAAAAATACTATTCTGGAAATTATATATCTGATATCAGGGTTCCACCCATGATGATTCCTTCTGAAGGTCTGAGAGCTGAGAGACAACTGTTCCATCCTTCTAATTTCTTGTAGCAGCTAATATCCTTAGTGTCTTTTGACTCTTAGATGCTTCACTCCAATCTCTTCATCTGTTATCACATGGTTGTCTTCCCTCGGTGTCTTAAATATGTAAATAAGAATTCATTACATTATGTAAAACAGCATAAAAATTATTGCAGAAAGCAAAATAATTATTTGATGACATACCTTAAGTATTTAGAGAAAAAAACAACCAAGCCCTATTCCCATATTTCTTAGAAATTAAAGTAAATTAAGAAAGTAAATGTAAATAATTAAAAGCCTGGAGAAAACATACCTTACGTTGGAATGAAAGAGAGAAATTTTTAAGCATTCAAGAGAAGTCACAAATGAAACAAAATTTAGATTTGTAATCTAAACATTTTAAATGTCCCTATGTCAAAAAAACAAACAAAAAATTGAAGAACAAAATAAGACAACACGCATATTGGAAGTATTTCAGATAAAATGCTAATACTTTGAATATAGAAAGCGATTATAACCCAATTAAAAAGGAGTAGGAATCAAATCACAGGAGACAAAATGTAAATGGATAATTGGCATAAAATGTTAAGTCTCACTCAAATTAAGACACTTTTTTTTTCTTTGAGCAAATTAGCCACATTTCTTTCAGTAGTAATTTCTACTGCTGGTTAAGTTGTGGTAAAACTGGGAGGGTCTCACTTTCTGAGAGTCAAAACAAGTACATCTAACCAATAGAACTATCTCAAAAGGGATTTGGGACAATCATGCATTTGTAACCAGTGTAACCATCTGTAACCCGTGAAAAACAATTTTCTGTAGTGTGTGTCATGTGGTGAAACATCCACCACTGTTTATGTCAAGACAGCCCCACCTCATGATTAAAAGCATGGTGTGAATCTTAATGGGTTACATAGTTCCTCACATGTTTGCATGCTTTTATATATTTATATCTTATATATTATAGTCTGCTATTTTGGATTTGTTGCTGTCAATTTAGCTCCCAACTCATGGTGATCCCACAATGAAACAAAACACTCCTAGTCCTCCACCATCTGCATAATCAACTATAGATACAACCATTATGATTCGTAAGATTTTCATTGTTGGAGTGGATGACTGGATCTTTCTTTCTAGTTTATCTTAGTCTTGACGTGCCACTGAACCCTGCTCAGGATCATAGCAATATGCAAGCTTCCACTGACAGAGAGGTAGTGGCCTTACATTGGGTGCATCAGCCAGGAATCAAACCCAGGTCCCCTTGATGGATGGCAAAAATTCTACTACCAAGTCACCAATGCCTTATTGTTTTGAATTTAGTTACCCAAAATATAAAAATGCCATTAGTCTGGAACATTGCTGGGAAACTAGCTGTTATGAATTGAATTGTGTCCCCCTCCAAACTCTGTTAGAAAATCCTAGTGCCTGACTTGTCGATATCACATTTGGAAATAGGTTTTTCTTTGTTATGTTACTAAGGCCATATCATGTAGGTTGTATCTTCTTTAAAAAAAGAAATTTCATTGTGATTTGAGTGAGGATTTACAGTGCAAATCAGTTTTCTATTCAACAATTTATACACGTTTTGTTTATGTAGGCTGTATCTGAAACCAATCATATTTAAGAAAAACACAGAAGAGAGAAGCTAGTGAGATCTCAACATGGCACAATTTCTAAATGGTCCTCCAGAGCCTGTGAATAGAATGATATATCATTCCCATAATTTTCTATTATATGGCAAAGTAGAGCTTCAGAGAGGAAGATTATCCTGAGATATATGCAAGGCTTCAATGTAATCACAAAGGCCATTGAAAGCAGGGAGGTTTCTCTGGCTGGTGGTAGAAGGAATGACAGAAATATTCCAAGTAAAAAAGCACTCCACTTATTGTTGTTGTTTGAAGATGGAGGAGTAACTTAAGAAGAAGAAGTTGAAGGAAGCCCCATTTGACAGCCAGCAAGGAAACAGGAAACTCAATCCTACAGCCCTGATGTGAGAGTTAAGGTTTTGAGTCAACTGGGTTGGCTCAGAATTCTCAGTGGTTTAGCATTTAATATATAGTTATAACCTCCATGTTGATATTTAATATGATGCAATATCCCAAAATGTGATCTTATGTGATCAGCTCTGATCTGATGTAATTGTCCTGTGTGTTGTAAATCCTCACTTCAATGATGTTAATGAGGCCAGATGCAATCTATAGAATTAGGAGTCGATCTCTTTTGAGCTATAAAAAGAGAAAGAAGTGATCAGAACTCACAGGGACTTACTACTACTAAGAAAGAAGACCTAGCCAAGAGTGGAATGTATCCTTTGGACCTGGGATCCATGCACTGTGAAGGTCTTGCTAGGTGCCATGGGGTCAACACTATGGCTAGGTGCCATAGTGGCCCTACACCCAATAAAATGAAACATTGCCTGGCCCTATGCCAGCCTCACAACTGTTGTTACATTAATGTCATCACAATGCCAATCCACCATGTTGGGAGTCTTCCTCATTTTCATTGACCCTCTACTTTACCATGCATGATGTTCTTCTTCAGGGACTGGCCCCTCCTGATAACATGTCCAAATTATAAGACAAAGCCTCAGAATCCTGGCTTCTAAGGAGCATTCTGGTTAAACCCCTTCCAAGACAGGTTTGTTTGTTCTTCTGGCAGTCCATGTTACTTTCACTATTCTTCTTCAACACAGTACTTACACACATCAATTCTTCCTTATTCATTGTAAACTTTCACATGCATATGAGGCTATTGAAAATACTATGACTTGGGTCAGATGCCTTAATCCCCAAACTGGTATCCTTGGTCTTGAATATTTTAAACAGGTCTTGTGCAACAGCTTTGATTAAGGTGATGTGTACTTTGATTTCTTGACTGGTTCCACCACCATGAGTGTTAATTGTGGATTCAAGCAAAATGAAGTCTTTGACAACATCAATCATTTCTCCATCTATCATGGTGTTATTTATTGGTCTTGTTGTTAGGATTTTTGTTTTCTTTACACTGAGGTGCAATCCATACTGAAGACTGTAGTCCTTGATCTTCCACATGAAATATTTTAAGTCCTCTTCACTTTCAGAAATCAAGGTTGTGTCATCTGCATATCGCAGGTTATTAATGAGTCTTCCTTTGATGCTGATACCATGTTTTTCCTTATATATTCCAACTTCTCAGATTATTTGCTCAATATACAGATTGAATCAGCATGGTGATATAATACAACCTTGGCACATGTCTTTCCTGATTTTAAACTATATTCAGTATCCCTTTGTTCTTTTCTAAAGCCTGCCTCTTCGTCTATTTACAGATTCCTCGTGAGCACAATTCAGTGTTCTAGAATACCCACTTTTTGCAATGTTATCCATAGTTTGTCATGCTCCACACAGTAAAAAGCCTTTACATAGTCAATAAATCACAATTAAACATCCTTCTGATATTCTCTACTTTCAGTGACAGTCCACCTAATGCCAACAATGAATTCCTCCATTTCAGGTCCTCTACTGATTCCTGCTTGAATTTCTGATAATTTTCTGTCAACATATTGTTGCAGCCTTTTTTTTTTTTTTTTTTTTGCCGTCAGCAACATTTTAATTGCATGTGATATTAATGATGTTGTTAGATGAATTCTTCATTCCACTGGGTTACCTTTCTTTGGGATGGGTCCAATATGGATATCTACCAATCAGTTGTCCAGGTAGCCATCTTCCCAATTTCTTGACATAGATGAGTGAGTGTCTCAGGGGCTGCATCAATTTGCTGAAAGATTTCAATATATATTTTGTCAATACCTGGAGCCCTGTTTTTTACAAATACCTTCAGCAAATCTGGACTTCTTCCTTCAATACTATTGGCTCTTGATTACATGTTACCTCCAGGTCTTTGCACATTTCATTATAATATTTGACTTGACCTTCTTGAAATTTTCTTTGAAATTTTCTGTTCAGCTCTGACTTTCTGATTTCTTCCATTTGCTTTAGCATCTCTACACAGGAGAAGAGTTCTCAGAGTCTCTTCTGACATCCATTTTGGTCTTTTCTTTCTTTCCTGTCTTCTTATTGAACTTTTGCTTTCTTACTGCATGATATTCTTGATGTCATCCCACAGTTCTTTTGATCTTTAGTCATTAGTGTCTAATGCATGAAATACATTCTTAAGATGGTCTCCAAATTCATGTGGGATATGTTCAAGGTCATATTTTTGCTTTCATGGACTTGTTTTAAATTTCTTCAGCTTCAGCATGAACCTGCATATGAGTAATTGATGATGTGTTCAGTCTGCCCCTGGCCTTGCTTTGGATGATGATATGGAGTTTTTCCACAATCTCTTCCAACAGATGTAATCAGTTTGATTCCTGTGTATTCCATCTGGTGATGTCAATGTGCATAGCTGACTTCCATTTTGTTTTCAGAAAGTATTGCAAAATCCTTTCATGCAATCTCCAGCATCATTTATCTCACCAAACCCATATTTTCCACCTACTGATCCTTCCTCTTTGTTTCCAATCTTGGCATTCCAATCAATATATCGCCATTACATGTTTGATCAATTTCAGACTGAAGAAGTTGATTTGTTGTTATGGATTCCAACTCATAGCCACCCTGTATAGGGCTTTCAAGGAGCTGCGGGTGGGTTTGAGCTTCCAACATTGTGGTTCTCAGTCCAGTGCTAATCTTACAGTCCCACACCAGGAGACCAGAAGAAGTTGGTAGAATTCTTCAGTGTCATCATCAATTGATTTAGTGGTTGGAGCATAAATTGGAAAAACTGTGATATTAACTGACCTTTCTTGTAGGCAGCATTGTAATCCAAGATAGGTGTTCAAGTGTTCTTTATGATGTTGAATGAATGCTATACCATTCCTCTTGAATGTGGCATTCCCAATATATTAAATTATATATTTGGCTAATTAAAAATGGCTAATACCTGTCCATTTCAGCTCACTAATGCCTACGATATTGATCTTTATGCATCCCTTTTCATTTTTAACAACTTCCAATTTTCCAAGATTCATACTCTGGACATTCCATGTGCCAATTATTGATGAAGGCTTGCAGCTGGTTCTCCTCATTTTGAATTGTTCCCCATCAGCAAATGAGGATCTCAAAACTTTACTCCATTCATGTCATCAAGGTCAACTCTACCTTGAGGAGGCAGCTCTTTCCCAATTGTATTTTGAGTGTCTTCTAATCTGAGAGGCTCATCTTTTGGCATTATATCTGTCAATATTCTGGTGCTATTCATAATGTTTCATTTTCTGGCACTATGTGCTACAATGTTCTGCTTTTATTCATAAGGTTTTCAGAAGTAATTTGCCTGCCCTTCTTCCTAGTCTGTCTTAGCTTGGGAGCTCCACTGAAACCTGTCCACTATGGTTGATCCTGCTTGTATTTAAAATGTTACTAACATAGCTTTCAGCATCATAGAAACATGTAAGCCACTACCATACAACAAACTGATGGATGAGTGGTTGTGAAGTTCCTAGATCCAGAGGAAGATTGATGCCAAGACACATGGAGGAGATCACTAAGGAACACTGAGCCTACAGATGCTGAAAGGAGAAAAGGACCTTTTTGCAGAGCTAGTGCTCTGAACTTGGACTTTTGGCCTCCTAAAGGAGCTCTGGTAGCATAGTGGTTATGAGTCAGGCTGCTAACCTCAAGGTCAGCAGTTTGAAACTACCAGCACTTCCATGGGGGAAAGATGAGGCTTTCTGTCCCCATAAATATTTTCAGCCTCAGAAACCCTATACAGGGTTATTATGAGTTGGAACCGACTCCATGGCACATAACCAACCACGAAACTGTGAGAGAATACATTTCTGTTTGTTAAAGGCATTCACCTAAGGATCTGAATTTGCCAACAGCATAAAAGGACTTGGAAGCAAATTATCTTTCAGAGCTTTCAGATGTAATTCCAGCCCTGCTAAGACATTGATTGTAATTTTGTGAAACTAAGCTGAGAATCTAAAAAGAGTGTGCTAAAGTCTGACCTATAGAACTGCAAGCTAATAAATGAGTGATGTTTTAAACTGATGGTTATGAGATAATTTTTCATATAACTATCAAAAGCTTAAGCTGATCATGTCACTGAGGACTTAGAAAGTTGGACTTATAAACAGCTTTCAGAAGCTGGGCAGAATCTCTCTCTCTATATATATCTATCTATCTATCTATCTATATATATATATCACTATTATTGATGTTTATGCACCAACCACTAAATCCAGTGATGATGAAATTGAAGAACTTTTTCAGTCTGTAATTGATCAAACATGTAATCAAGATGTATGGATAACTACTGATGATTGGAATGCAAAGTTTGGAAATGAAGGAGGATCAGTAGTTGGAAAATATGATCTTGGTGGTAGAAATGATGCTGGATATTGCATGATAGAATTTTGTAAGATCAATGTCTTCTTCATTGCAAATTCTTTTTAAAATGACATAGAAGGTGGTTATACATATGGGCTTCACCACATAGAATACACATAAATCAAGTCAGCTATATCTGTGGAAAGAGATGGTGGAACTGCTCCATATTATCAACCACAATAAGGCGTGGGGAAGACTGTGACTAGATCATTAATTTCTCACATGCAAATTCAAGCTGAAGCTGAAGAAATTTAAAACAAGTCTACAAGAGTGAAAATGTGACCTTGAATATACCCCACCTGACTTTAGAGATCATCTCAAGAACATATTTGATGCATTAGACAGTAATAACTAAAGACCAAAAGAGCTGTGGGATAACATCAAGAATATAGGAAAAAAGCAAAAGGTCAACAAAAAGAAAAGAATGAAAAATACCAAAAGGGATGTCTAAAAGGATTGAAAATTCCACTCTAGTGTACATATGCTGAAGCCATGCAAGAAATAAGGATGTAAAAGAGCTGAACAGAAAAATTGTTTTAAAAAGTCAAATATTATAATTAAATGTGCAAAGACCTAGAGTGAGCAAACCAAAAGGGAAAAACATTCTAATATTTCTCAAGCTGATAGAACTGAGGAAA
>NW_006408567.1:18208560-18210946 GCF_000296735.1 Chrysochloris asiatica | reverse complement strand
TAGAACACTTAATTGTGCTCAGGAGGAACTTGCACATAGACCAAGAGAAAGTAATTTGAACAAAACAAAGAGACACTAATTGGTTTAAAATCAGGAAATGAAAGATGTGTGCCAGGGTTTATTTTTTCACAATATTTATTCAATCTGTATGTTGAGCAAATAATCTGAGAATCTGGAACATATGAAGAAGAATGTGGCATTAAGACTGGAAAAAAAAAATTAAGAACCAATACACAGATGATACAACCTTACTTGCTGAAAACAAAGTGGACTTAATACTTACTGATGAAGATCAAAGACCACAGTCTTTAGTATAGGTTGCACCTCAAAGTAAAGAAAACAAAAATCCTCACAACAGGACTAGTAAACAACAACCATATAAAAGGAGAAAAGCTTGAAGTTGTCAAACTTCATTTTGCTTAGATCCATCATCAACACTCATGGAAGCAGCAGTCAAGAACTCAAATGATATAGTGCATTAGGCAAATCTGCTGCACAAGACCTTTTTAAAGTGTTCAAGAGCAAAGATGTAAGTCTGAAGACTAAAGTGTGCCTCACCCAAATCATAACATTTTCAGTAGCCTCATATGCATGTGAAAATTGGACAGTGAATAAAAAAGACCAGAGAAGATTTTATTCATTTTAGTTATGGTGTTGGAAAAGAATATTAAAGATACCATAGACTACCAGATGAACAAACAAAACTGTGTTGGAAGAAGTACAACCAGAATGCTACTTAGAAGCCAGGATAAGCCAGAATTTGCCTCTTTTACTTTTGGTATAATATCAGGAGGGACAGGTCCTTATTGTAAGATATCTTACTTGGTAAAGTGGAGGGACAGTGAAAAAGAGGGAGACCCCCAGTCAAAGGAAACCCTACGGATCACAGTTATATTCTGATACACATAGGGTTTCCATGAGCAACTGCTATTTTGGGTTTTATAGTAAGGTGACTGAGGTAGGTCTCCACCAGGTCATTCCAAAAGCTACAATTGGTAGGTTGTGTGGCTGGGCTTACACTAGCTTCTAGACATCCACGTTTAAATCAGTCTAGAACTTAAATTCATTTTAGGTTACAGTCATGTTCCTCACAAGGTCTGTCATAGGCTTTGCTTGGGAAGCCACCTTTCTACCCATTGGTTAGGATTTCTACACCTGCTTTTGTATTGCTTACTCCCTGACTGCCTTATATAAAGAATGTGATCTCATCTGTATTTGCCTTCACAGATTAGAATAACTACAGGTTCTGGAACACTTGACAGACGCTCATTGCAGGCCACACTCTTCCCAGCTTTCTTTATCCTTTTTCAGATTCACAATGAGGAAACTCAAATGCACACAGCCAGGAGACATATAACCTCATGCATGCAAAAGCTGGACAGTGAATAAGGAAGGCCTTAGAAAGAATGTCACATTTGAGTTATAGTTTTGTAGGAGAATATTGAAAGTGCCAAAAGAACAAACCTGTGTTGGAAGAAGTAGTCAGAATGCACATAGGAAGATAGGATGACCAGAGTTCATCTCTCATACTTTGGACATATTGTTAGGATGGACCAGTCACTGGAGAAGGATATCATGTTTGGTAAGGTGGAGGGTCAGAGAAAAAGAGGAAGACCCCCAGCAAGATGGATTGGCAAAGTGATAGTATCAATGGCTCAAGCATGGCAATAGTGAGGTTGATCCAGGACCAGGCAGTGTTTCGTTCTGTTGTGCATAGGGTCGCTTTGAGTTGATACCGACTCGATAACACCTAACAACCACAACAACAATAGGAGACATAGTGTGACCTTATTTTTTTATTGTTTTTGTTTTGTTTTGTTTTTCATTGCCACCGTGTATGGTTTTGCCTTCTAATTATTGCCAAATATTGGCCACAACCCATGAGATAAGAGTTGGAATCATTTGTCAAAACCCTTTGGCATTTAAAGCCACCCTTTGCCTGCTAGTCTTCCATTAATCAATTCAATACAAACCCACTTCCACAGAGTCAATTCTGGCTCATAGCAACACTGTAGGCAGAATATTTATAACTGTAGCTCTTTAAAGAAGACAACTACCACATCTTTCTTTTATGGAGCAGCTGATGGGCTTGAACCAGTGGTTATCACTCCAGTGTTTAACCTATAGATAATCACACCAGGACTCCAAGGCTTGCCAGCATAGAATCCTCTAATAAAACAATACAAAAAAGTAAGTCTACTCCAGTAATCACCTCCAACATACCAACCACCACTTTCCCATCAATGAGGAGCCAAGGCATAACTATGTCTTCTTGCTGAAAGCACAAGACGTCAGACAAAGCCACAAAACAACACCATTAAAAAGCAATACAAATCCATTGCCATCAAGTCAATTCCCACTTAGAGAGACCTTATAGGATAGAGTG
>NW_006408567.1:18200964-18207166 GCF_000296735.1 Chrysochloris asiatica | reverse complement strand
AGCGTCCTCTGTCAAACCATTATATTTGTTGGCATACTGCCATTGTCCCTCCCAGAACATTCAGACTGTGTGAATCTATTCAGATCACCGTGGTTTCAGGACTGTGTATATAACAGTATTTACCTCTGTTGCCTTTAACTCTTGCATTCCTCCTGGTGTCTCCTGCCACCATCATTTTTTCTTTTTTTTTTTTGCTGACCTTTCTCTTATTGTATATTGTCTTCCCCTTCACTACAGTTAACACATATCTACCCTCTAAGCAATAAGTTATGCTCCCTACGCCCTCAGCTCTGGTAACCATCAAAGAATGTTTCTTTTTGTTTGGGAATCTTTTCTTGGCTTTTACAATAGTGCTCTCATACAGAAATTGTTTTTCCACTGATGAATGATACTTTCAGCCCAAAGAAGCTAACTATAGAGCTCCTGTAATTTACCACTTTTTAAAAAAACAATTCAAAACAGTAAATAGTATTTTAACAACAATGAAGACGATCCACAAACAAATCAATGAAATAATTTACTGCTTAATAATTTGTACAACTCTTATACCAAAGATTTTTTTTTTTTAATTTTTAGAAAGAATTATGTGTTGTTGTTGTTAAGTGCCATTGAGTCAGTTCCAATTCAAAGCAACCCTGTATAGTGTTTCTAAGTAGCAGCTGGTGAGTTTGAATTGCTACCCTTGTGGTTCACAGTCCAGTGCTGATCCTACAGCACCACACCAGAAGAACATTTATGTCTTGTGGTGTTTATTAAATATCAATATTAGTTTAAAACCTTCTGTTAAGAATAAACCATATTTTATAAAAGCTGAGAGACAGATAATGATTGGAGGTTAGGCTAAACACAAAACATTTTAGTATATTTTATAACAGTTGCAGATAAAACTGAATGATAAAAATTTCCACTAGTTGTACCAGTACACCTGCATTTTCTGGAAGACATGTGGCAGGGATGTGAGATGGTCAGGCATCAGTTTGTAAAGCTTTGACTTAGAACTGACACCCATTATCTTCTTTTTTGACATGTTTTTAGGATCCCTGCCTAAATCAACATAAAGAATTGATGAGCAATTGTTAGAATCTGTGATGTTGTAGATAGAAAGATAGGTAAACAGCCTCTCTTGAGTCAATTCCAACTCATCATGACCTTATGTACAACAGAACAGAACATTGCCAGGTTCTTGCATCAGCCTCACAACTGCCAGCCTGTTCTTATCCATCTTTGTGTCTATTGACCCCATTCATCTCAATGGTGGTCCCTCACCCTTGCTGGTCCTCTACTTCACCAAATATGAGATTCCTGTGAATGATGGTAGCATTTTGGTTATGAGTCCGACTGCTAACCTCAAGGCCAGAAGTTCAAAACTACCAGTTGTTGCACAGGAGAAAGATAAGGCTTTCTGCTCCCATGAAGATTTACAGCCTTGGAATTCTATGCAGGGTTGGTGTGAGTCGGAACTGTCTCCATGGCATACAACCACCACCACCACGCCAATGATATACTCAGTGTGAGAAAGTCAAACAAAATACTTTTGTGTTTCACTGGTTTTCATCAACTGCTTTCAGAAGTAGATATCCAGGCTTTTTGTCATAATCCGTCTTATTCTGGAAGTGTTTTTGAAGCCTGTCCACCATGGATGACC
Organism: Chrysochloris asiatica; assembly: GCF_000296735.1. NCBI lineage: Eukaryota > Metazoa > Chordata > Mammalia > Afrosoricida > Chrysochloridae > Chrysochloris > Chrysochloris asiatica. Next base: position 18,205,521 of record NW_006408567.1, on the reverse strand, counting down.
CTGCTGATATTTGAAATATCAGTGACATAGCTTCCAATATCATAGAAACATACAAGTTACCACAATAGGACAAATTGGGGGACTAAGCTGTAGATACTAATAGTTGTTGTTAGGTGCCATCCAGTTGGTATGGGCTCATAGTGACCCTATGCACAACAGAAGGAAACACTGCACTAGTTCTGAGGCTACCTCACATCCTTGCTACACTGGAGCCCATGGCTGCTGTGACTTGGGATCTTACACCTTTTCTCTTTTAGCAAGATAAAAGAAGTTACTATAGACAATGAATTTGAATCACAGGAGAGTGCTCAGAGAAAACTTAGCTTGAAAGAGAAAGAGAGAGCGAGCTAGATATAGATAGAGAGACTATCCTATGTTGAAGTCCAAAAACCCAAATGCAACAACAACTCCAACAGGCCTTAATGAAAGCATTGAGGATTAAAATAAACTACAGGTCTTAGTAGAAGACAGACACAAATATGAGGCATCCAAGACTAAATCTTATATTAAGCTGTATGAACAGAAATATATTTTCAAGAAAAGGGAGATGGTATGTCTGTTCTCTTCTAATCTATTCACATTACAGCTGGTATATTATATTCAGATCTAAGTGATAGGTGAAGCAGAAGAAATTTAGCATATATTAAAAATGAGTAATTCAGACCATAGCATTCCTTTTCCATTACTGGCTTGGAATGAGGTATATGTGTGAGAGAGAAAGTGTGCATGTGTGTGTGTATGTATGTATGAGAAAATGTGAAGAGGTCTGTGAATGTGTTTGAGAACATGAGTGTGTGTGAGAGTGACTAGTTATAAATGTGTGAAAGGGTGATTGTGTAAGTTTGTGTGAGAGAGTGTGTGGGAATGTGTAACAGGAAGTGTGTGAGAAAGAACATGAATGTGTGGACACTCTGTATGTGTTTGTGGCTGTGTGAGAGAGACTTTATGTGTGTATATGTGACAGAGTATGAGAGCATGCGTGTATGAATGTATATTTTCCTAGATTTTCAAGGTCCTTGTTTTAGTTCTTCTGAAAAAAATGTGAAATCTTCTCTCTTCCTTTGTGTGAAACATAGGCATTTACCAAGGGTAAGGCAAATGATTTGTGATCACTTCAGATTACAATTGGAGAACAAGGAAACCCCAGAGATCAGAAAATTATAGCACTATCTGAGCCCCTCTGACATAAATAACTTAATGGGTGAATTATTCTATTCTGATAGGGAGACATAAGTCTCACTTATACAGTAATGACATTTTAATTGCTAGAAGTTAATCTTGGCATGTTGAACTGACCACAGATACAAACAGAACTCAGCTGCCATGACAGAAAGTGTGTCCTTGTCTTGCTTTTTCAAATCTGTCAACCAGAAACCCTGCAACCAGCCTAGATTTGTTCAGAAGGGTGATGGCATCACCAATTTCCCCAGCAATATTGCATTCTGTCAGAGCAAAACTTTTCTTCTGTAACCTTTGACGTTGTACAAACCAAATTGGAATGAATACAAAGATTTAGTATCATTGGACCGTGGACAGAATATTATGGATTTTCCAAAATGGACTAAAAACATAGACTTCATTGAAAGACCCATCTGTCACTGTTAATATCAGCAATTTGTGGTTGATGATAGATTGTCTACATTCTGTCCTTCTCACTCGCTAACAGAGCCTTCCTTCAACATTGTTGTTGTTGTTTTTAAGTGTCGTAGAGTCATTTCTGACCCACAGCGATCCTGTATTGGGTTTCCAAGGAGCAGCTGGTGAGCTTGAACCATGGACCTTGCAGTTCAAATGGCTTTGCAGTCTGGCACATTAACCCACAGCACCATACATCAAGTCAGTCCCTGACTCATAGTGACACCATTCACAATGAAACAAAAGTCCTGTACCATGCCTGTGACCAATTGTGCATCAGACCATTGTGACCCATAGGGTTTTGACAGGCTGTTTGAAAGTAAGTCACACCAGGCCTTTCTTCCTAATCCATCTTACTATGGAAGCACTGCTGAAGTCTGTTCAGCATCATAGAAACACATAAGCCTCCACTTACAGGCTGGTGATGTCTGTTCATGAGATGCATTGGTCAGGAGCCCAGGTTCCCCATAAGAAAGGCCAGAATTCTACCACTGGATTATCCCCGAGACTAAAAATGCTAGAGACTAAACTTCTCAAGCTCTCTTGCAGCTAGGATTGGTTGTATAGCCTAGTTTTGGCCAATGAGACATAAGGGAAATTTTGCAGGAGTGGTTTTTAGGAAAGATTGTCTTGTGTGATGAGAAACAGAAAGACACTGAAAAGAAGACACCCTGCAGTACTGCTGGGGTTTTAACATTCATCTACATTAATTTTGTCTTGAGTGTAAACACAAGGTATTCTGTATCACATGTACATCTTACTATTTTGAAATAAAGTATTCAAAGCTAAGTAGCTCCCTCATATACTAGTACCTAATTTCCAGGTGGATAGGTGATGAGAAGTGGTGGGAAATTTTCCTACACATGTGGCAAAAAATAAAACAGTCTAACCAGAGTTTAGTCCGCTCTGACTCATGGTGACCCCAAGTGTGTCAGAGAAGTACTATGCTCCATAAGGTGGCAATGACTGATTTTTCAGAAGTAGATTACCAGGCCTTTATTTCAAAGTGCCTCTGGTAGACTCAAATCTACAACCTTTAAGTTAGCAACAAGTCAAGTCTGAACAGATATGGGACATAGAGTGGGACTATACCCATTAATACAAAAAGATTTGACAGAGGATATTTGTACATGTGTATTTACCTTTGTTGCAAATATATTCATGAATGAGCATACTTGGGGCAAACTTATTAAAATGTCTTTGACATAATCCAATATCTTAAAGGAGTGATCGTTAGGCAAGGGACTACTCAGAACTAGTAGTCTCATCTCAGGGAACAACAAAGTCAATTGGCATAGCACAGCCTACAAAGACATTGTTCTATAGTCTACTTTGAAGAGTTGCAACTGAGATCTTAAAAACTCATGAGCAGCCATCTAAGATGCAACTATTGGTCTCTTCCTGTCTGGAGGAAAAAAAGAGTAGAGAAAGTTGAAGACACACGGAAACAATTAGTCCATAAATGTCAGTCTCCATGATCCTGTGATCATAAGAACTAGATGGTGCCCTGTTACCACTACCAACTTCTCTGAAAGGGATTTCATTGGATGGTCCTCAATAGCATGGGAGAAAATGTGGAACAATACTCAAAATTATAAAAGATACCAGATTTACTGATAAGATAGAGATGGTGGAGACCCATAAACTATGGTCCTTGTTAACCTTTCAGGTCTAAAACTGAACTCACCCCTGTGACTCACTTTTCAGCCAAAGGATGGGCAGGATTATATGGGGAGCACTATTGGAGTACTGGTGTGGTTAATACGTTCGACTATAAAACTGGTTTGAACTACAAGATCAGTGGTTCAGGCTCACCAGCTTCTCCTTGGAATCCCTATGCAGGGACACTCTGGGTCGGAACCAACTTGATGTTAACAACAACAGGGAAGCACACACATTTTTAGAATGCTCAGCCATTTGAATTCAAGGAACAGGATTTACTCAAGGACAAAGTTCAGAAGTGTTAGGAAAGAAGGAGAAATGCAAAGAGAAACACAGTAGAATAAGTGGTGCTGTATTATGGGGATTGCAATCAGTGACGTGAAACAAAATGTGTATGTCTTATTGAATGGAAAATTGGTCTGTTCTTTAAACCACCACTATTATTGCTGTTGTTGTTGTTGCTAGGTGCCTTTGAGTAGGCTCCAATCCTATGCACAACAGAATGAAATACTGCCTGGTCTTGTACCATTCTCACTATCATTACACTTGAGCCCATTGCTGCTGCCCCTGTGTCAAGTCATCTCATTAGGAGTCCTCCTATTTTTTGCTTACCCTCTACTTTACCAAGCTTGATGTCCTTCTCCAGGGACTCGTTGCTCCTAATAACATGTCCAAAGTATGAGAAACAAAGTCTTGCTATCCTGGTTCTAGAATACCCATTCTTCCCTATGTTCTACTTTCACTGAATTCACTAAAATGGTTTTGTTTTTGTTTGTTTGTTTTTAAATAGAAAAGAAATGGGACAATGGTTTTATTTTATTTTGCCTTGTTGTTAAGTGCCATGGAAACAGTTCTGACTCATAGCGATGCTAAGAACAAAGAATGAAATGCCTCTTGGTCCTGCACCATCCTCGACAAGATGGATTGACACAATGGCAGTGACAATTGCTGCCGCTATGTCAATCCATCTTGTTGGGGGTCTGCCTCTTTTTTTTCATCCCTTCACTTTACCAAGCATGATATACAGGGACTGCTCCTTACTGAAAGTATGTCCAAAGTATAAGAGACAAAGTTTGGCCATCTTGGCTTCTAAAGAGCATTCTGGATGTACGTCTTCCAACACAGATTTTTTTATTCTTCTAACAATCCACGGTACCTTTAATATTCTTCTCCTAATTCCATAACTAAAATGCTTCAATTCTTCAACCATCTTCCTTATTCATTGTTCAACCTCCACATGTACATGAGGTTATTGAAAAT
>NW_006408567.1:18198288-18199169 GCF_000296735.1 Chrysochloris asiatica | reverse complement strand
CATTGATTAGTGAATACCACCAGCGCTGCATCAGTTTCTTGAAAGATTTCAATTTGCATTTCATCAATTACCAGAGTTTTGTTCTTTGCCACTGTCTTCAGTGCACATTAGACTTTTTCCTTCAGTACCATTGGCTCTTGTTCATATGCTACTTCTTGGAATGATTGAACATCAACCATTTCTTTTTGGTACAAGGACTGTCTATTCCTTAAACCTGCTGTTTTTGCTTCCTGGATCAGTCAATATTTATCCCAAAGAATCCTTCAGTATTGGAAGTTGAATTTTCTTCCTCAGTTCTTTCAACTTGAGAAATGTTGAGTACGTACTTCCCTTTTGGTTTTCTAACTCCACATTTCATTAGAATATTTTACTTTGTCTTCTAGAGCTGCCCTTTGAAATTTTCTGTTCAGCTCTTTCACTTCTTCATTTTTTTTTTCCCATTTGCTTTTGCATCTCTGTGCTGGAGTGCATTTTTTTAGAATCTCTTTTGACATCTATTATGGTCTTCTTTTTCTTCCTCGTCTTCTCAATGACTTTTTGCTTTCTTCCTGTTGATGTTCTTGATGTCATGCCACAACATTTCTGGCCTTCAGTCATTAGTGCTAATGCATCAAATATTCTTCAGATGATTGCTAAATTCAGGTAAGATATGTTTAAGATCATATTTTGGCTTTTGTGGACTTGTTTTAATTTCTATAGCTTCACCCTTAACTTGCATATGAGCAATTGACAATCTGTTCTACAGTCTGTCCCTGGCCTTGTTTTGACTAATGATATGGAGCTTTTCCACAGTCTCTTTCTACAGACTACACGAAGATGTAGTCTCTGTGATATCTGTGTACACCAGCTCATGAAGTCCATGTGTATAATCATCTTCTATG
>NW_006408567.1:18195803-18196828 GCF_000296735.1 Chrysochloris asiatica | reverse complement strand
TTCACTTTAAGGAGGCAAATCTTCCCCATTCATATTTTGAGTGCATTCCAGCCCAAGGAGTTCATCTTCAGACACTATGTTTCTCAATATTCTAGCACTATTGATCATCTTTCAATAGTCAATGTTCTGGTGCTATGTGACAGTGTTTCACTACTATTCATAAGGTTTTCACTGGCTAAATATTTGGAAATAGTCTGCTTCTCCTTCTCCTGAGTCTGTCTTAGTCTGGAAGCTCAGCTGAAACCTGTTCACCATGAGTGTCTCTGCATCAGAGCAACAAGCAAGCCACCAATATTTCAAATGGACTGATGAGTGGTAGTCATTTTGGCTTAAAATGAGGGAAAAGGCAGCCATCCCACTCCAAAGAGTCTAGCTCTTTCATATATAAATAACTAATCTAGCTCTCTAAGGAGTTAGATTATCCCCTTTGTGTCTCAGTTTTTAAGATCTAGAGGTTTTATGAGTCTCATTTCTCCTTGAAGTTTGACTATTAGGACTCTAGGATCCCTCGTGTGGTGCTGTAGGATCAGCACTCCATTGTGAATCACAAGGTCAGTAGCTCAAACCCACCAGTTTCTCCTTGGAAACCTTACACAGGGCCTCTGTGACTCAGAACAGACTCGAGTACACTTCAAACCACTAGAGGAGTCCTGGTGTGGCACTGTAGGATGAGCACTGAACTACTAAGCACAAAGTTGGTGTCTCAAACCCACCAGCCACTCCTCAGAATCCTATACAGGGTCCCTATGAGTCAGAACTGACGTCACAGCAGCAGGACTCCAGAAACCTAGTGGTACAACACAGAGGTGCTTGGCTGCTAACTGAAAGTTTGGCATTTTGAATGCACTCAGAGGCCTTATGGGAGAACGACCTGATCTGTTCCTGTAAAGAACTCATTGTTGAAAGTTCTACTTTGTCACATATGAGTCACAATTGACTCAAAGTCACCTCATAACATCCAGTCCTTTTAATTTTTCCTGGTTGTTGGGCTACTAACCTCAAGGTCAGCTGTTCCAAACTACCAG
>NW_006408567.1:18189514-18193998 GCF_000296735.1 Chrysochloris asiatica | reverse complement strand
TTCTTTGCCAATTCCTTCAATGCACCTTCAACTTCCTCCTTCAGTATCATTAGCTCTTTATCCTACCTCTTGAAATGGTAGTTTTCTTTTTTTATTATGCTTTTGGATCAAGATAATTAACTAGTCAAAAAGGCTATAGATCTGCTTCTCGTGGCTCTCGTGCATGTTAAGAACCTTCGGAGGCTGGGTTTTGCAAAGCAACACTGAGAAATCCAGGGAAATTTTATTTCCCCACATCTGCCTTCCTACTTGTAGATATGATGCTCAGGGCTAGGGCAGTCATTTGACAACCACAATGGGCAGCATTCTCTGTACTGTGAGACTGGAAAGAAGAAAGGAGCCAATACCTTCATCTTCATGGATGCCACTGATGTGTTGAACTGCCTTCCTTCAAACTTCTACTATAAGAGATGGTGAATGTCCTTTTGTGATCAAGGCACTTTTAGTTGATTGTTGTATTATCCGAAGTTAAAAGCATTTGCATTCTTATACAATGGCAAGAAAAGGTTATCTTTTTAATGAGTGTCCAGAGCAAGGAACTCAGATTGCATAGTGGTTTATGAGTCAGACTGCTAAACTCAAGGTCAGCAGTTCTAAACTACAAGTCTCAGAAATCCTACATAGGGTCACTATGAGTCAGAACCAACTCCACAACACACCACCAACACCAACACCAAGGAATCACTTATAAATCATTTTATCTCTGTGATAAGCATTAAGAAAACAAATTCCCCAGAGATTTTGTCACTGAAAAAGAATCCTGGGTCTTAGGGGCCCAAAACTCAGAGGCGAACAGGAACACATGAAGGTAAGTAAAAAGTATTACTTCTAAGGTTCCAATTCATCATGTACAGATTTATTCCTGACTAATTTTGTTTCAACATGTCGTTGAAATCAAGAGATGGCTACAGACAAGTTCTCTAAGTAATTAACTTGTCTTAGTCTTATTATTTGTTGTCAGGTGCTTTCAAGTTGATTCTGACTCATAGTGACACTATGCAAAATAGAACAAAACAATGCCCAGTCTTGTGCCATCCTTACAATCCTTGTTACAGTTGCTGCCAATGCTGCTATCACTGTGCCAATCCATCTCATTTGGGGTCTTCCATTTGTTCTCCAACTCTCCACTTTACTAAGCATGATGTCCTTTCTGGGGACTGGTCCCTCCTGATAATATATCTGAAGTATGTGATACAAAGTTTCACCATCCTGGCTTCTAAGAAACATTCTAGCTATACTTCTTCCAACACAGATTGGTGTGTTCTTTTGACAGTCCAGGATACTTTTAATATACTTCTCCAATACCATAACTGAAATACATCAATTATTCTGAGATTTTTTAAAATTCATTGTCCAACTTTCATAAGCATACGAGGCTATTGAAAATATCATGGCTAAGGCACACCTTAGTCTTCAAACTGACATATTTGCTTTTGAACACTTTCAAGAGGTCTTGTGCAGCAGATTTGCCTAATGGCAACTGCTATTTTATCATTCCAAAAGGGTAAGCTTGATAAATTGGTTCAAAGAATACAGAATGATCGTAGAGCCTTATTATGAAGAAATTTTAAGATAAGTAAAAACTGTATTAGTGAAAACAAGTCCAGGAAAGTTGCACCAAGGAAATGGTTTCTATAACAACAATGCACCTGCTCATTTTGTTGGAAACCTTACCCTTATAAGCAAACTGTACCTATCAACTGTACAACCTTGATCTTGCCTTTTTAGATAAACTTTTGTTCTCAAGAAACAAAGAACATTGAAAAGTAACACCATTTGAGTCCCGCAAGGATGCCAAGACTACTGTTTTGACACAAATCAAAGAGTGTAAAATCCTTCTGGGGAAAGGCTAAAGACATAGAAACATTGCTTTCAGAGTGTATAGGCCTAGATGGAGGATCTGTAGAAGAATAATAGCTTCACATTTTTGATATTTTTGTTTAGTTAAAGGTTTCAGTGATTTTGTAGCAATATTTTCTGACTTCCCCTCAGATACAAATAGACTCATGCTCCCTTTAAGAACACTGAGACCAGGCCCTGAGTTCTGCTTCTGCTCCCATGTGATCAACATCTAATATGAGATCAGCTTGTCACTTGATGGTGCAAGTAGTTAACACAGTTGGCTGCTAACTGAAAGGAAGTGGTTGAAGTCCATCAGGAATCTTCTCAGAAGACAGAACTGGAGAACTATTTCCAAAAATTGAACCTAAAAACTCTATGATACAGGTCTACTCTGACACACATGACAACTTAAAAAAATAAAATAAAATGGGTATCACAGCCTACATGAGTCCTTCAAATCTTGGCATAAATTCTGTGAGGAGCTGAGACCATGACATGTAGTATTTCTAAGGACACTGAGAGGCACTTAAAGGCACAATCTCATCAGTTTGTTTTGTTGTTTAATGATTCTATCTGCAGTAACAGTTCAGAGGAAAGCAAGAGTAGAGTTACTTTGCATTTCTGATGTTTTCTATCAAGTTTTTCATATTCTACAAAAGTAGTTGGGTACAAATGGCTCTATGGAGTAAACCCAAACCTCACTGTACATTAAAAGTTAAAAGCTAATTTGGGTGTGTGTCAAATGCTAACACTTCAGAAAGACCCCCAAAATAACCAGAATAACCTGCAAGGCAGAGTTCATTGTCCTTTACCATGAAGGAGTGTACCATCTTAACAGAACAAAGCTGTCAATAAGGATGGATATTTATCAGATTGAGGAACGTGGACTACAGAGGTTTAAGATGGGCCTTTCAAGAAGGGACTTAACTGAGACTGGGAAAAGTGTGCGGTATATTTATTTAGGAAAATATGCCAACCAGGTTCTTGAAGTAAGTCTTGGTAAATCACTCTTGGTTGATAAACCAACAGTTTTTTCACTCAAGTAATAGACAGTTTGAAAAGTAAATTATTTAGATCAGTTGGTTTGGGAATAATGTTCCTGAAACAAACAATAAAAATTATTTACAGACTTATGGTTTTATCTTCCTGAGTGAGACTTCTCTAATAAAAAAGCAAAGTTATATTGATACAGATGACTTTAGTCCCCCTTCTTGATGATTATGTGTATGTAGAAGGTATCTTTATCAAGAGTCTGATATGTTCTGTTTATAAAATTCCAACAATATGTTCCATGGATAGGATTATGTACCCCCAAAATATGCAACAGTTTGACAGGACCATGATTCTCAGGGTCTTGGCAGATATGTGATGATCTTCCATCATGTGATCTCATGTGATAAAACAATAAGAGGATTTTAATACGATCACAATCCTGATTCAGTGTAATGGGAATTCCCAGAGAAGTGGCATGGAACACCTTTTTATCTTACAAGAGAGAAAAAGAGAGAGAAATGAGCAGAGAAGGGGTGAAATATTACAACCAAGAATGAAGACCTGGAATGAAGTGAATCCTTTGCATCTGGGGTCCCTGCACCATAAAGCTCCTTTTTACTGTTAGATGCCATCTAGTCAGTTCTAACACATAACAACCCTATGAACAATAAAACAAAACACTGCCCAATATTGCGCCATCCTCACAATCATTATGCTGAAGCCCATTGAGTCTGCCATTGTGCCAATCCATCATGGTGGGGTTTTCCACTTTTTGCTGATCCTTTATTTTACCAAGCATAATGTCTTCTCCAGGGGTTGGTCCCTCCTGATAATATGTACAAAATATGAGAGATGAAGTCTTGCTGTACTGGTTTCTAAGGAGCATTCTGGTTGTACTTCTTCCAACACAGATCGGTTTGTTCTTCTGGCAGTGTTCATAAATTAGGACAGGGAAGAGAGACTAATCACAGATCAACCACAAAGAATGCAGGAAATCACCTACCTGTCAGGAGAATCTAGTAAAAGGAAAGATAGCAAAGGGAGCTTTCCCCAAAATTAGGCATGCAAAGAAAAGACTAAGACTGAACTGATGTAATGGGAAAGAAGTACATCAAACTCAGAAAGAAATGACCAATTATGGGCCAAAGATATAAAAGGCATTTCATCCCTTCAGTAGAAATCAGAAGGTAACTATCAGGAGTCCCAGATGCTGCCCTGAAGAAAATAAGCATAAAAAGTGAACCAGGAACTAACTCAACTCTCCCTTCACTCATGAGGTGGAATCACATTCTCCTCTCTTCAAGAACTTCTATGCCCTAGTAGATCTCTTTGTTTGCTTAACCTCTGTCTCTCTGGGTCCTTTCATATATGAATTGTGCCTATTCCCTATTGATTGTTGAACTGGATCAGGATGCTTCATCCATGCTGTGACATTTTTAATACTGAAATCCAGGAACTTTTGTACACTTCCTGAACCTCCAGTTAAGTTTCCCTTACTCCTCTCTCCTCTGAGATGACTACTGCTTTGGATAATTGCCTGGTGCTTTGTATTTTTAAATCTGGAGCTCTTGCATACCACCTAAAGCCTAAGTGTAACTGTTATATTCCTCCAGGTTCTTGTCACTTTCCTGGGGTCTCCTGTCAAGAAC
>NW_006408567.1:18185630-18188874 GCF_000296735.1 Chrysochloris asiatica | reverse complement strand
CCTTTTGTTCTTTAAACAAAAACCTGGAAGTCACCAATCTACTTTGAGTTAATTCCTTGGGCAGCCTGGCTCCAGCAAGCTTGCCTTTGAAACTTTCTACATGGCACTTAACAACAACAACAACAACAGCCTCGCCTTTAGGAGCAGTTTTTTGTTTTAATATTTGTCCATGGGTATCAAGGGTTCATGTATTAAGTTAATATAAAACATAACTAAATAATTTGATAAAGAACAGTTTGGACGAGCTTATCCCAGTGGCCAGAGTCTGTTCCTCAGAGAGATTTGTTCCCAGAACACCTTAAGCACTGCCAATACAGTGGAGACATTAAGAGGGGCACATTAAGAAACCATTTTCTCAGAAACCACAATTACAGGGGTTCGAAGCATAGCATGAATTAAGAGGACTAAAGAGAATTATACAGAGCTAGCCCCACAGTGAGTTCGTATACGCCAATGAACCCGGGACACCCGGAGGTTACTTCCTTGAGCCCACAGGGTCTCTGACCAGCAGGTCGGAGTGCGGCCACGTGCTGGAATTTTCATCCATGACACTGGTCCTCAACATCCCAATACCTGCGGTCTGTAACAGTCTCCTTTTCCTTTTGGTTTTATATTTCTGTACTTGATCCCACCTCAAGGCAGCCAGGCATCATTTATATGAGTCTCTAGGCAGGTCCTGGAGTCTGAAGATATAAAAGGCATTTCCTCCCTCCAGTCCAAGGCTTTGGACATTTCCATGCAAGTGTTAAACTAGTGGAAGTGTTGCTGTTTAACGTAGCAATGTGCCTCAAGAGGATTTCTTCTGCCAGAACGCACTATTAAAAAACTGGACTCTGCCAGACGGTACCCCATAAGATCTGGTCCACCAGAGCACTTTTGAGTCCTCCTGAGTGGCCCCGCGTGAAGAGAGGAACCACAACACATAAGAGGGAGGGAGTGACTCGGGGTAACTTCCTTTAGAATCCCTACCCATAATCACCAATTGCCCAATTCCAAAACACAGTAGTAAGAGACCCTCTGCCTTAAAGACCGGATCCGTGTCACTATTATTTCAGACCACATGTTTGTTTTCTTGACCACTGCTACTCCAAACGACTGCTTTTTCCAAATCTTGTGTCCTCAATTTTGGGGGGACTCCTTAGACAGACATTCAGGGAGAAAACTCCCCCAGGTGCCCTTCCCCCTTTTTGTGCTCAGTTTCTACTGTGGAATTCCTTTGTTTAGGAAATCACTACTCATGCAACTTTTGGGGTAATTTTTGAGACATCTTTGTCTTTATTTTCAAGTTCCAACTGATTTTGTAGTTCAGTTTAGTCATGATTGGACATTTTGAAAAGTTTGATATGCAGAAGTTTTTACCAGAATCTTATATCACAAAATAAGAACGGGCATGGGACACAGAGAGTTAGATCTCATTTTGCTATACTGTTTCCCACTCATTGCTGGTGATGGTCAATATCACCTGAGAGGCAGATAGGCCACTAGAAGAGGTGATCCTGCTGAAGGCCAAGGTTGTGAATTGGCATCTGGGAAAACTAGAGATACAGCAGCTCTGTAGGGAAGTTCCAGGGGATGCCCTGACTTTTCCGGGTTGGAGGAACTACTGCTAGTTCTCATATAAGAGTTCTGAAAATGTGGACACACTACCCAGACACATTATCTTTTTCTTTCTGTAGGTACAAATACCACCTAATCCAGAAAACTCCCCTTTGGGGTTCCTATTAAGAATTAAATGAGCCTTAGGATTGATAGCCTTTCAAAAAAGAAGTTAATATTTTTCTGTAATACTGTTTGGTCACAATATACTCTGGAGGACCAAGAGCAATGAGCAGTAAACAGAAGCTTAAATTGCAGCATCCTTTTACAATTATATCTATTCTGTAGAAGGGAAGGAAAGTGGCCTGAGGTCTCCTATGTTCAAGCCTTTATGGACTCCAGAGAAGACACAGAAAGATAGAAAGATTGTGTAGAGAGGAATCCCCTAAAAAAGCCACTGACAATGGTAGTTAATATTGAAGAACATGAGAAGACAAAATCGAGCCCAGGTGCCTCTCCTCCATACTACTCACCTTTGTGGGTTAATGAACTGGACTGCAAAGTTGCTTTGAACTGAAATGTAGGTTCAAACTCACCAGCTTCTCTGCAGAAACCCTATACAGGGTCACTGTGAGTTGGAATCAACTCGATGACACTCAACAACAACAACAACCTTTGCAAGTGGTTTCAAGGGCTGGAAGACATGTTCTCAGGGTCCATGTACATTCTCTATGGCAGATTTAAAACAGTGCAAGGAAGAGGCAGTGAGCTTTTCAGAAAATCCTACTAAGTTTATTTAAGAATTTAAAATCTTAGCTTTGACTTTTGAACTAACCTGGAAAGACACTGTTGTGGTCCTCTCTAGGTGGTACATGGTAGAAGAGAAAAACATATCTTGAAGCTGCCCTACCATATGGTAATAATTTACAAGTTCATCCACAGACATCACCCGTTGGGACCATAGCAGTCCCCAGTGCAGATCCCCTGTGAAATAATCAACAGGGACAAACAGGAATAGCTGCGAGGAGCCACATGATACTCTGCCTCCTGGAAGAGTGAAGCAGATCGAGATTATCCAGATGAATTTAGAAACATTAACAGAAGTAATTCAAGGGAAAGACGAAAACCCAGTCCTCTTTAAAGGATGCCTGGCTGAGGCTATCACTAGGCATACTAATCCAGACCCCAGTTCATCTGAAGCTACTATAATTATAAATACTATTTTTATTCATCAGTCAGATCCTGACAGCTGCAAAAATTGATAAAAACTAGCATTAGGACTCTAAATCCATCCATCTCAATTCAACTACTAGAAGTTACCACCACCATCTACAACAATTTGAATATGGAGATGACAGGGATAGACTTCCACAAGTTTAAGCTTCCTGCAGCAGTTTTAGCAACTCAGAACAATATCACTTCTTCTGAGCTGGGTAAGAAGATGTACAACAATTGCTTCCATTGTGGAAAACCTGGACACCTTCACCAGAAATGGCAAACCTTTATATAAAAATGATTGTTCCCTAAAATAACATGCCCTTTATGTTGTAACTCTGGGTATTTGGGACATGACTATTCAGCATTCCCCAGGGAGCACTACGAAAATCAAGACCCTCTTGGCCATTGAAGAACCTCAGGACTGATGGGATCTGGGAATGGCAACAGCTCCTGAACATATCATCAAGATCTCTTAGGAAGAGCCCTAGTC
>NW_006408567.1:18174762-18180840 GCF_000296735.1 Chrysochloris asiatica | reverse complement strand
TAGAAGCAGCAGAGGAAAGCAGAGAGCAGGAGTAGAGACAGAAGTGGCAGAGGAGGCAGAAAGAAGGCAGAAGTGGAAGGAGGCAGAAAGAAGGCAGAAGTGGCAGAAGTGGCAGAAGGAGCAGAAAGCAGAAAGGAGGCAGAGGAGGCAGAAGGAAGTAAATGCAGCAGAAGAAAGCAGAGTGCAGGAGTAGAGGCAGAAAGAAGTAGGAGGGAGAAGGCAGAGGGCAGACAGCAGAGAGAGCAGACAGCAGAGAGCAGAAAGCAGAAGCAGAGGCAGAAGTTGGAGAGAACAGCCAGACAGCACAGCAAGTTGAAAAGCCTTTCGACTGTATTCATTCATTTCTTCTTTACTGATTCCACGTATCCTCTCGTGTCCCACGACCCCCCGCGGAGAGCAGGGATACCCGGCAACACCCAAGGATTCTGAGATAATTATTTTATAAATAATCTCTAAAACCATAAATTCATCCAGAGACTATGGTTGTTTTCAACCAATTTCAATTACATGGTAGACTTCAATTGAGTTCAACACCAAAGACTTTCAATGCAACTTTTCATGTTTTAGGACGGATAACTCATCATACATACACAGGAAATGATGCACACTAGGATCAGGCTATGTTTCTTAGTATAATTGGATGCAGGGGCTTAACTCTACAAAATCAGTTTCAGTCTGAACTTGCATATAAGTAACTGATGGTTTGTCTCACAGTCTGTCCCTGGCCTTGTTTTGGCTGATGGTATGGCATTTTCTACCATCTCTTCCCACAGATGTAGTCAATTTGATTTCTGTATATTCCATTTGGTGAGGTCCATGTATACAGTTTTTTTATGTTGTTTAAAAAAGGTATTTGTTATGAATAAGTCATAGGTCTTACAAAATTCTATTATAAGATCTCTAGTATCATTCTATCACCAAAGCCATATTTTCCAGCTACTCAACCTCCATTTTTGTTTCCAAACTTTACATTCCAGTCATTCTAGTCTTCCTTGTAGGAATATGGATATTATCCTGTCACAGACATCATTGTACTTCAAGATAGATCTTGAAATGTTCATTTTTATGATGAATGTGATACGATTCTTCTTCAAATTATTATTCCTAGCATTGTATGCCATATAATTGTCAGATTAAAAATGTCCAATACCAGTCCATTTCAGCTCACTAATGCATGTTGTTGTTGTTGTTGTTGTTGTTGTTATGTGCCATGGAGTCAGTTCTGACTCATAACAACCCTGTGCAGGGTTTTTGAGGCTGAAAATCTTTATGAGAGCAGAAAGCCTCATCTTTCTTTCGTGGAACAGCTAGTAGTTTTGAACTGCTGACCCTGAGGTTAGCAGCCCTATTCGTAACCACTGCACTACCAGAACTCCTTCACTAACACATAGGATATCAATTTTTGTGCATTCTATTTAATTTTTGTCAATATCCAATTTTTCTGGATTCTTACTTTATACATTCCATGTTTTGATTATTAATAGATCTCTTTAGATGTTTCTTCTCATTTTGAGTTTTGCCCCACCAGTAAATGAAGGTTTCAAAAGCTTTACTCCATTTGTGTCATCATGGTCAGCTCTACTTTGAAGAGGTAGCTCTGCTCCAGACATATTTTGCATATCTTCCAACCTGAGGGACTTATCTTCTGGCACTATATCTGCCAGTGTTCTGGTGCTAATCATAATGTTTCCATATTTAATATTCTGGTGCTATCTGACAGCATTCCACTGCTATTCATAATGTTTTCAGTGTCTAAGCATTCAGAAGTAATCCACATCTCTTTTTTCTTAGTCTATCTTAGTCTAGTAGCAAGGCTGAAATCTGTTCACCATGGGTGACCCTGCTGGTATTTAAAATACTGGTGGCATATCTTCCAACATCACAGCAACACACAAGCCATCATGGTATGACAAACTGACAGATGAATGGCAGTTACGTTTCTACATCCAGGGAAAGATTGATGCCAAGCCACGTGGAGATCTTCAAGGAATGAGCCTACAGATGCTGAAAGTAGATGAGGACCTTTCTCCAGAGACAGTGCTCTGAGTTTGGACTCAGCCTCCTAAACTCTGAAAGAATGCATTTCTGTTTTGTTAAAGCTATTTACTTGTGATATTTCTATGATATCGGCTCTAGATAATGAAAATAGTATGTGATATTTATTCACATGCACACATATCATGGAACACCTTATTAGTTTAGAAAAATACTCTTTGGCATCATAATCTCAACCCCACACAAAAAGGGATATGTATGAAGAGTGGGAAACCTAGACACATTGGGTCAAAACAGATATGGGCTTGCCTTTTGTTTTGTTTGCTTATTTAATTTTTAACTTTGGTTATCTCAAAGATTATTTAATTTGTTGGATAAATGGGGTACTGTTACTAGAAAAAAGTCCCTGAGTGCTGAATGCTGCAAACAGTTAAGCAATCTGCTACTAAACAAAAGTTGGGAGGTTAAAATCTATCCAGAGACACTTGGAAAAAGACCAAAAATTGCCATTGTAAACATTATGGAGCACAGTTTTACTCTAACATAGTTGGAAATGGCTTGGTAGCAACTAGTGTGGTCTGGTCTGTTTATTGGAAAAGAGAAAAAAAATCCTGGCATTCTGTAGTCACCTAGTTTTGTCTTACATTGAGCAGTCTTGTGTCTCAGTCTGGAAACCATTTACATGTCTTAAGGGAAAAGGTTTACTTCCTGTCTTAATATTCTAGGGCTGCCATAGGTAAATAACACAAAGTGGGTAGCTTTGAAATACAGAAATGCATTGTCTCAAAATGCTGGAGGCCAGAAGTCTAATTTCGGGGTGTCAGCAGTGTCAACTCTTTCTGAGGACTTTGAGAAAGGAACTTGCATGCCTCTCTTCTAGTTCTGAGTGGCTATGGCAATCCTTGGCATCTCTTTACTGCATATAGATGCATTGTCTTCATTCTCAAATGGCATCTTTCTCCATGTGTGTCTGTTCTGTGCCATCTAGATTTCTCTTTTATAAAACACCCATCAGAAAAGACTAGGAGTAGGACTCATCCTACCCTGATTTTACTTCATGAATTTAACTGACAACATCTGCAAAGAAAATCCTATTTCCTCAAACAAGATCACATATATAGGGGCAAGCGTCCAGATTTCAACAAATCTTTGATGGAAGTTGTTGTTCTTAAGTGCCATTGAGTAGGTACTGACTCAGCAACCCTGCATAGGGTTTTCTAGGAGAGGTTGGTGGGTAGGTTTGAACCTTTGAACCACTGACCTTGCAACTCAAACCGACCTTGCTATCTAGTGCTTATCCTACAGTGCAATACCAGGATTTTATGGATAGAGGTAGGCATAATTCAATCAGTAACACTTCCTAAAGTGTTGCAGAGCAAACACTTTCCCAAAGCAGCCCTATACCACAAAGACATCATGAAACTACTCCAGGCAACTTAAAATCTTTATTTCTCTCAATGAGCTTAAATTGAGGGTGTTTCTGTTTGCGCATAATCAACACCAAGCACTTCTACTTTTTAAGTGAATAAAGGACTCAAATTTATGCAGTCAGAATTATCAATTATCAAGGAATTCCTGAAACTATGTTGTTTGTTGTTGTTAAGTGCCTTAGAGTCGATTCTGACCCAGAGACCCTGTGCAGGGTCATTCCTTTACTGTTGGAAGACTGTTTCTCTTTTCATGCAAATATACAGTAACTGTGCTGGAAGCTGGGGAGCTGCTTGCAGGGTATACCCTTTGGTTGTTTGAATGGTTATATATTCCTGAGTGCTTCAGTGTACATTCAAAAATAAAACAAAAACAAAACAGAGGGAATGGAAGCAAATGCTGTTGAATGTTAATGCATAGACGAGATTGTAATCATTGCAATAAAACAAAATATGATAGGATGAATGTAAAGCTGATGTTCTCCCATGCAAACTATCACTCAATTCACAATAAAACTTAAAAAAATAAAATACAGTAACAACTGCAAAATCAGAGCCTTGTTTAATGTGGAAATCTGTCAGAGAAGGGAAACTCAAAATTTTTCCACTAAAAGGAACAATGGAAAAGTGCAAGACTACTTTGTTAAAGACGGAAAACTTGAGAACTTGAGAGACCTGGAAAAACAAGGCAGTCCCCTTAGATTCCAGCTCTTGCAAGTTTCACTGTACTCCTTCTCAGTAGCTAACATTGTCTATGAGCTTTAGCCACAGACCATCTGTCTGTTCATCATTCTATGGTCCCATATTGCTGTGATGCTGGAAACTTTGTCACTGGTATTTTAAATAACAGCAGCATCACTCCTGGCAGACAAGGTTCAGTGGAGTTCCAGGCTAAGACAAACTAGGAAGACAGGCCTGTTGATCTACTTCCAAAAATAAGTCAACAAAAACTTCATAAATCATAACTCAAAATTGTCTTACTTGTTTACTTATGATACATCATCAGGAAGGATCACTCACTGAAGGAAGGCATCATGTTTGATGAAACAGAGGGCAAAGGAAACCTTCTTTCAGATGGACAGACACAGCAGACTCAAACATATTGTCAATCACAAGGATGATGTAGGAACAGATAATGTTTTCATCTGTTGTGCTTAAGATTATTATGACTCACAGTCTACTCCATGACAACTCTCTCTCTACCTGTTTATCTGCCTATCTACTCATCTGTCTAGAGTCCTTGTGTGGCTCTGCAGATAATGCATTGGACCTCAAGGTAGGTTTGAGCTGCAAGGTTTGCAGTTCAAACCCACCAGGCACTCCTAAAAAACCTATACAGGGTCACTATGAGTCAGAGCAGACTCAATGGCACTTAACAATAACAACTCAACCAGTTGGCTATCTGTAAATTGTGGTGGTAGTCTTCCAGGGATTCTTCAAAGATAAGCTCATTCTACCTGCATGCATTGCAGAAGATGGGCATCTGGTCAGGCTTCACCATCTGACTCTTCTAGGGAGTTCCTCTCTCTGTGCCACACTGTGTGTCTGGAGTCATTTTGCTTCCTTGCCATCTTGCTGACTGCTTACTTTCATCCATGGTGTAATGAATCACTTTTATCCCACCACCTGGTCCTTTGCAGGAGTGCTGGAGCTAGGGGTTGGTTCCTGTCTCAATCCAGTGTTCAGTCTTCAGTTTCTTATAAGACATCTCATCCATCATCAACAGCAGTAAATTCTTTACAACCCCACCTCTGAAATATTTGGGAAGAAACTTTGAAGTCTGGATTTCTATAACCGATTTTTAGAATCCCCGAATGGTGCAAATAGTTAATGTTCTTGACTGCTAACTGAAAGGCTACAAGTTTGAGTCCACTCAGAGGTACCTCACAAGAAAGGCCTGGTGATCTGATTCTGAAACAGCAGTCACTGAAAACCTTATGAAACCCAGTTCTATTCTGACACACATGGGAGTGCTGAGTTGGAATCCACTCAGTAGCAACTGGAACTGCCTCTTTTTAGGTCTTTGAGAAAACTGCTGCTGCCTCTGTCTCCCTGGATTTAATCTCAGGGGAAAGTCTGCTAACCATGCATGACTCACTGTTCAAGCAAAACTTCGGAGGACCTTGCAGACCCATTCTACACCTGTCTTCTGAGCTATTTCCAAGAGCTCCTCCACCTTCCATGTCAGTCTCTGTTACATTAAGGAAGTCAAATTCCAAAGGGCATGCCAAAAGGGATTCCCATGGAGAATGGACCAGGAATAAATTATGCTAAAATCATCTTTGGTCCACTAAAAATTTCACTAAACATTCATTCTACCATATAATGTCTCTAGAAATTATTAATCCAAATCACAATAAAGATATATCGTGGTGGTTTACAAGTTAATAACCGCAAATTCAGCAGTTCAAATCAATCAGCAGCTCCTAGGGAGAAAGCTGAGGCTTTCTGTACCCATAAAGATTGACAACCTCAGAAATCTTATATAAGGTCACTAAGAGTTGGAACCAACTCAACAACATACAACCACCCCTACCACCATCTTTATATCTGTGGAAGAAATATGAGGCTTTATGCTCCCACCAAGTTTACAGCCTCAGAAACCCCATACAGGGTCGCTATGAGTCGGAACCAACTCAAGGGCACTTAACAATAA
>NW_006408567.1:18168845-18174252 GCF_000296735.1 Chrysochloris asiatica | reverse complement strand
CCTCAGAATCCCTATACAGTATTGCTATGAATCAGAGCCTACTCAATGGCACATAACAACAATAATGATAAATATGTATGTAACTTTGAGCTGTAAAACAAAGTTTTAAACTATTTTCATGTTTGCTGTTGTTGTTAAGTGGCATCAAGTCAATTCTGACTCATAGCGGCAACTTTGTACAAGGTCTCTGAGGAGCAGCTGGTGAGTTTGAACTGCCGACCTTATGGTTCACAGTCTAATGCTAACCCTACATGATGTAGCATCTACCATAATAGTGCTGGGCAGATTGATAAGGGCACTGCCCCTTACACACTATTAAAAAAAATTGAAAGAAGAAATATCTATTATTTTCCCAAGTAGGTAAAAAGAGACTGTCTTAAGAAAAGGGGAAACTACTAGCTATGACTTATTCTGGAAGACATTTTCACTGCCTTAGGCAACCTGGAAGGCAGCCACAGGCAAGTCATATACCCCATCAACAAGTACATGGTAAGTAACTGCCCCAATCCCCTGCCTGAAGGGATATGCCAGAGAGCAGAGAAAAGACTGCATCTAAATAAAATACTAATTATGGGGGAGAGGGGGGCTAAGAGGAAGCTGCTGAAACTCATAGAATAAGTGGTAATGAGTTGTGGGAATATTAGCTAGCAAATATCCACCTACAGGGTTTGAAAACCTTGGCAAATTAATTTCATTTCTGTTTTTAGTGTATTGCTTACCTGGAAACATTTCTTTGAGGTTGTGTTCTGATGCAGATAATTTGAAAAGTTTTAAGATTGGACTGGAGCCAATAGTCAGTATGTAATTCAAAAGAGTCTTCCCATTAGAGATGAAATTCACGGCATCTGTGCATTGAGTCAAGAGGCCACACTCTGCCAGCTGCCTGCCTACATTATGGACAACGTAATGAGGGCTTGAACACCAAAGAGAGACAGAATATTTCTTGTGAAATGAAACGTATGAGGTACTGAAGCAATAGTCCAATACATTTTTATATAATAAAACCACTCTTTTAAAGACACTTAAATGCACTAAATACTTTGGGTAATTTAAGAGAGTCAATTTTCGTGATTTACCTTGTGAGGATCAATTATTACTTTAAAGCATAGGCATTCATTAGCCATTGTTGTATAACAAGTCACAAGTCCATGGCTTAAAGCACTATGCATTTATCATCCCACGGTGTTTGTGGGTGGGGGCCAGGAAAGGAATCAGGGGTGTCAGGATTTTAGTTATGGTTTTACTCATGGTCTCACCAGGTTGCAATCAAAATGAAGTCCTGCCTCCTAGGACCTGTGAACATGACCTTGTTTGGACATTGTGTATTGGAAGATGTTATCAGTTAACATGAAGTAGGGAGAGTCCTAATTCCATCTGAGTGGTGTCTTAGAAAAGAGGAGAACAGACATGGAAATTTAGAAGAAGGCTGACCATCTTAATTAGCTAGAATTGTTGCAACAGAAATACTACAGGGGGATGGCTTTAACAAAGAGAAATTAAATGTCTCACAGTTTAGGAGGCTGGAAGCCCAAATTCAGGGTGCCAGTTCTAAGGAAAAGTTATCTGTCCATGTTGACTCTGGGGGAAGGTCTTAATCTCTTTAAAGCATCTATCCCTTGGCGATGAACATGTGACATGAACAATGTACATGTGACATGGGATCTATTGTTCCCTATTTCCGCTGACTCTCTTATTTGTTCAGTTTACTTTATATTTCAAAAGACATCGACTTAAGACACACTTTACATGACAACTGTCTAATTAGTATGACTAAGAAAATCCATTCCCAAATGGGATTATAATCACAGATACTGACAGGGATTAGGATTTACAATGCATAATTTTGTGAAACACAATTAAATCCATAATAATGGGTTTTGTCATATGTCTATAAAGGCAGATGCACACTAAGAAAAATTATCAATTTACTGGAGCCACAAGGAGTGAAGGAAGAGGTATGGGACACCTCTCTTCAAATCTTTATAAGGAATCAATGTGGTTGACATCCTGATTTGAACTTCTAACTCCTAGAGCTATGAGAAAATTAATTTCCAGGGTTTAAAGTCACTTATTTTGTGGTACTTTATTATAGCAGTGTTAAGAAACTAAAACATGGCTGTATGACTGAGCTCCCCATTTTCGCTGGGCATCTGTGGGGGGCCAACCTCAGCTCCTAGATTTATTAGCGTTGTTAGGTGCCATTGAATCAGGTACAAACACAGCCATCTTATGCACAACAGAATTAAATACTGTTTGGTCCTGCATAATTCTCTCAATGGCTGTTAAGCTTGAGCCTGTTGCTACTGCCATTGTACCAATCCATATCATTGGGAGTCTTCCTCTTTTTCACTGACTCTTCACTTTACCACACATGATGACCTTCTCAAGGGACTGGTCCCTCCTGATAACATATCTGAAATGTGAGGGATGAACTATCGCCATCCTGAATACTAAAGACATTCTGGCTATACTTCTTCCAATGAAGATTTTTTTTAATACTTACAGAGTCCTAATGTGATACTGCAGGGTAATGTACAGGACCACAAGATCTGTTTGAACTGCAAAATCACTGGTTCAAACCTACCAGACGCTCCTCATAAACCCTATGCAGGGTTTCTATGAGTCAGAATCGACTTAGTGGCATTTAACAACAGCAGTTGATGATACTTTTTTTTTTTTTTTAAGTTTTATTGTGAATTTTGTGATAGTTTACATGGGAGAACATCAGTTTTACATTCATTGCCATGGTTACAAACCTCTCCATGCATCATAAACCAACCAAACGGTATATCTTACAAGCCTGCACCTCCGCCCCCTCCCAACCCCCTCCCCGGTCATCAGGACACAGCCCCTCTCCCTCTCTGAGTCTAAAGTCCCCAGCTGCTCCATCTTTCCACATCATCATCTCTGCCTCCATCTCAGGCATCACTGCTTCTCTCTGCTCTTCTCCATTCATGGTCTCAGGAACCTCCGTTCCTAGACTGCAAAGTTAATCACTTCTCTCCTTGCTACAAAACATCTACCTTTGCATTTCCAACCCTCACAATCAGTCCTGATAATAATTATTCACTATTGTATCACAAGAGACCTATCCGTATTTCCTTTCATCAGCCCCACCTAGACAGACTGGATACTACTCAGTGGAGATTGTACCTTACTCCATGCCCTCTGGATCTAGACTCCCTCTTGAAAGCTTGTAAGCCAGTCACTTCTTCCCTTTGTACCCTCCTCCCCCCCTTTTTGGGTAGCCAATGTCCAAGTTGTTCATCCATGTCTACTCTGTGTATGGAGGGGGTCATGATACTTTTAATATTCTTCTCCAGAACCATAACAAATGTATCAGTTTTTCTTCACTCTTCCTTATTCATTGTCCAACTTTCATATGCATATGTTGTTGTTGTTAGGTGCCATTGAGGCAGCACCAACTCATAGCAACCCTATGCACAACATTCTAACTGAACTTCTTCCAACACAGATTGGTTTGTTCTTTCAAAAGTCCTTAATATATATTTTTTTAAGTTTTTATTGTGAATTATGTGGGTTTACATAGAACATCATTTTTACATTCATCCTATCATATTTCATTTCACTGCAATGATCGAAGTCCCCTCCGTGCTTCATCAAATAACCAAAGGATACACCCCACAGGCCCAACCCCCCAGCTGTCAGTGCACAGCTCCTTTCCCTCCCTGAGTCCAGTGTCCCCAGCCTCTCCATCTGTCCACATCAACTTCTCTGTCTCCATCCCTGGCGTCACTGCCTCTCTGAGTAGGATCCCGCTCTCCACTTTCTCACTTGATGGTCCCAGGGACCTCGGCTCCTGGGCTGCAAAATCAATCACTCCCCTCCTTTTGTCAAAAAACATATACCTCTACATTTCCGATCCTCACAATCAGTCCTCACCTTACAGTCAGTCCTCAACTCACAGTCAGTCCTAAGGAGCTCTGGTAGCGTAATGGTTATGAATCGGGCTTCTCTCCTTAAGGTCAGCAGTTCGAAACAACCAGCTGTTCCAAACTACCAGCTGTTCCACTGGAGAAAGATGAGGCTTTCTGCTCCTGTAAAGATTTACAGCCTTGGAAACCCTGTACAGGGTCGCTATGAATTGATTCCGACTCCACGGCACATAACCACCACCACCACAGTCAATCCTGATGGCAATTATTCACTATTGTACCACAAGAGTCTTATCCCCATTTCCTTTCGCCAGCCTGGTCCCAACAGATTGGAAAGCATTCAGTGGAGGTTATATCTACCTCTGCCATATCTGGAACAAGGCTCCCTCTTGAAAGCTTGCAAGCCAGTCACTTCTTGCCTTTATAAACCCCCACACCCCATTTTGGGTAGCCAATGTCTGAGTTGTCCATCCCTGTCAACCCTTTGTACCAATGGGGTGGGAGTGGTCCTTGCTGTAAAGATTTGTTCCCTTTGTTGAGCTACTATATCCAATAGTATAAAGTTCATCAAATTGTAGTGGGTTACTCTTTTTTTCTTCTTTTTTCTTTTCTTCCCTTTTCTTTCTTCTTCTAGTCGAGTTCTGATTATCCAGCCATTGAAACCAGGTCAAGTGGGTACTGTCTGCAAGTATGAGTGCTCTTGTGTCTCTCCCCTCACTTCATATCAGCTGGACACTTCAGTCTCTGCTCCAGCCCTCCGTGGCCACATCACTACCTATGGGTCCAGGAGCTACCGAGTCATGCCATAACTGCTGGCCATCCAGGTATCTGCCTGAGTTCACAGGACTCTATTGAATGTGGTCAGACTTAGATCCCAACTTCATTGCTGTTTTTCCCCCTCTTCCCCTTATCAGTGACCAATGTGGTCACCAGCCAGACCAAATGCCTGTTCGTGTATTCCCCTTGAGTCTTAGTCTTGGATGGGAGTTTGTTCTGAGGGGACCTGACCACTTGCCTTGATGACTCCCGGGCGAACAGCTTACTTGTGCTTGTAGAAATCAATCATACTGCCATCATTGTTTCTGATTTTTCCTGCTCGTTTTCCTTCACGAAGTATCTTCTGTTCTTCTAGCTGCTCCAGGCTGGTCTACTCATCCTTATCAGTGGAAATTTTCCACTTCAAACAATTCTGCATGTGATTCTGGTTCCCACCTATGGTCTTATGCAATGCAAAATCTCCACAGGTCTCTTTCACTGGGCAATTTCTAGCCCCCTTTTAGATATTCCAATCAGTTATAGGTGGAAGATGGACTTAGAAGCTTTCTATTGTGATGTTTCTGGTTATTCTTCCCCCAATGGTAGGCAAGGGAAACCAAGACTCAAAAGACAGCTAAGCATTTTAACATTGTTGTTGTTGTTGTTAAATGCCGTCGAGTCGATTGCGACCCATAGCGACCCTGTGCAGGGTTTCTGAGGCAGTAAATCTTTACGGGAGGAGAACGCCTCATCTT
>NW_006408567.1:18130444-18141741 GCF_000296735.1 Chrysochloris asiatica | reverse complement strand
ATTTCAGCTCACTAGTGCCTAAGATATCAATGTCTATGCATTCCATTTCATTGTGACAACTTCCCGTTTTCCTAGATTCATACTTCATACATTCCATGTTCCAATTTTTGGCAGTTCAAAACTACTAGACAGTCTGCAAGAGAGAGATGAGGCTTTCTGTTCCCCTAAATATTTACAACTTCGGAAACCCTGTGTAGGGACGCTTTGAGTTGGAACCGACTCCATGGTACTTAACAACAGCAATAATAGTGTTGAGGAAGGGGTTGAGGGGTGCAGGTATTATTCTGCATACTCTAGATTCCAAAGGAAAAAAGATGTGGAGGTGCACTGTAGTGAGTGTCTTCATACGGCTCTTCTACACATAGTTTTTGTAACTCTTACCAAACCACTTTTTTCCTGATGGATCTGAGTAAAAGAAGGTAGGAGAAGATGCCAATTGTTGTTTAGTTCCAAGGAGTAGCTGGTAAGCTTAAACAACCGAACTCGCAGTTCAAATGACTTTGCAGTCTGACACATTAGCCCACACTTCCACACCAGGACTCCAAGCATGCACAGTAAACAAAGAGAAATTGCCAAACCCTCAAACTTCCTCCCAGTTCATATGTTGCAGCTGTCTCTCAAAGAATGATTATAAAGTGATAAGGTAAATGGAAATCAGTGGCCACATGATTTCTATGCATTTTGCATTTTATGTCTAGCTTCTAAAAATTATCTTTAGGTAAAGATAATAAGTCTCTGCATCCTTACATCATGTCTGCTTCCTCAAACAAGTTGGAAACAGTATAATTTCATTTCCTTTTACTTTCTGATTAGCCCCTCCAATTTCCATGTTAATGGCATATAGACTTTTAGTTGTAGATTCTGCTATAAAAAGCATTATTGAAATCAACAATATTGTTCACCAATGTTTCTCCTATGTCTTCTTGGGTTTATTTTTCTTTTTGGTAGAATATGTTCTTAGAGTGGATTTAAGGGTGGTAAGTTTTGTGGTTCTTCAGATTTCTAAAAGACTCTATGGTTCACCCTCACGTTTCAATGACAGTTTTGCTGGATCTAGAATTCTATGTTCAATTGTTTTAGTTTTTCTTTCAGAGTTTAGAAGACAATGTCACTATCTTCTGGCTTTTAGTATTGTTCTTCAGAAAGTAGCTGTCTAATTGCCATTCTTCTGAATTTTATCTCTTTTTTTCTTTGAATACTTTGACACTTATTAATGCTTGATATTCTAACTCAAAAGCTGGCAAACTATAGCACATAGTCAAATTAGGGCCACCTGGTATGTTTTTGCAAATAAAGTTTTACTGAAATTCAGTCAGATTTGTTTGCTTATTATCTATTAACTCTTTTTGTACTGCTGTTGTTATTGTTAAGTGTTGTCAAATGGGTTCCGGCTCATGGCAACCTGTGTTGGGTTTCCAGGGAGCAGCTGGTAGATTTGAACTGCTGCCCTTACAGTTCAACTGAACTTTAGGTCCAGTGCTTATTCTATAGTGCCACACCAGGACTCTACTAGATTTTAGTGGTAACCACAAAGGTTCACAAAGTATAAAAACTTTTGATAGAGGGAACCTCCTCTTCTCTTCTGTCTCTGGATCCCCTCGCTGGACTCCCTTCCCAACCACCCTTTTTAAAAATGTTTTCTAGAACTACTAAGTAATGAACCATTGAAAGACTCATTGCCTTAGGTGGAAAACTTAATCTCTTAGTATCCACACTAACCTCAACTCTGTGGTTTCTTAACATTTGCTATGTGAACTGTTAAACCCTTTGCCCCAATCAAAGGATCACCCAGGCATTTGGGATTACAAAATAATTAATTTTTAGCTTTGGAAACTTTGACTGTCTTGGGTTTTATTTTTAAAAAGTAACTTAAAATTCCCTAGAACACTAAATAAAATGGTATTACCTTGTAAAAAACAACAACAACAAAAAAAACTTTTGAGTATTCCCAGATCCAAAAAATTAATCTATCAAATCCTACCCAATAACACATACAATGTAAAATAATAATAATAATAATAATAACATTTTTGTTGTTAATTGCCATTGAGTTGGTTCCAATTCATAGCGACCTTCTACAGGGTTTCTGAGGAGTGGCTAGTGAGTTTGAACCACTGACCTTGCCTTTAAAATTGGCTTTGCAGTGCACGAACATATAGTAAAAGCTAGATATGATCAATACACAACCTACAGAAAGTAGAAATAATGTATGTGCAGTGTAATTCCTGGGAGCAGAGCTTGGTGACACTATTTTCACTAGTTAGGTTTGCACACTGCCTCTTTAAAGTCTTATTGAAAAACAACACTGAATGGTAGTTTCCCTTTTTCTGGTAAAAGTGAAAATCTTTAGATTTCTTTTGATTAGCGAAAACAAGTGCTATTGTAGGTCTTTCATAAAAGCAAAGTGGAATAAAGTGAACATTTAAAAAGTATAACTGTATAAATTGGCTTCAAATTATTTGTGGAAAAATTCCATTATCTTTTCATTCCATTTTGCCATAAACTTTTTGAAGTCCCCTTTAGAATGTTTAAGGAAAAAAAAACTGTAAACCGTTAAGGACTTGCATTAATTTGACTGGGTGAGAATTAGCAGTGATCCTGGTGTGGTGCTGTGGGTTAATGTGCCAGACTGCAAAGCCAGCTTGAACTGCAAAGTCAGTGGTTCAAGCTCACCAGCCTCTCCTCGGAAGAGAATGAGAATGGGAGATCCTTCTGGAGCCAGATGGAGCCCCTTTGACTTTGACAATGAGAAAACACAGGACTCTTCGGCCCTTTACTTCGCCAAGGACCTTCTGTTTTCATTGCTGGTAGAACTCATCAGTGTCTTGAGTAGAACTTGTGCAGCAAGATAATGGTGTCCAGAGTCCATCCACAACAATCAGCTTTCCAGGTAAAGAAACTGGTTTCCCAGAACTTCTTTTATTCTTTTCAGACTTTTCCAGGTCTTTAATCTATTCTTAAAGTAGTAGTTACGAATCAAGTAGTATAGTGCTTACAAATCAGGCTGTGAACCTCAAGGTCAGCAGTTCGATACTACCAGCTGTTCCGTGGGAGAAAGATGAGGCTTTCTGCTCCCATAAAGATTTACAGCCTCGGAAACCCTGTACAGGGTCGCTATGAGTCGGAACCAACTCCACGGCACATCACTACGTGCACCACCACCCGATTCTTATTTTTCCACAGGTATGTCTACTTGGATCAGGGGCCATCTGGAAGTGGTCAACTTGACATGAATTACTTTGCTCTGTGAACCAGAAGAGGTTCTTCTTCTCTCATGGGCTGAGTGCCCACTGTAGGGAGGCCTTAAACACTCCCAGGCCCCCTTGTGTAAAAAAGACGTGAGGACAGATGAGATGGAAGCAACTTCGTTATTCCCAAGACCTGCCTTCTCTTCAGCTTTAGGTGGAAGAATGTGTTGACTCCTAATAAGAAGGCAAGAGCATCTCACCAAAATTGCTTTACTGGGAAACTGAGTACCTCACAGAAAATGAATGAATGAAAGTTTCTGAACCAAAATCTTTGCCCAACAATATATTATTTTTGTTAAACCATGTGAAACTATCAATGTTGTTGTTAAGTGCCATCGAGTCTATTCCGACACATAGCAACCCAGCATAGGGTTTCCAAGGAGCAGCTGGTGAGCTTGAACCACTGACCTTGCAGTTCAAATGACTTTGCAGTCCGATGCATTAGCCCACAGCGCTACACCAGAAACTACCAATGCATAATTTTTTTTTAGCTTTGAAAAATGTCACTTTTGGTTTTATCTAATAACAGATTTTTATATGGTTTTCTATGATTTAATCTAATAATGTTGTTGTTGTTGTTAAGTGCCGTCAAGTCAATTCCAACCCATAGCAACCCTGTATAGGGTTTCCAAGGAGCAGCTGGTGAGCTTGAACCACCAATCTTGCAGTTCAAACGACATTGCAATCTGACGCATTAGCTCACAGTGCCGTTGTGCTAAGAATTTTGCCCATATAATCACATTCAGTCTTTATAACATCCATAATAGGTGGTTGATACTACTATTTTTGAAGTCCTGGTGTGGCGCTGTAGGATAAGCACAAGACTGTTAATCACACGGTTAGGGGTTCAAACCCACTAGCCACTTCTTAAAAACCCTATATGATTTAGAGTTAGAACCAGCTTGACAGCACTAAAAATAAAAGCCATCATTGTTGCTAAAGAGCCCTGTGGCACTGTGGATTAGGTATTGAGCTGCTAACCTCAAGGTCTGTAATTCAAACTCACCAAATGCCTCTTAGGAGAAACATGATCCTGTCTGCTCCTGTCAATATTTACAGCCTGGGAAATCATGTAGGGTCACTATGAGTCAGAATTGACTCAATGGCAGTACGTTTGGTGTTTTGATATTATCATGGAGTCCCTGAGTAGTGCAAACGGTCAAGCACTTGGCAACTAAACAAAGGTTGGTGGTTTAAATATACCTAGATGTGCCTCAGAATAAAGACCTATTGAACTGCTTCCAAAAAAAATCTACCCATTAAAAACCCTACTCACAGTTCTACTCTGGCATACCTGGAATTACCATAAGTTAGAATCAACTCAATAACAACTAGTATAGGGTACATGATTATGCCTGCTTTCAAATAAGGAGACTGAGGCACAGAGAGCTTGACTAACTTCTCCCAAATCACACAGTTAGTAGGCAGTAGGCCTAGGATGCAAGGCCAGGTAAGCAGTCTGGCTGCAGTACCCATGCATGCAGCATTTCCCCATAGCGACTTTGTGTTTCATAGAATATAACATTGCTCAGTACTGTACCTTCCTTAAAGTCATTGCTATGTTTGAGCCCATTGTTGAAGTCCATTGTGTAAATAGGTGTCATTGAGGGTCTCCCTCTTTTCCACTGACACTGTACTTTATGAAGTATGATGTTATTCTTCACTAATTGGCCTTCCTGATATTCCCCAAAGTAAGAGAGATGAAGTCTTGTCATCCTCGCTTCTAAGGAGCCTTCTGGTTGTATTTTTTCTAATACTGATTTGTTTGTTTTACTAAGTATAAAACAATCCAAATTCATTGCTGTCAAATCAATTCCAACTCATAGTGACCCTACATAAAGTGTAACTTGCCTCATAGGTTCCCCAAGACAGTAAATCTTTTAGGAAGCAGGCTGCCATGTCTTCCTCTCATAGAACAGCTGGGGAGTCTGACCTTTTAGCAGAGCACAGGGCTCATTCTTCTGGCAGTCCACAGCATATTCAATATTCTATACTTACCCACAATCCAAATGTGCCAGTCCTTCTTTCTTCCTTTTCCATTGTACAACTTTTGCATTCATATGAGGCAATTGAAAACACCATGCTTGATCAGGCATACCTTAGTCATCAATTTGTTGCACCAGACTGCAAAGCCAGTTTGAACTGCAAAGTCAGCGGTTCAAGCTCACCAGCCACTCCTCGGAAGAGAATGAGAATGGGAGGTCCTTCTGGAGCCAGATGGATTCCCTTCTACTCTGACAATGAGAAAACACAGGACTCTTTGGTCCTTCACTTTACCAAGGACCTTCTGTTTTCATTGCTGGTAGGACTAATTGAAAACCGTACTCAATTTGACATCTTTGCTTTTCAAAATTTTTTAGCGACCTTTTTGATTTCTTGACTGCTGTTTTCCATAGTGATGATTGTTGATTTAAGTAGCATGAAATCCTTGACAACTTCACTTTTATCATGATGTTGTTTATGTGCTCAGTTGTGAGGATTTTCTTTCACTTCACATTCAGGCAAGAAGCAAGAAGACCACCCATTAAACAGAGAAGGTACTAAGGAACATTAGAAATGCTACAGGACAAAATCAAAATGGCAGATGGGAAACCACATTTTCATTATACAGAGAAGTGAATATCAGTTATTGTCTATAACAAACTTGGCAGAGGAGCATGAGTGGAGATGCGCTTGGACTGTGGCTGAATTAGATCTTGCTCAGGGAAGATACAATGTTCTGGAAAGGGAGCAATGAGGAGACATGGTATCTCCTGTGGGATGGAGCTTCAAAACACCCAGTATTTGGCCAAATTTGTGACCTCAACCAGTGCACTAGTGGAAGAGAAGACATGAAAATTCCACTGGCTTTGGGATCTGTTGGACTTGGGCTTTTATTGTGACTCTTAATGTGCTTGCTGTGAGAAGCTTACAATGAGAAGTTAGGAGTGTGACTACTGGCCATAAAGTTGATTATTGGGGTCCACCCAGTGGTGCCTCAGAAGATAGAGCTAGTGATCAGCTTCTGAAAGGTCACACTCTTGAAAACCCCACAGAAGAGTTCTACTCTTCACACAAGGGGTCACTATGAGTCAAAATTGACTTAATGGCAACTAACAGCAACAGGAACAGGAAGCTGGCTAGTGAAACACTTCTAAGTTATAGGCACATGACCTTCTCTCATTTCCCTACAACTCCTCCTGTTTACTCTGGGATATAACACAGTGCCTGACACAAAACAGATAGTCGATGTTCCTTACTTATGGTAATTGCATCAACAAAGCTAATGTAACACTGAAATAGTGCATATTGAACTCCTAAGGTTAGATGCCTGAGAGCCTCTGATCATAACATTTTACCAGCCTGTCTATATATAAAGTTATTTAGGTGTTACTGTTTAAAAACACCTTTTAAAATACCTACTGTTGATTCATTGCCATTGTACTCAGGCCAAAAGTACTGTAACTCATGTGTAGGCAAAGTGTCTTTAGTACACATGCTGTCTCCTTGAGACACATCACAGCCTTCTAGCACGAAGAAGTACTAGACAGCATCTCACCTCAGCACTAAGACTGGGAGCCATTTAAAGCAGCATAATTGCCAACAACAACAACAAATGTGGGGGGTGGGGTGGGGAAGCACTAAATAAACCACAAAAAGGACACTTGTTTATATTAGGAGAGCTGAAACAATAAACAAGTTGTCTTATTCAACTTCAGCTAAGAATATGCACATAAACTCCCCCCAAAAACCATTGCCATTAAATGGATTCCAACTCACAGTGACCCTATGTAGTGTTTTTGAGACTGTCAATCTTTATGAGAGCAGACAGCCTCATCTTTCTCCCATGGATTGGTTGGTGGGTTTGAACCTCCAACCTTTTGGTTAGTAGTCTAATGCTTAGCCCACAGCACCACTAGGTGCTTAGAAATATGCATTTTGTGGCATCTCAAATATTTTACTGCTTTGCACAAAATGAATGATCACAAAATCACCATGAGTATTGATTTAAGGGTTGCAATAAACTTTAGAAAGCAAGTGAATCTATGAATAATGAGGATGGATAGTCTTCAATAAATAACTTTATTAAAGGAGACATAAGCATGAAGAAGCCAACTGTCAATCTGCCTTGTAGACCTCCAACTACAGAGAGTGTGACTGATAGGGCTTTCCAAATGTTATGCTCTGAAATCCGTCATAACTGTGTTTGCCTAAGTCCACACTTCCCACAGCCTGCTCCCAGCAAGTGATCAAACATGGCAGGTCATTGAGAGAGGTTAGTTCTTGGGAGACACAGGATGCTACATCTATAACGGCTGACATTGGTGCAAGGCCTTCCTTACAACTTTGTGGAACCTTCCAGAAACTGCAGTACAGCAATTTGTGATGCTTCCCTCCAGCCTGCCTTCCTTCTCATCTCACTCCAGTCAGACTTGCATGGGCATCTCAGTAGCTTTCCTAGGCTTCTCTGCTTCCCTCCTCATTTTCTCTCAGGCATTTCCCAAAATAAAAATCCATGAATGTTTAATCCCCCACCTTGGTGCTTGCTTCTTTCTGACTTCTTATGCCGGTATGTCTTTGTTCAAGTGCTCTTCATGGTCCCAAAGCTCTCTAATATTTTAATATTTGTTACACAATTAGTGGGGGGTTTTTTGTTTGTGTTTTTTCCCTCTCTTTTAGGAAACTGCTGTAATCAGAAAATTCTCACTGCTATACTAACGTGACCCTGAGATACATGAGCCCTTTTTCTGGAAGAGAATTTATATACACTGTCAGAATCTGCTTTACAGCAGTGGGTTTTGTTTTTGGTTATACAAAAAGCATATGATGCTTCAGTGACCTGACCACAAAAGATGCTGACTTTCTTTTCAATGTTACAGAGCATCCCATGGCCCAGGTTAGGAAAGAAATGGGTTGTAACTGGAGTTCAACACCACTGACCACTTTGCTTCCAAAGGTCAAGTGCAGAATCAGGACTTCTCCCTTCTGAAGCAGATGTCTAGCTGTTGTTGCTAAGCGCTATTGAGTCGATTCTTACTTATAGCAATCCTCTATAGGGTTTCTGAGGAGCAGTTGGTGAGTTTGAACCACTGAATTTATGGCTCAAACCAACCTTATGGTCCATTTCTTGTCCTACAGCTCCACTCCAGGACTTCCGGATACCTAGAGGGCAAGAACATCTACATCCACCAATCCCAAAACCAGAGAATTGCTATACATATTCACACAAATGTTGAAAAATAAATCTGTTAAGTAGAGGGCTGAAATTAATGTATTAACATTAGAATAACGAATAATACTACTTAGAGTAGAGAGCAAAGAGGTAGCACAAAAACATTTTCATGGTTTCCAAGACTCTTGGTGTTCTGGAAATTCTATCAAATCATTAAAAAAAAAAAAAATAGGCTTTAAAAAAAGTCTCTTTTTAGAGGAAGAATGGCACCCCTAATTTTGGCCAGTACCTTACATATGAGTCTTAGGTCAGCCAGCATATATCCCTAGGAAGAGGAGGCTGACACCAGGTGGAGGGAATCCTTGAGTAGTACAAGCAATTAACACATTTCATTGCTAATCAAAAAGATGAAGATTCGCATCCACCCAGAGACACTTCAGAAGAAAGGTCTGTTGATCTACTTTTTAAAAATCAGCCACTGCAAACCCTATGAAGCACAGTTCTACTCTGACCCACATGGGGTCATTATGAGTCAGAGTTTCTGGCAATTAATCCTGTGGGAGAAGGGAAGGCAGATCCCAAGGCTGGATCACACTAAAGGTGTATACCAAAGCTCAAGATAAATGGTAAACTGTCATGTTGTTGCT
The DNA here is from genome assembly GCF_000296735.1 of Chrysochloris asiatica. NCBI lineage: Eukaryota > Metazoa > Chordata > Mammalia > Afrosoricida > Chrysochloridae > Chrysochloris > Chrysochloris asiatica. The sequence continues at coordinate 18,132,694 of NW_006408567.1, read as the reverse complement.
GTTAAGTGTCGTCAAGTGGGTGCCAACTCATAGCGACCCTGCATAGGGTTTCTGAGGAGAGGTTAGTGGGTTTGCACTGCTGACCTTGTGGTTCAAATCAACCACTCAGTCCAGTTCCTAGGAGTCCAAACATTCACAACAGCAAATTTAAGATGGCTTAAAAACTTGTTTCCCTGGAGCACTCTGCTGACCACCAGCCCCTCTGCACACCCACCAAGGAAACCCCCGAGGGTACAGGCTCTGGTCACTATCAAATGGAGAAATAAAGCAGTACCCAGAGTTCTTGATTACACAGCCAAAACACTGGAAATAAATGAAGAATGCTCTTCATGATCCCTGTAATGAGATTTTGAGTAAAATCATTTGTTTCCAATCCAAACTTCTGATTCAAATCATTAATAGTAACTCTTTCGAAAGCCTGCGGCACGCATTCAGACCAATGGTCAGAACATGGTCTCATTAATATTCATTTCCCTGCCCAGGCAGCAATTGCATTCTATTTAGAATTGTTTATAGACAGGATCTTGCCCATGTTTTATTTTTAAAAGCTGAATTAACAACCAGAGGAAAATGACATTTATTCCTTTTATAACAGCAAATGCAGGAGAGGTTAAAGTCTAATAACTTCTCTAAGGGTGTTTATAATAAAAAAGGGGGGGACACCCACACCATTAGTGCCACACAGACATTGACTTTTATTATGCCTATTAACATTTGTAACTTTACATTGTTTTTGTTTTTTAAACATTTATGTAACATACACACACAATAACACAATATTTCCAATATATCTATTAAGGTTGTTATTGTTGGGTGTCATTTGCCTTGACCCCATGTAACAGTAGTACTGTTGTATATGGTTTTCTTGGCTGTGATTTTTACAAAAGTGTATTATTAGTTCTTTCTCCCAAAAAGCCACTGGTGTGTTCTAATCACCAACCTTTAGGTCAGCAGCTGAGCACTTAACCATTGTGCCAATAGAGCTCCTTTTTCAAGCAAGTAAGAGAAGACAAATCTACTTATATGTCCATCCTGTTAACCTCTTGGACTCCAAAACTCAGCCAGAGCTCAACCTAACCTTGTAACTTTATGGTCACCCTTCCTTCCTTCCTTCACTACCTAAGACAAACAACGTGTGTTCCATTGCCATAAGGAATAGTACAGTGCCTCAGCTAGAACAGTGGTCATTAGTGATGTCCAATGCTATGATTCTGATGCCCACAACACACACACCCCATCACAGAAAACTCACATATTAGACTTTCCTCTTGTTTCAGTGGGGGCACTGGTGGCTCAGTGGTGGAATTCTCACCTTCCATGTGAGAGTTCCAGGTACAATTCCTAGTTAATGCACCTCTGTGTAAGCACTACTTGTCTGCCAATGGAGGCTTGCATGTTTCTATGATGCTGAACAGGTCTCAGCAGAGCTTCCAGACTAAGACAAACTAGGAAGAAAGGTCTAAAGATCTACTTCTGATAATCAACCAATGAAAATTCTATGTGTTATAGTAGAGTGGGTCATGGGGATGCTTCAGGGCTGGGAAGTGTTACTTCCATGGTACATAGGATCCAGAGGCCCACTACAGCACCTAGCAATAACTAGTTTCTTATGGGGGTGTCTGTATGAGTTCTAACCCAGTTGACAGGGGATGCCCTGGAATATCCTTGAGAGAACACCGAATCCTAACCACTAGATCACCAGGGAGTGTCCTGGAATATCCTTGAAACAGCACACTTCTGAGGATACTAGAAAGACTCATGGAGGACACATTGTCAAAGCCAATATGTCACATGGATGGCAAAATTACCTGGTCACTTCTTATAGCACAAGGGACAAACATAACACAAGGGACAAATTCTTCACACACCTGGTTAAAATAATAGAACAGACCATGGACATTGGAATCAAATGGACTGAGGGTCCAACTCTGCCTCTGATATTTACTATGGAACCTTGCTTAACCTTTCTAATCCTCAGTTTCCTCATCTCTAAAGTGAAGACAATACTAGCACCTACCTTAAGAGGTTGCTGTGAAGAATGAATTGGAGGAGAAGGCAGAGGGCGGCGCTTCCCGGACTAGGCAGCTCAGAGTAGACACTGGAAAGGGAGAGAAAGGAATAGTCAGAAACACCACACTAGAAGGCTTGTAAGTCCGTCTTCTGCCTATGACTGATTGGAATACCTAAAATGGGGCTACAGTGTACCCAGTGAACAAGGCTTCTTGTGGAGCCTTTGCAATACATAAAACT
>NW_006408567.1:18121706-18129219 GCF_000296735.1 Chrysochloris asiatica | reverse complement strand
AATGAATGTAAAACTAAAGTTCTCCCATGTAAACTATCATATAATTTTCAATAAAACATTAAAAAATAAAGAATGAGTTGGAAAATAGATATGAAGCATTTATCAGAGTGGCTGGCACAATATGAGGCAATACTGTGATTGCTGCTATAATAATAGTTTTACTCTGACTCTTCTTTGTTGGGGACAAGGACAAGGACACTGAAGGAAGAAGAACCTGCACAGTAATGGAGAAAGGTATAAGAGTGAGCTGGGCTATCTCTTTTAAACAGAAAGACAAAGTAACAGTCTTCTCTAAAAGGAATATAGCTGTTGTTGCTGTTGTTAAGTACCATTTAGTCAATTCTAACTCATAGCAACCCTCTATATGTTTCCAAGGACGGCCTGGTGGGTTTGAACCACATAATTTATAGTTAAGTCCAGTGCTTATCCTACAGCGCCACACCAGGACTCTGAAAGGAATCTAATAAGCAATAATAATTTGATAGTGTTTTTAAAAAGCTGCAGCAACAATTTGTTGTTGAAATGCTACAGTCCGAGAAGCCATACCAATTGTTAGCCAACATTGCAATTCCTAGCCACTTAAATCTTGTCATCACGTCCTTTACCAGTAGGTTTTATGAAAGTCAATGAGAAGTAGCTGCCAGGTTTTACACTAATATAGATTCTAAGACTGAGTTGAGAAGACATGATCATTTAGTCATATCTCCAGGCTCACAGTAAGACTAAGGGTGTTATGTTACACACTCCCTAGACAACTCAGAAATAAGAAACAGTGATGCAAACACATCACATTTGGAAATGCATTACCTTGATCAGGAAGGAGCTAGTTCATCAATGTCAAATGCCATTTACAGCATAACTGTCCCTGCAAAACTTTGGCTATCTGTCAACATCGAAAAGAGAGCTGAAGATTTGACAGCTGGCTCTACATTGGCATGCTGAGGTGGCAACATAGTGTTTAAACAAGAATCTCTTGCTCACCAACCCTTCTGAATGGGGTCCCATTGACCCCAAAGTTGAGTCAGCAAGACTCTGAGGGTAGCTAACTTCAGAGTTGTGAGAAGGCCTGGGAATTCTATCATTAACAAATACTGAGGGTTTATGAGCATCTTCTATAGAATAAGAACTGGAGTGCTAACTGCAAAGTCGATGGTTCAAACCCACCAACCACCAGGAAACTCTATACAGGGTCACTATGAGTCAAATATGACTTGAATGCACTTACCAACAACAATAACCTGTATCCTGGCCACCCCTTGGGTTAGATAATGGCTTGTTCATTTCACTACTACATTATATCAACTAAGAAGTTGGAAGTGGCTTCCCCCATCTGTAAGAGTCCCCCACAGTAGATTCCCCAGCTCTGAGATAAGAGCTTGCTGCTGGGACACCTTCTCAATACAACATCTTCTTAATGGCTGTCACATCCTTTGATTATTAATCCAGTTACTCTAGATTGGAGATCAACCTTCCTTTTATAACGTCAATTATAATATCCCTCATTCCACTTCCTCCTCTGAATCCAGCTTGAATCCCTGGCAGTTCCTTGTCAATGTACAATTACGGGCATTTTAAAATTATTTTTAGCAAAATTTTACTTGCATGAGAAATTAATGATCTTGTCGAATGATTTCCACATTCTGTTGGGTCACCTCTTTTTGAAATGGGAAAAATATGGATGACTTCAAGTCAGTAGGTCACGTGGCTGTCTTCCAAATTTCTTGGCATAGATGGGTGAATGCCTTCAGTGCTCCATCAGTTTGTGGAAAGATTTCAATTTGTATTCTATCAATTCCCAAAACCTTGTTCTTTGCTAATGCCTTCAATGCACCTTAGATTTCTTCCTTCAGGATCATTGGCTCTTGATCATATACTAACTCTTGAAATAGTTAATCATTGAACATTTCTTTTTGGTACAGTGATGGTGTAATTCCTTCCATCTTATTTTGATGCTTTCTTCGTCATTTAGTATTCTGCCCATAGAATCCTTCAGTACCGCAAGTCAGGGTTTGAATTTTTTCTTAATTACCTCAGCTTGAGAAATGTTGAGTGTGTTTCTCACTTTTGGTTTTCCAATTCCAGGTCTTTGCACATTTTGTCATAATATTTAACTTTGTCTTAAAGCGCTGACCTTTGAAATTTTCTGTTCAGCTGTTTTACTTCTTCATTTCTTCCATTTGCTTTAGCATCTCTACATTGGAGAACAAGTTTCAGAGTCTCTTCTGACATGCATTTTGGTCTTTTACTTCTTTCTTGTGTTCTTCATGACCTTTTGCTTTCTTCCTGTATGATGTACTTGATGTCATCTCACAAGTCTTCTGGTCTTCGGTCTTTTGTGTTTAATGCATCAAATCTGTTCTTCAGATGATCTCTAAATTCAGGTGGGATTTGTTCAAGATCATATTTTGAACTTTTGATTGTGTAGATCATGACAAGTAATGAGCAACATTGAGCAGAATGAGTTTCCCATAACACTTAATTGTACTCATGAGGAACCTCTACATTGACCAATAAGCAGTCACTTAAACAGAACAAAGGAGCACGGACTGATGTCAAATTAAGAAAAGTGTGCACCAGGGTTCTATTCTTTCACCACACTTATTCAATCTGTATGCTGAGCACAATATCTGAGAAGATGGATTATATGAAGAAAAATGTGGTATCAGGATTGAAGGAAGACTCATTGACAACCTGTAATATGCAGGTGATACAACCTTACTTGCTGGAAACAAATAGGATTTAAAATATTGATGAAGATCAAATACCACAGGCTTTGGTATGGGTTGGACCTCAATGCAAAGAAAACAAAAATCCTAACCACTGAACCAATAAACAACATCCATATAAATGAAGCAAAGATTGAAGTTGTCCAAGACTTCATTTTGCTCATGGAAGCAGCAGTCAAGAAACCAAATGATGTATTGCATTAGGCAAATCTGCTGCATTAGGCCTCTTTAAAGTGTTGAAAATCAAAGATGTCAGTTTGAGGACTAAGGTGTGCCTGACCCAAGCCATGGTGTTTTTAATAATCTCTTATGCAAGGAGCTCTGGTAATGTAGTGGTTACGAATCAGGCTGTGAACTACAAGGTCAATAGTTCGAAACTACCAGCTGTTCCACCGGAAAAAGATTTACAGCCTTGGAAACCCTGTACAGGATCCACAGCACATAACCACCACCACCTTATGCAAGTGAAAATTGGCCAGTGAATAGAGAAGACTGTAGAAGAATCCATGCATTTGAGGTATGAGGTTGAAGGAGAATATTAGAATACCAATCTTTGTTGGGAAAAGTATAGCTAGAACAACCTTGGAACTACAGGGCTCTGGGATACAGAGATTGAGACATGGTTGGAATGGGGAAAAGGGGGGAATAATGTTAAGATGCTTGGCTGTCATTGAAATCTTGGTTTTCCTTGCACTATATTATAAAATAGACACTGGAAGGGGAGAGAAAGGAATAGTCAGAAATATCACCATAGAAAGCTTATAAGTCTGTCTTCTGCCTATAATTGATTGGAATACCTAAAATGGGGCTACAACATGCCCAGTGAAGGAGGCTTCATGCGGAGTCTTTGCATTATATAAGACTATAAGTGGAATCCTGAACCACATATCCAGAATCTTCAGAGGTTGGAAATTTCCTCTTGAAAGGACGAGTAGACCAGTCTGGAGCAGTTAGAAGACCAGAAGATACATCTTGAAAGAAAAACCGATAGGATAAATACAAAACAATATAGGCAGACCGACTGTTACTACAAGAATAAGCAAGCTGCTTGCCCAGGAGACATCAAGGCAAGTGGTCGGGTCCCCTCAGAGTAAACCTCCTTCTAAGACTAAGACTCAGTGGGAATACAAGCTCTGATTGGTGACCACGTTCATCACTGATAAAAGATAAGTGAGGGAAAAACAGCAATGAAGCTACAAGCTAAGCCCTACAACATTCAGTAGACTCCTGTGAACCCGGGTGGAGACCTGGTTGGCCAGCAGTGTGGCGAGACCTGGGAACTCATTGGCCCAGAGTCAGTGACATAGCCACAGAGGACTAGAGTGGAGAGTGAAATTTCCAGTTGATAAGAAGAGAGGGCACATGCACAAGAACACCTACACTTGTAGATAATACCCACTTGACCTGGCTTCAATGACTGGATGATCAGAGCTCAAACAAAAGAAAAAAAAAGAGTCATTTGATACAATTTGATGAACTTGACCTACACCTATAGATGCAGTAGCTAAAAAGAGGGAACAAATCTTTACAGCAAGGATCATTCCCACCCCCTCCACACGTGGAGAGGACAGGGATGGGCAACTTAGACATTGGCTACCCAAAATGGGGGGGGGGGGGAAGACAGGGGCTACAAAGGCAAGAAGTGACTGACTTACAAGCTTTCAAGAGGGAATCTAGATCCAGAGGGTGAGGAGGGAGGTAGAATCTCCATTGAGTAGTATCCAATCTGTCTAGGCAGGGCTGATGAAAGGAAATACGGCTAGGTCTCTTGTGATACAATAGTGAATAATTGTTATCAGGACTGATTGTGAGGCTTGGAAATGTAAAGGTAGACATATTGTAGCAAGGAGGGGAGTGATTAACTTTTCAGTCTAGGAGCGGAGGTCCCTGGGACAATGAAGGGAGAAGAGTGGAGAGCGGGACCCTACCCAGAGAAGCAGTAATGCCTGAGATGAGATGATGACATGGAGAGATGGAGCATCTGGGGACTTTAGACCTAGAGACAGAGAGGGGCTGTGTGCTGATGACCAGAGGGCAGGCTTGTAGTGTATACCCTTTGGTTGGGTGATGATGCATGGAGGGGATTGTAACCATGACAATGAAATGATACACGATAGGATGAATGTAAAACTAATGTTCTCCCATGTAAACTATCACATAATTCACAATAAAACATTTTTTTTTTTAAGTATAGATAGAATTTTTCTTGGACACCAGAATTACCAGCCTCTCATACTTCAGATATATTATCAGGAGGGACCAGACCCTGGAGAAGGATATCATGTCTGGTAAAGTGGAGGATTGGAGAAAAAGAAGACCCCCAATGAGATGAAATGGCACGGTGGCAGCAGCAATGGGCTCAAATGTAGCAATGATTGTGAGGTTGGTGCAGGAATAGGCAGTGTTTTGTTCTGTTGTGCATATGGTCACTATGATTCAGTATCAACTCGATACTTTCTTTTTTGGTTGGTTTACCCAGATTTCTTCAGCCTTTCCTCAGTTATCTTGAAGGATTCTCAAACACCCAAACTTGCATAAGTAAATCCTGTGTGTGGGGACTCTAGGCCACTTAATAGGGTTCAGTAGCCTGCCCTTTTTGTTGTTGTTTAGTGCCATTAAGTTGGTTCCGACTTATAGTGACCCTGTAAAAAGTTTCCAAGGAGTGGCTGGTGAGCTTGAACCACCAACTTTGCAGTTCAAACAGACCTTGCGGGCCAACGCAGTAACACACAGCACCACATCAAGACTCCAAGTCTGCCGTAAGCATAGCACATCTACCTCCCTCTATTCTTAAGAACTGTTTTCAACCAGGTTATTGTTATTGCTAAGTACTCTTGAGTTGGTTCTGACTCACAGTGACACTGTGTAGGGTTTCCAAGATGCAGCTGGTGAGTTTTAATGGTTAGCAGTACAGAGCTTACCAGCACCACACCAGTACTCCTTCCAGGTAGGCTACTTATTTTGAGAAGAGTTCTGATCAATTCAATTTTCTTCATTTCCTACCCTCCTTTCGGAGAGGTTTTCTACCTGATGTTAGTACATTAGCTGTAGCCCCCACTTGACATATTTAGTATTTCAATGTTTGTGTCAATATGTATAGCTTCTTAGTGGTCTAAATATTTCTGTGTTTGTACTTCCCTGCTTCTGTTCTTTATCTTTATATCTTCATATATATCTTTATATATAAAGATAAAGATATCCAAGGAAAAATGAAGTCTTTGACAATTTCAATCTTTTCTCCATTGCTAAGAATGTTGCTTATTGGTCCAGTGGTGAGGATTTTTGTTTTTTTGCTTTTTACATTAAGATGCAATCCATTTGAAAGACTATGGTCTTTGATCATTAGTAAGTCTGTCAGTTTGTCATACTGTGGTGGCTTGTGAGTTGCTGTGATTCTGGAAGCTATACCACGGGTATTTTAAATACCAGCAGGGTCACCCATGGTGGACAGGTTTCAGATGAGCTTCCAGGCAGAGACAGACTAGAAAGAAGGAGAAATTAACTACTTCAGAATATTTGGTTACTGAAAACCTTATGAATAACAAAGAGGAAGTATTAGTAATTGGAATATATGGCCTTCATGATAGAAATGATGCTGGAGATCACATTATAGAATTTTGTAAGACCAATGACTTCTTCTTTGTAAATACCTTTTTTTAAACAACATAAAACATGGACTATACACATGGACTTCACCAGATAGAATAAACAGGAATCAAATTTATTAGATATGTTGGAAGAAATGGTGAAAAAACTCTGTATCATTATTCAAAGCAAGGCCAGGGGCAGACTGTACCATCAATTGCTCATATGCAAGTTCAGGCTGAAGCTGAAGAAAATTAAAACAAGTCCACAAGATCCAAAACATGACCTTAAATTTATCCCACCTCAATTTAGATATCATCTGGAGAACAGAGTTGATGCATTAGACACTACAGATTGAAGACCAGAGAGTTGTGGGACATCATACAGAAAGAAAGCAAAGGTCATTAAAATAACAAGACAGAAGGAAAAGACTAAAATGAATGTATGAAGAGACTCTGAAACTTGCTCTCCAGCATACAGATACTAAAACAAATATAAGAAGTGAGGAGGTTCAAGAGCTGAACAGAAAATTTCAAAGGTCAACTCAGAAGATAAAGTCAAATATTATAACAAAATACAAAGACCTGGAGTTAGAAAACCAAAAGGGAAGAGCACACTCAGCATTTCTCAAACTGAGGGGAAAAAAATCAAGCCTCAACTTGTGGTATTGAAGGATTCTATAGGGAGATCTGGTAGCGTTGTGGTTATGAGGCAGGCTGCTAACCTCACGATCAGCAATTTGAAACAACCAGCTGTTTTGCAAGAGAAAGATGAGGCTTTCTGCTCCTTAAAAGATTTGCAGCCTCAGAAGCCTTATGCAGGGTTGCTATGAGTCTGAACCAGCTCTAGGGCACAGCACCACCTCAACCATCTTGGGCAAAATATTGAATGATGTATGAGGCATCAAAAGAAGATGGAAAGAATCCAAAGTCACTCTATCAAAAATAAATGGTCGAGGTTCAAACATTTCAAGAGATAGCATGTAATCAAGAGCCAATGATCCTGAAGGAAGAAGTCCAAGGTACATTGAAGTCATTGACAAAGAAAAAGGCACTGGGAAATGATGGAATACAAATTGAAATCTTTCCACAAACTGATGCTACACTGGAGGCACTCACTCATCTAGGCCAAGAAATTTAGAAGACAACTATCAGGCCAATTGACTAGAAGAGATTCGTATTTGTGCCCATTCCAAAGAGAGG
>NW_006408567.1:18100406-18121126 GCF_000296735.1 Chrysochloris asiatica | reverse complement strand
TGAAAATGAATAGGACTTAAAATACTAATGAAGACCAAAGACTACTGCCCTCAGTATTGGTTGCATCTCAATGTAAAGAAAACAAAAGTCCTCATCACTGGACCAATAAACACCATCCACATAAATGGAGAAAAGATGGAAGTTCTCAAAGACTTCATTTTGCGTGGATCAACACTCCCGGAAGCAGCAGTCAAGAAATCAAATGACATATTGCATTGGGCAAATCTGCAGCAAGACCTCTTTAAAGTGTTGAAGAGCAAATATGTCAGTCAGTTTGAGAACTAAGGTGCACCTGACACAATCCATTATATTTTCAGTAACTTCATATGCATGTGAATGTTTGACAGTGAATAATTGTAGTAGAAGAATTGTTGCATTTGAGTTATGGTTTTGAAGGAGAATATTGACAGTATCATGGACTGCCAAAAGAACAAATAGATCTGTGTTACAAGAAGTACAGTTAGAGTCCTTCTTGGAAACCAGGATGGCCAGACTTCATCCCTCCTACTTCATACATATCAGAAGGGACTAGTCCCTGGAGAAGGATATCATGTTTGATAAAGTGGAGGGCAAGAGAAAAAGGGGAACAGCAAGTTGAATTCACACAGTGGCAGCAGCAATGGGTTCAGGTGTACTAACGATTGTGAGGTTGGCCCAGGATTGGTTAGTGTTTCGTTCTGTTGTGCATAGGGTCGTTATGAGTCGGTACTGACTCCATGGGACCTAACAACAACAACTCCTTCCCATTCCTTCTCAACTTGGTCCTTGGGTAAATATTTCCCTTTTTGATCATGAACGACTGAGCGTTGATGCCCCCCCCCCATATATTTATTTATTGTTTTGCCAAAAATTAGACCAGGAAGGTGAGTTCCATTCCAGACCTGCAGGGTGATCAAGGGTCATAGTATCAGATTCCTCCAGAATCTTTCTCACCAGTAAGACCGGTAATTTTTTTTTTTTTTTTTTTATGTATATAGAATTTTGAGTTTTGTTCTACAATTTCTCCCACTCTGTCCAAGACCTTCCAATGTAATCCCTTTCAGAGAAGTTGGTAGTGGTATCAGGGAACCATCTAGTTCTTCTTGTCACAGTGACATGGAGATTGATGTTCACTTGCTTCATTGGTCCATTGGGATAGTTAATTCCAAGCAACTTCAGTCCTCATCACTCTTCTTCCTTCTGTACATGGAGAAGCCAATAGTAGCACTTTAGATGACTGCTAATGAGCTTTTAAGATTTCAGTCAGTACTCACCAAAGTAGGCTGTAGAACATTTTCATTGTGGTCTATGTTATGCCAACTGACCATGGTATCCCCTAAGACTGTGTCCTGAGCCCTCAGGCCCAGCAACTCATTGCCTTAAGATATTTGATAATATATAATAAGTTTTCATCATTTTTGCAGCTGTCCCATAGGAGAAAGATGAGACTTTCTGCTCCCGTAAAGATTTACAGCCTTAGAAACCCTGTACAAGGTTGCTATGAGTTGGTTCCAACTCCACGGCACATAACCACCACTACCACCACATACTTTACTACATGCATAGGTGTTTTTGCAGTATAGGTAAATACCTGTGTAAAAATATCCTCTTTCAAACCCTTATACACTTGTGAGTATACTCTCACCCTCCCTCCCATAGTCATTTGGCCTGTGTATCTGTCCATGTATCTACCCACAGAACACTGTTGTTCTAGGATTGTGTGTATATCACTATTTATTCCCTATGTCATCACCTGGCTTCAGCATTCTTCTCAACCTCCCTCTTCTTATATATTTCCTTCCCTGTCACCAGAGCTAACATGTGTCTACCCTCTAACCAGTAAATTATTCTCCCTTCCCACCCACCCCTGGCAACCACCAAATAATATTTCTTTCAGCATGGAAACCTTTTCTTGAGTTTTAACAATAGTGGTTTCATACAATCTATGTCCTTTTGTGATTGACTAATTTCACTCAGCATAATATCCTCCAGGCTCATCCATGTTGTGAGGTTCATCATTATTCTTCAATGTTGCATAGTATTCCATTGTGTGTATGTAGTAAAGTTTTTTACCCATTCTTCCATTGAAGAGCATTTAGTCTGTGTCTATATTTTTGCTATTATTTTTGCTGCAATGTACATCAGTGTGCATATATCGAATTGTGTCATGGCTCTTACTTCTTGTGGTTATATACCAAATAGAGGGATTGCTGAGTCATACTGTATTTCTATTTCCAACTTTGTGAGGAAGCACTGTATTATTTTCCACAGTGACTGCACCATTTTGCAGCCCCACCAGCAATGTAGGAGGGTCCCAGTCTTAGAGAAAATGATCCTTAAAGAGAATAAACAAGTTGTCCAATATCTCAAAGCTCATAAGTAGCAGATTTGTATTCAAATTTAAACCTGCCTGGCTACTGTTGTGCTTAAATAATAAACACATAACCACTATGTTCTAACCATATTACCACTTACCAGTCCCTGCCAACTACAACTCACAGCAACCCCACGTGTGTCGAAGCAGACCTGAGTTTCATAGGGTTTTCGATGGCTGATTTTTTTCAAGATCACCATGCCTTTCTTCCAAGATACTTCTTGGGGGACTTTAATCACTAATCTTTTACTTATTAACCAAGCATGTTAACTGCTTGAAGCATGCAGATATTCCTTGCAAGTCAATTTTATTGAGAAATAGTTTACATACAGTAAAGTGCACCCATGAATTTGGAAAATATCTATATAATGGAAACATAACCACAGTTAAGATTTTGAACATTTCTGCCATCTGCAAAATAGTAATCCATTGCATTTAATCCCTGTCCCCTCCCCAGACCCAAGCCACAGCTGATATGCATTCTGTTGCTGTAGATTAACTTTGTCTCTTAGAAATGAATATATGGAATGATATAGTACTTACTCATCATAATGTTTTTAATATCCAACCATGTTTTTTTAATGTATCATTGTTGTTGCTAAGTGATGTTGAGTTGGTTTTGACTAATAGCAATCCTGTATAGGGTTTCCAAGAAGCAACTAGTGGGTTTGAACCACTGACCTTGTGGTTAGCAATCCAGTACTTTTCCTACAATGCTGCACCAGGACTCCATGTGTCACTAGTGTGTTTCTTTGTATTACTGAGTAGTAATCTGTTATATGGGTATGCAACAATATGCTTATGCATTCACCAGTTGATGGGTAGTTGAAGTACTCTTTGGGGTTTAGTTTCTGTGAGCCTTTTTAAACTAGTCTTTTGGTGGATATGTGTTTTCATTATGCCTAGGTAAATGCCTAAGAGTGGAATTGTTGGCTGGTTTACTGCTTTACATTTTAAAGTATATCATGACTTTCCTTTGATCTTAGTAAAGATTCTGTGAGGCCTGTACATAACATCATTTTTCTGATTAAAAAGCTCCCAGCTACATTGAAACTTGGGAAGGAATTTCTAGGATTGCATTACTTGTATTTTGCTTATATATGATCACATGAGATGATTCCTTTGAAAACATAAGGCCCAGATCCAATTTTCCCATTACCAAGTATCATCCAGTGTAATTCCATAGAAAAGGCTGGAACATGTTCATATGAGTTTCTAGCAATACATATGTCTCTTCTGCTGAAGGATTGCTTTAATTTGCCCATTTTTAATGTTTCATTCACAGTGTTATAAATATTATGTCCTTTTTTACTTTGCATCTGCTGCTCTCCCTTCCTCTCTCTAGTCGAGCCTAGTTTATTATGTTCATAAATAAGAAATGGCAAACATTAGCTCTTCTTAAGAAAACAAAAGCACATTTTTCTTTTTCATTCCATCAAATTAAGTTCAGCTACTCTACTAACTAGAATTACATAAGACAATTCCAGTGAGGAAGAACGAAATGAGCATTAAAAACAAAATCCCATTTGAATGGAGGGGGAAGAGATGAGATGGGAACAAAATGCAAGTTTCCCTCTGTGAATTTCCATGTCCCCATAGAACCAGGAAATAAAGTCTGCTTGTTTTCCCCTATCTCGTCTCCTGTTGGCTAGAATTGAGCCCAGATAACCAGTGTATGAACACAGTGTAGAAGTATGAAGAGCAGACATGAAGAATAAGCAAGAGAGAGGCTTGTTGCTGTTGATAGTTGTCATTGAGTCATGGCAGTCTTGTGTGTCTGTAGCTCATGTATATATCTTAGGTATAATAGAATGAAACATTGCCTGGTTTTCATGATCATTGGAGTGTGTGAATGTGTTTCGGTGGTTATTGTATCAATCCATCTCATTGAGGGTTTTCCTCATTTTCATTAACCTTCTACTTAAACAAACATGATTTCCTTCTCTAGAGACTTTGGAGGACATGGTCAAGCAAGCAAGTTGGACAACGTTCTGTTGTGATCCATAGGTTTTCATTGTCTACTTTTTGGAAGTAGATTGCCAGACCTTTCTTCCTAGTCTGCCTTAATCTGAATACTCCACTGGAATCTGCCCACCATGGGTGACTCTACTGGTATTTGAAATGCTAGTGGTATAACATCAAGCATCATGAGCCAACATAGTATGAAAAATTGACAGACGGGTGATAGCAGAGAGGCTAGAAAGTCTGTAATAGATTTCTCTCCCCAGTGGTCTTACAGATCTGGAAAAGAACTTGCCATGACTCTATTTTTACTCTGAACATTTCCACCTACGTAGATCAAATGCTCTCCAGCTTTGCAGCACCCAGTCACCCAGTTTACTGCTTGTCAGAAGCCCTGACTGTTGCCATCAATAATTTGCAGCCTTTAAATGTTTTAACTCTGTGGTTCCTGCAGTGTATACTTACCTGGCCCTGGTAGATTTTTTAATAGAAGCCCATTCTCAGGTTAATTAAGCAGTACTCACTGCTCTACTCTCCAATTAATGCCTTAATTCCTGCATAAATATACTGTGAGTTTATAATCATTACAACACAAGTTACTGGTAATTACAGATTTATAAAACAGAGCCAGCTAGCCCCATATTAAGGAGTTTTGAAGGATTAAATAAATACACTTCAGTTTTAATGTATCTGTGAGTTTGTTTTGCTGCTATTGTTTTGCTTTTCTTTCTTTCTTTTTTTTTCTTTTTTAATCTCCCAGAACAAAGCAGCCTGTTTCTTTGCTTTTGTTTTCAGCTGGAGTAGGCCAAATTGTAGACACTTTTAACAAGTCCCTCCACCACCCTGTTCTTTTCAGTCTATTTCTGTTGGTTTATGTGGCTAAAATATTGGAAAACTGGAGCCTGGAGAGATTATTTCTGCAAGCCCTCGCTGGTCAAGCTGCGTCTTTATTGGTGGCATAAAGGCATCCTGAATCCCCACCTTGAAAGCAAAGAGGCAGGATTTATCACCAGCACCAGAGCCCTTCCCCCACTGTTGTTGAGTGCTGTTCCCACCCCTTGCATGTCTACACAGGGTTTCCAAGGAGCAGCTGGTGAGCTTGAACTGCCAACCTTGTGGTTCAAACTACCTTTGCAGTCCAGCTCATTTACCCTCAGCACCACACGAGGACTCCACTATAGGGAGATAATTTCCACTGCTGAAAGGGTCACATTATCCAGGCAGAAAGTTTGCCAGATTCAGCAGATAAAAATACAGTGCAGCCAGTTACATTTAAATTTCAAGTACCAACAAATAATCTTTAGTCTGAACATGTCCCAAAGAGTGCAGAATATATATTTAACACTATATATGCTTTAATTTCTTTATTTGAAATTCAAATTTTGTTTTGTGTCTAGCAACCCTACCAGATAAAACACAATCAGACCTATAAAAATTCATGTAAGACCTATAATCTGTAGTGAGTTCTTGAACTCAGTATCTAAATGACCTTAAGTAAGAAAGATAAAAAAATATAACTGGATGAAGTCTTCAGTTGCCTATTTATTCTTATGGGCTAGACCCTATGCTTTCCATTCTTACAGTGCCTTTGTTGTTGACAGTCATCTCGGACTCATGGTAACCATTATATGTAGCAGAATGAAACACTACCCAGTCCTGCAACCATCTCTGTCCTCCTGGATATGCTCACTGAGTGCCTTCCACCCTACAGTCTCATCTTCCGGCCCCATGTTGAATAATAGTCTCTTGTGAACCATAGAGTTTATAGTGACTAATTTTCAGAAGTAATTGCCAAGTAAAAGCTTTTCTTCCTAGACTGCCTTAGTTTAGAAGCTCAGCTGGACAAAATACATATTATCCACCATGAACGATACTGCTAGTATTGGAAATATAGATGACATAGCTTCCAACAAGGAGGCTTGGTGGCGTTGTGGGTTAAATGTTAGGGTGATAACTGAAAGGTTGGCAGTTCAAAACCACCAGTCACACCATAGGAGAAAAATGAGGGAATTTGCTTCCCTAACGATTTGCCATCTTAGAAACCCTATGTAATGCTTCTACTCTGTCCTATAGCATCCCTATGAGTCAAAATCAGTTCTGTGACAGCAGGTTAGCTTCTAGCATCTTGCAACAGACAAGCCACCACAGTACCACAAACTGAAGGTAAGTAAGTGGTGGTTAGCCCCCCTTAGAGGGTAGATAGGTAGATAGTTATCATCATTGAACAGAGATGAAAAACAGAGGTATAGGGAGATAAAATCAGTACTCAGAGCATTGAGCCACCACTCACACCCAAGTCTATACTCTTCACCTGTTTGCATTACTGTCACTCTCCATAAACCATGCCTTCCCCTTAAGTCATTGTTCTGAAGATTACTAAGAGAAAGAAACATAGGTGTAACACTCCCAACCTCCAGAAAGGTTAGCCCTTACAATTGTTTAAATCTCAATCAAGATTGAAACATACAGAAACTACTGTGCTAGCAGAGGCAGCACCCACAAGGACATCAGTAGTTGGGGAGTAAGGGGTTACATTTCTAACAAGTTCCCAGGTATTACGGATGCTGCTGCCCAGGGACCACACTTGGATGTGTCTGGATGACAGCAATCTTTAGAGTGAGCTTCCCTAGATTTGTCTCTAGGTACAGGCACCTGGGAGCTTAAGAACCTTGTACAAGTCATTAACCTCTGGCTGCCTCAGAACCTTCACCTGCATCATATAGGTAACAACAGCAATAAAACCAAAACCAAACCAAATTCACTATCATTGAGTCGACTGTAACTCACAGTGATCCTATAAAGAGTTTATGAGACTATAAATCTTTATGTGAGCAGACAGCATCATCTTTTTTGCAAGAAGTAGCTGGTGGGTTTGAGCCACAGTCCTAGCAGTTAACAGCTCAACATACAAACAACAGCTCCGCTAGGGCCCCTATACCAAAGAAATGCATTTAAGGTTAGTACCAGCCAACTCCACAGATGGACCAGTTCCAAGCTCGCCTCTGAAGTATCCAACCCTATGAATACAGTTGTGAGACATGCACATTCCCACTAATGAAAGGCCAGCAATACTGTCCTGATCTAGTCTTCTGGTGGTGAAGAATTAATTTTTTGTTGTTGCCATGCTGAATCCTGGCCCTAGAGACCTAATTCATGAGCCATCCAATGATTTACAGTTGCACAATTTGGCATATACACAGAGCATTGTTACGATCTGAAAGGGGTAATTTACAACCCCAGCCCTGCACCTCAGCTGTCCTGTTTTCTCAGACAACATGCTCTTAATAGCCTATGCTTGTCAGAGAGGTAAGGGAGAAGACTTTTTAATGATTTTCAGCAAATTTATTTTCATGCCCTGGCAGCATGATATTTTGGTCTAGATGGGTGGGCTTGTTTTATTCAGGAAGAGAAGAGTTTGACTCAGAAGTAAATACTGGTAGCCTTGGACTTAACGATGTATTCAAGGTCCAATAAACTGTACCTAGACCTTTCTGGGGTTTTCTTTTGTTTTGTCATTGTACATTCTATTGTTAGTGAGTCCTGGTGTGGTGCTATGGGTTAATGAGCTGGAATGCAATGTCGGTTTAAACAGCAAGGTCAGTGGTTCAAGCTCACCAGCTGCTCCTTGGAAACCCTGTACAGGGTTGCTATGAGTTGGAACCCACTTGGAGGCACTTAACAACAAGAACAACAATATGTGCTACATACAATGCTGTGGTGCTTAAATGAATTTTTTTTTTTTTTTTTTAAAGAGGACATCTATTGCCTTGAAAAGAGCCTTCCTTCCTTTCAATATTCTGCTGCTACTTGATAGTGGCCCTGGTAGCGTAGTGGTTACAAATCGGGCTGCAAACTGCAAGGTCAGCAGTTCAAAACTACCAGCTGTTCCATAGGAGAAAGATGAGGCTTTCTGCTCCCGTAAAGATTTAAAGCCTTGGAAACCCTGTATGGGTCGCTGTGAGTTGGAACTAACTGCACCACACATAACCACCACTTGATAGTGGCCCAGTATATCCTCCTCATGTAGATAATCTAAGTCAAGATGTGAAAGTGGTGCATCTACTTCCCAATAAGACAATCCAAGGCACACTACCTATGGACAATGTTTTCTCAGGCTATAACTGAAACAGACAGAGGCAGGGTACCATTATGCAATTTCCAGAAGAATGAATATATTCTTCAGTGTATCCAGAACATCACATCTTCTTGGAAAGAAGTTAAGGGAAAAATGCATACAGGAAATTTGGAAAAAATTGCTGAGTTATGTGAACATGATCTAAGCTGTAATTTGATTACGATAATATGATAAAAGGGATCATTCGGGAAATTGTCCATATGGCAAGAATGCTAAATTTAGAACTTAACATTGTCAATGTGGAACATTGATCCAATTGATCATGAACAAGGGAGAATTGACAGATGAAGACTTAATGGATTTTGAAGAGGAAACAAATGCTGAAAAAGAGAGAAAGGATGAGAAAGAGAAAGGAGAAAAATTGTCCAAAAATTTTACAGTGAAAAGATTAGCTGAAGTTTTTTCTAAACTAAATAAGGGACTTCAGTTGCTTGAAATCATGGACCCAAGCGCTGACTGAGTCAATAGACAGACTTGAAAAGCAGTGAGATTTTTATCACGCACACACAAAAACATATGTATACGTAGAAAATTGTTTTACAGACAACTCTCACTGTTTCCCTGAATAGAAACAGTATCCTTATTCCCAGGGATTATCCAGGTGATCCAAAACCTACCAAAAATGAATTGTTACCACACCTCACTGAATGTCAATGTTGTCCAACTCTTCTTTTTCTAGAGAAATTGTAAGATTTGTGTATTTCTTATGTATGTAAGTGTGTATATATTGAAATTTATCTCTAAATTTATGTACACTGTTTCCAACTCCCAGAGATAAATAAAGATCCTATCTATAAAGCTATTGATAATAAAAGTCAGTAGTATTGAAAACTGAAGGGAGAAAAAGAGGTATTTGACTTACATCATAACAACTTATGTCAGAGGGGAAAGTAGTCAAAACTATATGTACACTGATATTTGTTTGATGATCTCTCGTTAGGAACTCAGAAACTATCAATGTACCAATCAGGAATAAGGAATCACAAACTTAAACTCTGGTTTTCGATGGCAAACTCACAAAGGGTCAGTGCTGCAGTTACTAGAATCTATCTCAAATTCACAAGAGGAGAGGTGAGATCTTCAAGCTTATCACTGGCAGAGTGACCTTATGACTACTTGCGACTGCTACTCCCAGGACTGGCTAGTGCTTCCCAGATCTTCCAGAGGAAAGATTGCCAGATTTAGAAGATTTGTTGTTGCTGTTAGGTACCATGGAATCAGTTCCAACTCAAAGCAACCCTATATGCACAACACTGCCCAATTTTGTGCCATCCTTACAACTGTTATGTTTGAGCCCATTGTTACTGTCACTGTGTCAATCCATGTCACTGAGGATTTTCCCTTTTATACTGAACCTCTACATTACCAAGCATGATATTCTTTTCCAGGGACTCATTCCTCTTTACAACATGTTCAAAGTATGTGAGACAAAGTTTCATGATCCTTGCTTCTAAGGTGCATTCCAGCTGAACTTCGCCCAAGGCAGATTTGTTAGTTCTTCTGACAGTCTATGATATGTTTAATAATCTTCACCAACATTATAATTCAAGTGTATCACTCTTCTTCAGTCTTTCTTATCATTGACCAGCTTTCACATGCATATGAGGTTATTGAAAATACTATGGCTTGAGTCAGGTGCACCTTAGTCTTCAAATTGACCAGCTTTCATATGCATATGAGGTTATTGAAAATACTATGGCTTGAGTCAGGTGCACCTTAGTCTTCAAAGTGACTTTCTTGCTTTTTAACACCTTTAAGAGGTCTTTTGCAACAGATTTTCCCACTACAGTCCTTTGATTTCCTGACCACTGCTTCCATGTGTGTTGATTATAGATCCAAGTAAAATGAAATCCTTGGCAACTTCAATCTCTTCTCCATTTACCATGATGTTTATTGGTCCAGTTGTGAGGATTTTTGTTTTCTTTATGTTGAATTGTAATCCATACTGAAAGCTGAAGCCTTTGATCATCAGTAAGTGCTTCAAGTCCTCTTCACTTTCAGGAAGCAAGGCTGTGTCATCTGCATATTGAAGGTTGTTAATGAGTCTTCCTTCAACCTGATTCCATATTCTTCTTCATATAGTCCAGTTTCTAGGGTTATTTTCTCAGCATATAGATTGAAAAGTATGGTGAAAGGATAGAATTCTGACACACAGCTTTCCTGGTTTTAAACCATTCAATATCTCCTTGTTTTATTTGAACAATTGCCTCTCAGTCTATGTTCAGGTTCTACAACCCATTCTTCACAATGGTTCCCACAATTTATTATGATCCACACATGGTCAAATACCTTTGCATAGGCAATAAAACACAAATAAACACTTTTCTGGTATTCTCTACTTTCAGTCAAGATATATCTGACATAAGCTATGATATCCCTCATTCCATGTCCTCTTCGAATTCTGACTTGACTTTCTAGAAATTCCCTGTAGATGTACTGCTGCAACCACTTTTGAAATATCTTCAGCAAAATTTTACTTAAGTAACATACTAATGATAATGTTTTATAATGTCTGCATTCTGCTGAATCACCTTTCTTTGGAATGGCACAGATACAGATCTCTTCAAATTGGTTTCTTGGCATTGATAAGAGAGTGCTCCCAGAGTTGCAGCAGGTTGTTGAAACGTTTCAATTTGTATTCCATTGATTCTTAGGGCCTTTATTTTCACCAGTGCTTCCAATGCAGTTTGTACTTCTTCCTTCAATATCATCAATTCTTGATCATATTCTCTCTTGAAATGGCTGAACATCAACTAATGATTTTTGGTACAATGACTGCATATTTCCTCCATCTTATTTTGATGCTTACTATACTGTTCAGTATTTTGGCCATGTTGTTATTGTTGTTAAGTGCCATTGAGTCAGTTCCAACTCATAGCAATGCAGTATAGGGTTTCCAAGGAGCAGCTGATGGGATTGAACTGCCCACCTTGTAGTTTGCAGTCCAGTACTGATCCTACAGCACCATACCAGGAGTCCATAGAATCCTTAAATATTGCAACTTGAAACTTGAATATTCTCTTTAGTCTTTTTCACCTTAACATATGCTGAGTATATACTTCTCTTTTGGTTTACTAACCCCGGGTATTTGCAAATTTAATTATAATACTTTATTCTGTCTTCTTGAGCTGCCCTTTTAAATCTTTTGTTCAGCTCTTTTACTTCATCAACTTTTCCATTCGTTTTAACTTCTTTGTGTTCTACAGCAAAGTTTCAGAGTCTCTTCTGACATACAGTTTGGTCTTTTCTTTTTCTATCTTGTCATTTTAATGACATTTTGGTTTCTTCGTGTATGATTTCTTTGATGTCATCCCACAACTTGTCTAGTCTTCGCTAATTAATAGATGATGTGTCAAATCTATTTTTGAAATTATCCATAAATTCAGGTGGGATATACTCAAGGGTATATTTTGGCTCTTGTGGACTTGTTTTAATTTTCTTATCTTCAATTTGAACTTGCCTATGGTGATCAATGGTCTGTTCTCCATTGTCTCTTTCCAAAGATGTAGTCTATTCAATTTCTGTATATCCTAGCTAGCATTTCCAGGTGTATAGTCATTGTTTATGTTGCTGGTAAAAGATACAACGAATAAGTTGTTGGTCATACAAAAGTCTATCATGCAATCTTTGACATTATTTCTATCCCCAAGGCCATATTTCTAACTGTTTATCCTT
Organism: Chrysochloris asiatica; assembly: GCF_000296735.1. Taxonomy (NCBI): domain Eukaryota; kingdom Metazoa; phylum Chordata; class Mammalia; order Afrosoricida; family Chrysochloridae; genus Chrysochloris; species Chrysochloris asiatica. The sequence continues at coordinate 18,109,001 of NW_006408567.1, read as the reverse complement.
CTACTTTGTTTCCAAATTTCACATTCCAAACAACATCTGTTATCAGTATACCTTGAATGCATATTCAATCAACTTCGGACTGTAGAAATTGGTAAAAAATATTTAATTTCCTCATCTTTGCTCATCTTAAGGCACCTGGTGACTTTGTAGGATAAGTACTAGACTGCTAACCATAAATTTGTTAGTGCAAATGACTCCTTAAGAAGAAGATGAGGCTTTCTGCTCCCGTGAAGATTTACAGCCTTAAGCTTATACAGGTCTGCTATGAGTCAGAACTGATTTCACGGCAGTTGGTTTCTCGGTTGCTATTAGTGGTAAGTGCATACATTTGAATAATTGACATATTGACTGGTCTTCCTTGTGGATATATAGATATCATCCTATCACTGACAGCATTGTACTTCAGGATAGATCTTAAAATGTTCTTTTTTGAACAACTAATGTGACAGCTTTCCTCTTGAATTTGTCATTTTCATCATAGTAGACTATATGATTGTCTGATTCAAAATGGCCAGTACCTGTCTATTTCAGCTCACTAATGACTAAATGAGCTATTTACGTTCCATTTTATTTTTGATAACTTCTAATTTTCCTAGATTCGTACTTCAGACATTCTATATTCCAAATATTAATGAATGTTTGCAGCTGGTTCTTCTCATTTTGAGTCATGTAAAGCGAAGTTCTGAAAGATTTGCTCCAACCATGCCATTATGGTCAACTCTGCTTTGAGAAGGCAGCTCTCCCTTCGTCATATTTTGAGTGCCTTCCAAACCTGAGTGGCTCATCTTTTGACATGACATCAGATAATGTTTGTTGCTACTCATAATTTTTTCAAAAGTGAATCGCCAAGTTCTCTTTTAGTCTACCTTAGTCTGGAAGTTTCACGGAAACTTTTCCACCATCAGTGACCCTGTGGGTATTTGAAATACTGGTGCCGTAGCGTCTAGCATCACAGTAACACACAAACCACCATAGTATGACAACCTGACACATCAGTGGTGGGAAAATATGATTGTGGTGGTTAGGTGCCATTGAGATGATTCCAACTCATAGTGACCCTATGCACAACAAACTGAAACACTGCCTGGTACTGAGCCATCCTCATAATTGTTGCTATGTTTGAATCCATTGCTGCTGCCACTGTGCCAATTCATCTCTTTGGGGGTCTTCCTCTTTTTAACTTACCCTCCACTTACTAGGAGTCCTGGTGTGGCACTGTGGGTTAGTGTGCCGGACTGCATCGATGGTTCTAGCTCACTGGTTGCTCCTCGGAAACGCTATGCAGGGTCGCTATGGGTCGGATCCGACTTGACTGCACTTCCCAACAACAACCTCACTTTACTAAGTACAGTGTCTTTTTTCAGGAACTGGTTCCCCCTGATAAGATGTCTGAAGTATGAGAGATAAAGTCTCGTTATCCTGGCTTCTAACCCAGTTAAATGTAATTTCAGAAAATCAGTCAATGTTTTGTTTTGTTTTTTAGCATAAGTGAGTCCTGAATATCTCATTGTTTTTGTTGTTAATTGCATTCCAGTTGGCTCCAACTCGTGACTCTGTATAACAGAAAGACACATCACCTGTTCGTGCATCACGTTCATGTTCATTAATAGCTTGAGTCCATTGTTGTCACTATTCTGTAAATCCTTCTCATTGGAAGTTTCCCTTATTTTTGATGGCCTTAGACTTTACCAACCATGATGTATTTTTCTAGCAACTGGTCTTTCCTGATAATGTGTCCAAAGTAGGTGAACTGAGGTAACCATCCTGACCTCTAAAAAGCATTCACTTGTATTTCTTCTAAAACAGATTCATTCGTTCTTCTGGTAGCCTATGGTCAATATTCTTCACCAACACACAGTTCAAATACATCAATTATTCTTCTGACTTCTTTTTCATTGTCCAACTTTCACATATATATGAGGCAAATGAAAAGATTATGCCTTGAGTCAGGCATATCTTAGTCATCAAAGTAATAGCTATGATTTTAAGAAGTTAAAAGAGGTCTTTTGTAGCATATTTGTCCAATGTAATATATCACTTGATTTCTTGTATATGACATGGGATATATTTATTTTTACAGTATTCATTGTCAATCTGAAATGTAATGGAGCTTTGTATATTTTATATGGCAATGCTATTGGGATGATCTGAGGGGCTTGGAGGATATAGTGGGCTAAGTACAGGGAATCTCAGTTAACAGTTCATGCTGCAGTACTTGAGAGGCCAGATTCTGACTCCCAGAAAATAAGACAATTATATTCATACACATGTCATAACAAGCACAAGAGAAATATTGAACTCTAGATTTAGACAGTCTTATCATTCTGGACAACCTTCTGTTCTGTTATGCATAAGGCCACCATGAAGTCAGAGCCAAGTCGATGACAACTAGCAACATCAACATAGACAATTTTTGGCCTAGTTATGTAATGATTCTTGGGTGTAACTTTACTACCTAAATCTTTCCAACCATCAGTCAAAATCAAATGAACTTTGTGACTCTGACCTATATTCACAAATGCATCTTGAGTCTCTAAATGTGGATGCTTACAAAGAATGAAAAAATACATTTATTTCTAAGGTAGACGAGAAAGGCTCTTTAGCAGTTTTTCAAAAAGGATATATTAATCTCTGCTCTTTAAGCACCAGTTAAACCAATGATTTTGACCATAGGAATTAGACAGTCTGTAAGTTCACATAACCACCCTTTATACTATTGATGCATTAGTACATAACATTGTGAGATGGAGGAATACTAAGAGGAAAATGGGCTTAAATTAATTCCCAGAAAAAAATCTTTTTTCAATATTATTTCAAATAACAGAGTCCTGGTGTGGCATTGTAGGATAAGCACAGGACTGAAAGGTCAGTTTGAACTACAAGGTCAGTGGTTCAAAATCACCAGCCATTCCTCAGAATACTGTGTACTGGGTCGCTATGTGTTGGAAACGACCCAGTAGCACTTAACAACAAGAAAAACAACATTTCAAAGGACAGAAACCGATAAAAGTTTGCCAACTATTTTTATAAGGCTATATTTAGTATATATGATTCAGAGCCAACTCAATGACAATGAGTAAAAGTGAGAGTGATTATATACTAATATATGCAATGATTATATATAATAATATATATGACAACTATAATTATATATTGAAATCAACTCGAAGGCAGTGAGTGAGAGTGACTATATATAATAATTATATGTATATATATGGAGTCCTGGTGTGCCACTGTGGGTTAATGCGCCAGACTGCAAAGTCGTTTGAACTGCAAGGTCAGCTGCTCCTCGGAAACCCTATACAGGGTCGCTGTGGGTTGGAACTGACTCAATGTCACTTAACAACAGCAACATGGTGGTGGTGATATGTTATATATATATATATTTAAGATATATAATATTTTATATTATATACTAATATAACATATATTATATACACATATATACATTCTATATATAATATAATGTGTATATATATACACACACACACATATTCAGGGTCACTATGAGTCAGAGCTGACTCAAAGGCACTTAACAGTAACAACTATATATATATATATATGTACATATATACACAATGTCATTCTTGTTAAGTGCCATCAAGTCAGTTCCGACACATAGCAACCCTGTATAGGGTTTTGGAGGAATGACTGGTGAGTTTGAACTGCTGATGTTGCAGCTGAAACCAACCTTGTAGTTCAGTGCTTATTCTACAGGACCACATCAGGACTAATTATAATTATATATGACATTATTATATATAATCATTATAACTATCTATATACTATCACATAGTGATATATAAATAGTATATATATATATACTATATAATAATTACTATTATATATTACATATATTATTATAGATAATCACTCTCATTCTCCCTACTGCCAATGAGTTGACTCCGATATTTAATTATAATTATAGCATGACAATAAATGGAGAAAAGATTGAAGTTTTTGAAGTCTACATTTTGCTCAGATCAACCATCAACAGTCATGGAAGCAGCAGTCAAGAAATCAAATGACATATTTCATTAGGCAAATCTGCTGCACAAGACCTCTTTAAGTGTTGAAGAGCAAAAATGGCAGCTTGAGGACTAAGGTGTGCCTGTCCCAAAGTAGAGTATTTTTAATAATCTCATATGCATATACAATTTGGACAGTGAATAAGGTAGACCAAGAAGAATTGATTCATTTGAGTTATGGTGTTGGAGAAGAATATTAAAAATACCATAGACTGCCAAGAGAAGAAAGCAATGTTGGAAGAAGTACAGCCAGAATGCTCCCTGGAAGCCAGGATGTCCAAACTGTCTCTGATACTTTGGACTAATTGTCAGGAGGGACTAATTGCTGGAGAAGGATATCTTGTTTGGTGGAATGGAGGGTCAGAGAAAAAGAAGAAGATCCCCAACAAGATGGATTGACAAAATGGCCTTAGCGATGAGCTCAAATGTAGTAAAGATTGTGAGGTTGGCACAGAACTGGGCAGTGTTTTGTTCTGTTGTGCATAGGGTTTCTGTGAGTCAGTACCATATGGGTTGCAGCTAACACAACCAACAACAACAACACAATAGCTGTAACAATGGCCACAGATATAATAAAAATCATGACGATGACTCAGGACCAACCAACATTTTGTCTTTTTTACACAGGGTTACAATGAGTCAGAACCAATTTGACACAACTGAAACCAACAAGGCCTCAGACTCCTCACATGTGCCTTTCTTTGATTATAACCTTCATACTCTGCAAGAAATAACCACAATCCTGACTTCTATGACTATTTCTTTCTTGATTTCTCTATAATTGTATCAATCCTGGTCACCATGGGTGATTGTACTAGTATTTAAAATACCAGTGGCATACTTTTCATCAACACAACACACAATCCCTAAAGTACTGTACCATTTTCTCTGTTTCTGAACATTTCATGAATGGAATAGTGAATATATCAGATCCAATGCAGTATGGACTCATACTGCATTGGATCTGATATATTTTGTTCAACGTTTGTGGAATTAATCACACTGTTGCATGTAGCTACATTTTCTTTTCTACATAATAAAAATCAATTATATAAAAGTACTAAAAGTTTTATCCATCTCAACAATGATGACTATTTGGGTTGATTTCAGTTTGGTGTTATTATCATTGCTTTTATAAAGATTCTTACATATTCTACAGGAAAACATCAACACACATTTCAGTATCTCTAAGAGTGTAATTTAACAACAACAACAACAATGACGGCAAGAGTGGAATTTCTGAAGCAAAGGGTATGTGTACTATTGACAACTTTACCAGATATTGACAAAGTGCTTTTCAACAGGATTATATACATTGATATTCTTTCCAGCAGTGTCTGAGCAGTTTTACATCCTGGCCGATACAGAGTTTTGCCACTTTTTAATGTTACTCATTCTGGTGAGTAGTATCTTAGTTTTAGTTGGATTTCACTGATGATTAGATTAGCCAGGTTGAACACTGTCTCAGTTATCTAGTGCTGTTTGTGTTGTTGTTGTTGTGTGTTGTTGTTGTTGTTAGGTGCTCTGGCCACTCATAGTGACTGTATGGACAACAGAACAAAATACTGGCTTGTCCTGCCCCATTCTCACAAATTTTTTTTTTAATCATTCTATAAAATATTCACTCTGGTTCTGGTGTTATAAACCTTAGTCTTATCCAAGTTAATATTAATTGATACATTTACACTCACTCCAGACAAGCAAGGATACTAGAATACTTTAGCTGGAGACCCTGTGTACATTTTTCTTATGTTATTTGTACTGTTTCTTGTTTATGGTATCTTGCTTTTCATCTGCCTGGTTATCTTAGATTGTGTGTTGGACAAAGTATTTTAAAAATCACTTTTAGATATATTTAAGAACTCGACTACTATACATTTAGAATTATAATTTTTTCATAGTATTTTCCATAGTTTTCTCTATTTTTAAAATGTTTTATACTTAGTATTTTAAAAGTATTTTAAAAATCACTTTTAGATATATTTAAGAACTCGACTACTATACATTTAGAATTATAATTTTTTTCATAATATTTTCCATAGTTTTCTCTCTTTTTAAAATGTTTTATACTTACGTATATAAAAAATGGAAAGAGAGAAAATCTAGATAATAAACAGGATGATTTGTTCCTGAAATAAGACTAAGATAAAACACAGAGAAATTCTGTGGTAGATAGAGTCATGAGTTTTAAGAAGAAGGAATTTTCTGGTTTTCATTTCATGTTGTCTGTAATCAGAAATAAAACAGGATGTCTGTATTTTATTAAGAAAGACATTGATGACACAGGAAAGAGAGGGGATACTTTTAGAGGCAGAGATTTTTGAAGGAAAAGAAACTCTTCAGCACATAGTGAAATAAATAGTGGGGCTTAGATAAGATTGCGGTGGAGATTTAAGTTATTGCAGAAGAAAGGAGGAAGTTAGAGCCCAATGTGTTTTTCAGGTCAACTTGTAGATTTGGTCTAGGGAAAATGACGTAATTCTTCTCTAGTGTCTTATATTCTATTAGAGACATCTCAGAGAAAGGAAATATAATTGACCAGACAACTAGAAATATCATCAGACAGTATTGAATGTCCACTTAATGTTTGTGGTCATAAATCTATAATGAAATTGAGAGCAGACCCCTGCTAAAAAAGATACTGCTTTCCTTCAACCACAGAAATGCAAGAGTCTGATTTAACTAGTGCTGGATATTTTCTAGAGTGTTTTATGGAATGATAAAGAACAAGGAAATTTAAGGTATATACATGGGAATGATTATGCTTCTGAGCCATGTGATTTAAACTATAGATCTCATAGCTTAGAGACGAGGATGAAGGGCAGTGGAGCCCTGGTGTGGCGCTATGGGTTAATGCACTGGACTGTAAAGTCAGTTTGTACCACAAAGTCGGTGGTTCAAGCTCACCAGACGCTACTAGGAAACCTTACACAGGGTCACTATGGGTCAGAACCAGTTCAACGGCACTCAACAACCACAACAACATGTATAGCAGTGGACAAGATCAATGGACCAAGAGGTCCAAAGAGATTAAAGAATTGCTAGGTTGAGTGGTAGTAGAGTGAGTGACCCTGTAGGACATAATTAAGGACCAGACAGTGAGTCAGGTTTTGGAGGCTGTGTTGTTTGCCACAGGTAAGTATGTGGATATGGCAATGAGAAGGTGAGCTAGAAGAAGATAAACACACTGAAAGTAAAGGAAAATAGCAAGTGATTGTCTAATGTGGTTGTTTGGTTATAAAGAAACATCACTGTATATAATGGGAAGAGAAGGGTGGTGTATGATGTAGCCTGGTGCCAAATGCTTTTAGTAATCTGAGATTTCTGAGGATAGCAGGAGAAATACTATGAAAAGAGCAAGGTGATGCAAGAATACCCAGTTCACCTTATAGCATTATATTTCACGGGATGTGAAAGAAAATTTAGTCACAGTGTGCTCAGGCCCAAGTTGTTTTGAAGTTAAAGCAGGAAGGATATGTCACAATTGTGTAGGGGCACATATTGGAATATTGGTAGAATGAGAGGGATTGGGTCAGACTAATTAATGTTCAGATCCAAGTGAGATAACTACCTACAATATTATCAACTCAAGTGGCTTAAATTAAAGTGATCAGGGAGGTAAATTGTGGTAGCATTCTATTAGAAGGTTTCTTAGGAAAATGAATAATTGATTCATGTTGTAATCCAAGGTATACAGAAGATGGTGTGAGGTATACTTTGGACTATAGTTTGAGCCCTTGGACTACTTAATTGAAACAACTGTGCAATGGGGAAAGTTCGAACTCACCTCAAACAGGAAATAATCTCATTTGATCCACTCTTAGGAAACAGGTGGGAAAGTTGTGATTCAAAGAGAATGACAGCTTGCCTTGAGACTATATTTGAAGCTCAGTTTCTAAATCCAAATCCAATGTTCTTTCCACTACAAGTATTCATTTCTCCTAACAAAGATGCTAGGTGGTCCCTGCTACCTAGACCTGAATCTTTTCACTGAGTAAAACTGGCATTACCAATTTTTATATAAGAGCTTTCCAGTGTCATGAAAATTTCAAAACATAGTATAGAGCTAAAGTAATCAACACTTTCTGGTACTAGTATAATGATAGACATAGTTGATAGAATAGAATTAGTTGTCCAATGTTAAGCTGTTGTATCTAACCATTGTTAATTAATCTCTATTTAAGGTACTAAATTCATCAAGTAGGGAAAGAGTACTCTCTTTAATAAAAGGTGCTGACAACTGGCTTTTCACATACAAAAGACTGGAGAGAGAGACATGTCTTACTCCAAATAAAAAAAATAAAATAAAATAAAAAATCACAAAAAAACTCTTTCAAAGACCTAAATGTATGACATAAAACCACAGCATTCTCAGAAGAAAATACGGGTGTAAAATTTATGAAGAAAAATGTGGCGTCAGGATTGAAGGAAGACTCATTAACAACCTGCGATATGCAGATGATTCAACCTTGCTTGCTGAAAGTGAAGAGGACTTGAAATATTTACTGATGAAGATCAAAGAGCACAGCCTTCGGTATGGGTTGCATCTCAATGTCAGAAAAACAAA
>NW_006408567.1:18084919-18095916 GCF_000296735.1 Chrysochloris asiatica | reverse complement strand
TTGTTTTGTAGCTCATCTGAAACCTTTCCACCATGGGTGACCCTGCTGGTTATTTAAAACACCGGTGGCATAGCCCTCAGAATCACAACAACTCAAACCACCACAGCACGACAGACAGACGAGTGGTGGCCGTTTGGTTTTATGTCTATAGTAGACACTATTCTGTGAGGTCCAAAGGGTTGTCACTGGCTAATTTTCAGAAGTACATCACCAATTCTTTCTTCCTAGTCTTAGTCTGGAAATGCCACTGAAACCTATCCCTCACAAGTGACCCTGCTGGTATCTGAAATACTGGTGGCATAATTTTCCCCATCATATTAATATGCAAGCCACCCAGCAGGAAAACTGTGATGGCATAGGAAAACAAAGATGAGAAAAAAAGTAGATCCCCTCTGAACTTAAGCCAAAGCCAGTTTTGTCGTTTTTTCAGTCAATGTGTCCAATTTAACACATTTTTAAAATATCAGTGCTGAAATTCAAAATATTTGAGTCACTAGCTAAGTGAATCTGAAGTGACTGCTCACTTGCCCACTGAGGTCTTCATTTTTGCTTGTGCACACAGCTGAGTTGATAATGTGCTTATCTGTCTGAGAGGTAATGCTGTTGTTGTTAGTTTCCATTGAGTAGACTCCAACTCATGCTAACCATGTGTGTACTGGAATAGGTTTTCAATGGCCAATTTTGAAATAGAGTGGAGGTGGCAGTTATGTATCATGGGGTCAGTTCCGACTCCTAGTGACCCTGTAAAGGGTTTCTGAGGCTGAAAAATCATATGAAAGCAGAAAATCTCATATTTTTCCAGCAAAGCAGCTGGTAATTTCTAACTGCTGACGTTGCATTTAGCAACTCACCTTATAATCCACTATACTGCCAGGCTCCTTTGACATAGAGTGCTACACCTTTAATGTTGTTGTTGTTGTTAAGTGCCATCGAGTTGATTCCAACCCATAGAGACCCTGTATAGGGTTTCTGAGGAGCAGCTGGTGAGCTTGAACTGCCGACCTTAAAGTTAAAAACGGCTTTGTAGTCTGACGCATTAACCCACAGCACCACAAGGCAATAAATAGACCACATTGTGGCTCTATGATAGGCTAAGTGCATTTTTTAAACACAACCTTGTTGTTGTTGTTGTTAAGTGCCATCGAGTTGGTTCTGACTCATAGCGATCCTGAACAGGGTTTCCAAGACTGTAAATCCTTATGGGAGCAGAAAGCCTCATCTTTTTCCCGCGGAACAGCTGGTAGTTTTGAACTGCTGGCTACCCCTTTGCCAGCATCCTCTGGTTCTTCACTTACCAAGCAAACTCTGCTTCTCTAAGTACATATAAGTTCAAAGTAACAAAGGATTTTTAATTAAAATTATATACACTGGAAAGGTCATGTGTATTTTAACCCCTTTAGAAGTCAATCTTCCCTCTGTGTCATTATTCTGAATAATACTGGAGGTGATTTGACATTTCTGGTACTCCTGAAATCTGTCTGTGTCCTACTTTCCACCAAAATCATTTGGGTCAGGGATGTTGCTCATTTAGGCTTTGTCTGTCTTGTGGCTTTTAGTGCTGGCCATTAGAGTTCACCCAGAAATTCCTCAGAAGAAAAGTCTGATAATCTGCTTCCAAAAAATAAGCCACCGAAAAACCTTATGGAATACAATTCTAGTATGACACAGCTGGGGTTGTCATAAGTCGAAATCAACTCCATGGCGATTGTATTCTGCTCACAGGATCTCACAAGCAAACTGATCAAACCCATTGCTTTCAAGTCTCAGTTTCAGAGATGTAACTTTGGAATGTGCCTAGTGAGGTATGATCATCAAACTCCAGTTTAATGATTTTCCCTGAAGGTTGAGCTTGGTTCTTCCTTCCCTACTTGTTAAGTTAAATTAGATAAGGGTAAGCTGTATGCCAAAATGCCACATCAATATCAGACAGCAAGAATCTAGATTAGGCTATTTTGGGCTTCTCAGGTAGAGGTTTTACCCATCCCAACTATCTTATTCAACTTGGAAAGATCTTCTTAGTCTGTGGGTAAAAGAATGTGTTTTCCATCTGGAATGTTAAAGAAGTGATTTCTGCATACAGTCAATAACAAAAATTGGTAAAATAAGAATTTAGTAATCCAATGTAGAACTGAAAAAATAAGCAAAGATGCATATGACAGTCATCAAAGATAATAAATAGTTCCTGGAGAACGATGAAAAAGGAGTTTTATTCAAATAAAAGCAACCACCTGTCAAACTAAAGCAACCCAAACCTCTGGAACTGCTCACAAATTTTATAATAATATTTGGTACTGCACTCTATGCTGTGGGTACCCTGACGCCCTTTGTCCAGTCAGTGTACCTATCCCCCAACTAGCTAAAAAGTACTTACAGTTGCCCCTTCTCTAGAAGGCTCTCCTTGACCAACAATTCATCTCCCCACCAGCACACCTCAGCATGCAAACAATGACTGGCTGATCCTAAAGTCCAAAGGCAGACATCATTCTTTTCTGAAGCACTAATGCTGTTGTAATTCTCACTGCAAAGCACCCATAAAATTGGGCTGAACTGGGTTGAAGCAGAGCATCTTCCCTACTCCATCCTGAATCCCTGTTTAAGTTACCTGCTCTCAAATCTTTGCATCAGGCTCTGGGGAACCCAACCTCAGACATGCACCAAGGATTGAAAGTTACCTATTCTAACCTGTAGCAATCATGTATCTCACTCCTTTAATAAGCTCAAATGGGCCCATGAAAAAATAAGCCAAATCCAGCCTCCTCTGTACAGTGTTCAAGGACCTCCATAATCTGGTTTCATCTTTGTCTTCAGTCTTTCCTTGCATTCGATCTTTCAAAACCACAGCTGCATCTGTGTTCCCTGATTCCACCCCTACTTTTGCCAATTCCATCACACAGGCAAGATGCCCTCTCTCACACAAACACATTCACACATGCGTATATACATAAAAACCCATGCACCAACACAGATGCATAAACACAGTGACACGCCTATACATATACACATTTATACAAACACATATGCACAGATACACACAAACACAATGTGTAGGTATGCATATGTACACACACATGCACACACACACACTCACTGCTGTTTCTTTCCTTTATGTCTCTGTTCATTCTATTTCCTTTTCATGAAAAATCTCTGTGGCCTAAATCATCCTGTTTCTATTTCCAGGCTAATATCAGAGACCACCTCCTCCTAAAAGCCTTCCCTGGTTGGTTTAGATTTTCTCAGTTTTCCCAGAGCACCTAAACATACTTCCATCACAGTTCTTCTGTGGTATGTTTAAATTACCTGTCCATGTTCTGGTCTCTGACTAGACTGTGAGCTCCTTAAGTGCAGGGACATTTTTATTGATTTTCTGACACAGGACTCAGCACCCAAAAGGCACTCATTAGTGTCTGAATGTTCCTAGGTTCTCAGTGAACTAGAAAGAATTGAAAAAAGTAAAAGGACTCCAGGGATTCTGGAACAGTGGCCAAGATTGACTTTTGTTGTCAGAATAGAATAAAAGGAATTATCTTTTAAGTATAAATAGAATAAGCTCTTTCCTAGAACAAAAGATCTAGTAACTCCTTTGAGAAATTTTCAACATCTCACAAAGTGGAAGGGAAATTGGTCTCTAGATCATAAAGGCAGGAACAGGAAGTATCTACATTGTCAACAGAGTAAGCAGAGTCTAGCCTCCCAGTCTGGCATCCTGACCCAATATCCTAACCCAGTATCACAAACCAACATCCTGGACCTGTATCCCAATCCAACATCTAGCATCACCACCCAGCATTGCAAACCAGCATAATGACCCAGCCACATGGCCAAGAATCTCAGCACAGCAAAGGTGGACCATTCATGGCCTCATATGCTGTCCTTACCAGTGAGAACCATCATACCCAAGAAGAGACTCTGAAAGCTGAGCTAAGGCTGTCTACACCTGCCTACCCTTCCGGTAAAGGGTTCTTGGACTCTCCCGCCTGATCATCCAAACTCCTTGGCATAGGCTTTGCCCTCTCTGTGTCAGCAAGGACTTGAGATCACAACCAAGGCAGCAAGCTGCTACAACTGCAATGAACCCAAACCCGATCCCTGAGGACCACATGCATAATCTGAATACTGCTTCCTACTTAAATTAACAATTACCCTTGAGATAAAAGGAACTATGTTTTTGTTGTTAAGTGCTGTTAAATCGGTTCCTACTCACAATGACCCTTTGTAAGATTTCTGAGGATCAACTGGTGGGTTTGAACTGCTGACCTCATGGTTCACAATCCAGCACTGATCCTATAGCGCCATACCAGGAGTCCAGAAGTTGCTATAGACTCATTATTTACCATTTACAGAATGATATTTAGCCCACTATGTAGCTTATATGAAGAAGCTGAGAAACAGCATTCACCTGAGCCAGTAAGTAGACTAAGAGTTTTGTTTGTTTTTGTTGTTGTTAAGTGCCTTTGAGTTGATTCTGACTCATAGTAACCTTGTATAGGATTTCTGAGGAGTGGCTGGTGGGTTTGAACTGACAGCCTTGTGATTAGAAGTCCAGTGCTTATACCTAATAGCACACCAGGACTCCATATATCCATTGTTGTTAAGTGCACTTGAGTCGGTTCCAACTAATAGCAGCCCTACATAGGGTTTCCGAGGAGCAGCTGGTGAGTTTGAACTGCCAATCTTGCATTTCAAATCGACCTATGGTCAAGTGTTTATCCTATAGCACCACACATTACCATTAGGAAAGCTACAATTAAGAAGACTGAACATATTGAAAAGAATATGGAGTAACTGGAACTCACATACACTATTAGTGGTATCAGAAATGATCAAAAATACCACTTTAGAAAATGGTTTGGAAGTGATTTACCTGTCATATAATTCTGACATTGCTCTTCACTCTTAGGTATTTACTCAAGGCTACCCCCACCACCAAAACAAAAGCATGCGTCCGTGCAAAGACACATACACAAATGTTCATAGAAGATTTGTTTATAACTTCCAGAAGATAGAAACAATCCAATGTCCATATAAATACAAAAGAATAAATATTGTGCTATATTCATGTAATCGATATGCAAGGACTTCAAAAAGTTCTTTAAAAAATGGAATTAAAAGATAATGGACTATTTCAATGAACTTTTGGAAACCCACACGTACTACTCAGCATTAGAAAGAAATGAACTGCTGATATATAGGTAAATCTCTCAATGTTCATGCCATGCGAAAGGGGCCAGATTGGCCCACACCCCCTAGAAAATACATACTATATGATTCATGTATGTAAAACTCCAGAAAACACAGACTCATCTAAAGTGAAGGATGCAGTAAACAGTTGTCTGGGATGGGGGTCAAGGGTGGACAAAAAAGTAGGAGTCACAGAGGTATTTTTAGAAACTTGGAGTTGGTAAGTATATTCACTATCTCGATTTCGGCGATAGTCTCATGGGTGTGTACATATATCAAAATGTACCTATTATCAACTTGTACCCTTTAAATATTTGCAAATTATTCTGGTTCAAATATATCTTAATAAAGAAGTCTTAAAAATATCTCATCAGCACCCTACAAGTAGGGTATGAATGGGGAGAGACTGGTGCCAGGGCAGTCTTAAAGAGGTTGATTGATGTAACAGAAATGATGTAAAATGATATAATGTGAACTCTACCAATGCCATGGAGAGACACAGGGAAGGAAGAACGCAACAGAAGTAGCTCCTACCATGTGTTAAATGTTTATTCTGTGCCATACAGCATGCCAAGTACTACAACCCACTGAAAATAATCTTTTAAAATTTCTGAAGCAACCCTAGGCAGTAGGTATTATTAGGAAACACAGTAGAATCAGAAATATTAATACAGCTGCCTGAGCCACCCAACTAAAGTAGTAAAGCATGGATCTGATTGCAAGAGCTATGTTTTGAACTACTTGGGGAAGGATGTGATAACCAATCAAATTACCATGGAATAGATCTCAAACTTTGAATATATAAATCAGAAGGGACCAATCCCTGGAGAAGGACATTATGCTTGGCAAAGTGGAGAGTCAACAAAAAAGAGGAAGACCCCCCCCCCACACACACACACACACAAAACAGATTAACATTGTGGCAGCAACAATGGGCTCAGGCTTAAAAACAATTGTGAGGATGGTACAGTTTTTTCCTTCTGTTGTGCATAGGGTCACTAGGAATCAGAACCAACTTAACAGCGCCTAAAACCAACAACATATTCCTCCAGGCTGAAACACTATCTCATTTGTTCAACCGTATAATGTTATGTGCAGATGGGCATTACCCAATCTCAAAAGGAATGTATTTTTATGAAAAGAAAAGCTATTCAAGGAATCAGTTGTCTTGCCCAGCAATAATGGAAAGTAGGAAGAATAGGTACTGACTCCGACCATGACATGGGTGTTTCACTTAAGACTGCATCCTCAGCTACCAGGTGAATGTTTACTTCCCACTTTCTCAACACGTCGCCTGGATGCAGAATTCAATCTCAAGCTCCACCTGGCTGGGTCCACAGCCTGGATGCTTATTTACCCTGCTGGCCTCCTAGATAAGCAAGTGATCTTGTTCCCAGTAGAAATGTAGCCAGCTGGGACCACTAGTATTTGTGCGCTTCTTGCTTGCCTTCACTGTTCATCAATCACTCCTTGGTCATCTGACCCAGTGCCAGAGCTCTGAGCCTCCCAGAGGTATGGTTGAAGACACCTGTCTGAAACAGAACCAGCACAATTTACTGCTTTCCTCTCTGTTGCCTTTCTCAAGAAACTGTTAACCCAGTCTGCAGGCTATTCAAGACAAATGACAAATTGTCTCTCACTTGTTAACTAGGTGTATGCAACAGACTCTACACTGAATTGCTCATATATAAGGACATGCATTAGAACCTAAACTGATAAGTAAATGTCACTGAAAATACAATAAAATATTATTTTAAAATGTATTTTGTTATGTAGTTTGAGGAAATTATTACTATTATTATATTCCCTACATTCCAATTTTCTGGAAATAATATTCCTTCTATGTTGTTGTTGCTATTAGATACCTACAAGTTGGTTCTGGCAAAGCATTACCCAGTGTTGTTTTATACTCACAATTATTGTCACACTGAAGTCCATTGCTGCTACCACAGTGTCATTCTATAAACTTGGGATCTTCCTCTTTTTCACTGGCCCTCCATTTTCCCAAGTATAACGTTCTTCTCCAGGGACTGAACCTTACTGATCATATATTCGAAGGATGAGAGATGAAGTCTCACCATCCTTGTTTCTAAGAAACATTCTAGCTGTACTTCTTCGAACCAAGATTTGTTTGTTATTTTGCAGTCCAATGCACTTTCAATATTCTTTTACAACGCCATAACTACAATGCATCAATTCTTCTGTGACTGTCCTTATTCCTTGTCCAATGTTTGCATCCATATGAGGCAATTGAAAATATCACAGCTTGGATCAGGTGCACTTTAATCCTCAAACTGATATTTTTGCTCTTGAACTATTAAAGAGTTCATGTGCAATAGATTTGCCAAGCGTAATATACCATTTGATTTCTTAACTGCTGCTTCCATGAGTGTTGATTGTGGATCCAAACAAAATAAACTCTTTGAAAACTTAAATCTTTTCTCCATTTATCATGATGGCATTCATGTATTTAGTCCAGTTGTAAGGATTTTTGTTTTCTTTAAGTTGAGGTGCAATCCAGACTGCCCCTGCCACTGTACCAATCCATTTCAGTGATGTTCTCCTTTTTTGTTGACCTTCTACTCTACCAAGCATGTTGTCTTTCTCCAAGGACTTGTACCTCCTGATAATGTCTTCTTCATGATGTTACTTATTGGTCCGATAGTAAGGATTTTTTTCTTTACATTTATGTGTAACTCATACATAAGGTTGTGGTCTTTTATCTTCATCAGTAAATATTTTAAGTCCTGTTTGTTTTCAGCAAGCAAGGTTGTATCTTCTGCCTATCACAGGTTGCTAATGATTCTTCTTCCAATCCTGATGCCACGTTCTTCTTCATATAATCCAGCTTGTCGGATTATTTGCTCAACATACAGATTGAGTAAATATGGTGAAAGAATATAACCTTGGCAATACCTTCCCTGATTTTAAAACACTCAATATCCCTTTATTCTATTCAAATGGCTATCTCTTGGTCTATGTACAGGATCCTCATGAGCACAATTAAATGTTCTAGAATATCCTTTCTTCGCAATGTTAACGATAGCTTTGGATTACCCAAACATTTGAACACTTTTGCACAGACGACAAAATAGCTTTGCTTTATCGACTGTGCAAAAGTATTCAAATGTTTGGGTAATCCAAAGCTATGGTTAACATTGTGAAGAAAGGATATTTAATCTTTCTGGTATTCTCTTCTCTGCTTTCAGTCAAGATTTCTCTGACATCAGCAATGATATTTCTCACTAAAGTCTTCATCCTAAGGATAGACCTTAGGACAGGGTCTATTAGGTTGAGGTGAAGGGGATGCCAACTCAAATAGCAGGCACTATGTGCTTCTACCATTGTTAAATCTACAAAGGTTAACACCACATGCATGAGCACACAATTAACATACAACATACACACACAACATACACACAACATACACACAACATGCACACCTTTCTCTGAGATAAGCACTAATTCTTAAGAAGAACATGAATTCTACAGAGGAAGGAAACTCTACCAATTAAAAGATTTATGTCTCTGAAATAATCAAATTGATTTCCATATGGGTCTTTACAGAATAAGAATGATTTCACATACAAGATGTGCAGTGTCCCCATATACACAAGGATTGTTCTAATAATACCTTGATTAATTAAATTCTTAGCCATGGGCCTTTGCTCTCCACAATCATAATCTGAGGAAAAGAAATTATTGTAGTTTAAAG
Organism: Chrysochloris asiatica; assembly: GCF_000296735.1. Classification (NCBI taxonomy): domain Eukaryota; kingdom Metazoa; phylum Chordata; class Mammalia; order Afrosoricida; family Chrysochloridae; genus Chrysochloris; species Chrysochloris asiatica. Next base: position 18,087,023 of record NW_006408567.1, on the reverse strand, counting down.
TGTGACATGTTGTTGTTTTTGGTAAGTATCTTAAAGTAGGTTCCAACTCATAGCAACCCTATATAGAGTTTTTGAGGAGTAACTGTTGGGTTTGAACCAACAACCTTGTGGTTCAAACCGATGTTGCAGTCCAGTGTTTTATATTACAGCACCACCTAAATCCCACCTGAAAATATTGCTTGTTGAGTTCTGATGGCATAGCAGGTTATGCATATAATGTTGTGGTTAGCAGTTTGACTCCACCAGGTGCTCTGTGGGATAAAAATTAGGCTTTTTGCTCCCGTAAAAACTTACTAGCCTTAGATACACAATACAGAATCACCATGAGTCAGAACCAATGGCACATAACCACTACCAGCATATTATGATCAAATTGCTTGAGAGGAGTTGGAAATTTCCTTTCAGATCCATGTTTGTTTGCTTTTTAAATAATTATCTGGAAAACAGCTGCTTACAAACACATCCTCCAAATATATATAAATACATATTTCCATTTTAAACCACAATAAATATTTCAAAAGACAAATTAATGCCTCTATGTCCTTTGTTGTTCTTACAGAACTGATCATTAAAGGTAAAGGAAAAGCGTATGATTTGTTTCAATACAAGGAAATGAAGGTACAAACTAGAATTTCCCATTTCTGTACATCCAGACTGATTTATAGCTAACAGTTTTCAAATCAAATCTACAACTCCACTGTGAAGTCAGTGTCTAAAGGAAGAACACACAAATCAGAAGAGAAATAAAAGTGTAGAAAGATGACTTTATGCCTCCTCTAGTCATTGATTAGGCAGTATCTGTGTCACTGTGACAGTGGCAGTTCGGAGTATGAGGTCTCCAACTATAATCACATTCCATCAAACCACCCACATGTCTCATAACCCCTGTCAGCTAACCATGAGTGGGAGTCATTTAATGAAGTGAGCTCGAGCCCATTGGGTACTTCACTTTCTAGCAACATGTTACACATTTTATTTAGCTTATAAACATTTAGGAGTCTGGGTAGCATTGTAGGATGAGCACTGAAAAGTTCACACTTCAAATCCACCAGCCTCTCCATAAGAAGAAAAGGAGGCTTTCTGCTCCTGGAAAGATTTATAGCCTCAGAAACCCTATACAGAGTAGCTATGAGTTGTAATCTACTTGATGGCAGTGGGTTTGGTTTCGGTCGGTTTATCAACAGTTACCTACAGGAGTTCTGGTTTGTCACTGCAGTATAAGCACTGGACTGCTGACCACACGGTTGGCAGTTCAAACCTACCAACTATTCCTTAAAAACCCAGTACAGGGTCTCTATGAGTCAGAACCAAAGTGACAGTACTTAACAACAACTAAAATGAGTAGGATTGTTTTTTCTTCTCATTTTCCTTCAAGTAAATATACTCCTAACTTATTTTAATTATTTAGAAGTAAATCCAGTTTGTCCAAATTTTATTAGTGAATAATTATAGCTTTAATATCCGTTGCTGGTTTTGCTTCTCTAGAGAACCCAGTATAATAATTCTGACATATATTATGAACATGGTGTCAGGAATCATGAGAGTCAGGAAATGTTCCAAGATTAAGGTCCAGTTAGTCTCCATGGTCATTGTTCCTAATCTATCATTATTTGTTATCTTTGGTTCCATTCTGCGGGTTCTTAGCTTTGGCCATAAAAGAGCTTTCCTTTCCATAAGAAATGCCCTGTGTTTGCATATGAATGGCTCTCATAGAAAATCAGGGATTTAGAGACACTTTTAATTTTGAATGGGCTCGGTCTCTTTTGCCAAATTGGTAAATCCTTTTGAAAACTTTGTGGACCTATAGAGTGATTTGGATTCCCTTGTGTCCCAAGACACAGCCATAGCTTCTTTCAGGAGAAGACATTCTCGACTTTTAACATCATGTAGAACTTCCAGAGAATAATGCCTTTAAGATTTTAAAAAGACACTTTGTATAGCTGAAAAAGCAGCTAGGTACCACATAAATATTTTGGAGTTCTTAACATAGGCTTTTATGAACCATAGCTGTTGTTGTTGTTGTTGTTAAGTGCCGTCGAGTCGGTTCCGACCCATAGCGACCCTGTACAGGGTTTCCGAGGGTGTAAATCCTTACGGGAGTAGA
>NW_006408567.1:18083538-18084819 GCF_000296735.1 Chrysochloris asiatica | reverse complement strand
AAGATGGAGGGTCAGAGAAAAAGAGGAAGACCCCCAACGAGATGGATTAGCCAGGTGGCATCATTGATGGTGTCAAGTGTGGCAGTGGTGATGGGCTTGGCCTAGGATCAGACATTGTTTCGTTCTGCTGTGCATGGGGTTGCCATGAGTCGGTTCTGACTCGATGGCACCTGACAACAACAACAACAACAGTCTCCAACAACAAATTCTTAGATATGAAATAAAAGCATAAGCTATAAAGACGAAATAGAGGATTGAGGTCTCCTAAAAATTAAAAACTTCTGTACATCAGAGGATTTTATCAACAAAATGAAAAGACTAGCTACAAAATGGAAGAAACCCTACATAGTGGTTCCAAGATTGTAGTTCTGTATGGGAACAGACAGTCTCATTATTCTCCCATGGAGCAGCTGGTAGGTTTGAATTATCTGCCTTGCAGTTAGCAGACCAATGCCTAACCCACAGCACCACTAAAGTTCTTTTGGATGAACAGAGTTTTGGATAAATTATAATCATATTCCAAGCTGAGACAAAGGTAATTGATATAAAAGACAAACAGTGAAGATAAAACTATGTTTCACTAAATGAAAAGTATTAAAGGCAGGGGTGGGTGCACACACACTTGGAGTGTCTGTGATCTGGATGCTTGTGCAAACCAGAGAGTAAAGTGAACAGGACCCTGTGAGCCTTGTCCTTTAAGGACTGTTGTTGGTTTCCTTCCCACTGATTCGGAGAGATGGGAATCCATGACCTGAAGCCTAAATGCTCTACTCGCCAGAGATTCTCAAATCATTCTCAAGTTACTGAAGGTGTCCAGATTTTCCAAACAAGAGTTAAGCCCAGATCCTCAGAGAAGTCAACAGCACTATACAGCAAAAGCAAAGGACCAGGACTCCTGGCTGAAACAGGACCATGCACCAATTGAGACCTGGCCAGGATCATTGGGCCCATGTCTAAGGACATGTTGTTAGTTGTCATTGGTCTGCTCTGACTCAAGGTGACCCTATATAAAACAGAATGAATAATTGGCCAGTCCTGTGGCATCTTTATGGTCATTGGCATGCCCTAGTCTATGTTGTGGCCAATATAGATTTTGAAGTGTCTCTCAGTCAAGGGGGCTCATCTTCCAGCACTATTGTTGTTCTTGTCAGGTGCCACCGAGTCGGAACCGACTCATAGCGACCCTATACACAGCAGAACGAAACAATGCTCGATCCTGGGCCAACCTCACCACCGCTGCCACCCCCGAGTCCATCAATGATGCCACCTGGCCGATCCATC
>NW_006408567.1:18015165-18054681 GCF_000296735.1 Chrysochloris asiatica | reverse complement strand
CAAATGAGTATGCATATCTTTAGCAACTTCAGATTCAATAGAATGTTCTTAAGACAATCACCGTCCTTTCTGTGGCTTGCTCTTTACATGTTCTATCTAAGGCTGCTTCCAACAAAAGCTTTTATCCCACATTTTTTCTTTGGGATCCTCCCATATTTTTGGTCCAACAGTTCTTTCTATGTGTTTATTTCTAAAACAATTGCTCAGTCCAGTAAGTACCATGGTTGTTGCTGCTGTTAAGTACCGTCAAATTTGTTCTGACTCATAGTGACCTTTTATATGTGAGCTTTCTCACTGACTTTGTGCTTTTCCTACAGGCCACACCAGGACTGGAAATACCATGGAACATACTACAAAGGGAAAGTAGTGGTTGTTCAGTGGTAGAATTCTCACCTTCCAAGCAAGTACCATCTACCACTTTGCAGGAAGCTTGCCTGTTGATATGATTAACAGGTTTTAGCAAAGCTTCCAGACTAAAATGAACTAGGAAGAAAGGCTTGGTGATCTACTTCTAAAAATCAGCCAATGAAAACCCTATGGAACACAATGGTTCTATCGACAGTTGATCATGGGGATGGCACAAGATCAAGCAGCATTTCATTCCATTGTGCATAGGGTTGCCATGAGTCTAAGCCAACTCAACAGTCACTAACAACACCACAGTATCATATATAGACTATTTGACTCAGAAGTCAGAGCAAGTGAAATCATAACATTTCAGCAAAAATCAGCAGCAAATAGAGTTTACAGGCTTTGTCCCTGGTTAATTTGTATACAGCTAGTGAGTCCTGGTGTGGAGCTGTGGGTTAATACACTGGACTGAAAAGTTGTTTGAACCACAAGGTAGGTGGTTTAAGCTCACCAGTCATTCCTTGGAAACCCTATACAGGATTGCTATGGGTTGGAACCAAGTCAATGGCACTTAACAACAATGATGCAAAGTCCTAGTGTGGTGCTGTGGGTTAATGCCCTGGACTGAAAGGTTGGTTTGAACCACAAGGTCAACGGCTCAAACTCACCAGCCGCTCCTTGGAAACCCTATACAGGGTAGCTATGAGTTGGAACCAACTCAGCAGCACCTAACAATAACAATGATGCAAAGTGTTGAAAAGACTTCTCCATACCACAGTCGTCTTTAGTGAGCAGATAGCACTTTTGAGGACCTGAACAGTTATGTAGGTAGAATGCATGAATGTAGAATAAAATTATATTGGAAAAAGAGAAGTTAGTCCATTCTCTGGAACAAGATAACTATCTCAGAGGTGGAGATTCTGAGTTGTGTTGAAGGAAAGCCAATAATGGAAAGGGCTCGGAAACCCTGTACAGGGTCGTTATGAGTCGGAACCGACTCCACGGCACATCACCACCATTGTAAAAGTACTAAATTGTGGGACTAATTTGCTCTTACAGTTTGTTTGTCAATCCATTTATTTCTAGTAAAAAAAAAAAAAAGATGATATTCTACCTGCAGGACTGATAGAGACAAAGAGAAAAACCAAACCTAACCAATTGTCTGGGAGTTAGTTCAAATGCCATGTGTTGCAGATTAGAACTGTGCTCTATAGGATTTGTTGTTGCTGTTAAGTACTGGAGAGTGTGGGTTAATGCACTGTACTACAAAGTTGGTTTGAACCACAAGGTCGGAGGTTCAAGCTCACCAATTGCTCCCTGGAAACCCTATACAGGTTTCTTAACAATATAGCACTTAACAATAACATGGGGTTTTCAAGGAACTTTTGGCAAGTTTGAAATGCCAACTTGTGGTCCAAATGGACCTTGCAGTCTAGTTCTTTATCCCACAGTGCCACACCAGGACTTCATAGGGTTTGTTGTTGTTGTTGTTAAAGTACCGTGGAGTTGGTTCTGACTCATAGTGACCCTGGACAGGGTTTCTGAGGCTGAAAATCTTTACAGGAGCAGAAAGCCTCATCTTTCTCCCACGGAACAGCTGGTAGTTTAGAACTGCTGATCTTGAGGTTTGCAACCCAATTCATAACCACTACGCTACTAGAGCTCCTTCCATAGGATTTAGTTGTTTGTAATTTCTATGGGGTTCTGATAGCATAGTGGTTACAAGTCGGGCTACCAACATCAAGGTCAGCAGTTTGAAACTACCAGTGGTTCCATGGGAGTAAGACAAGGAGTTCTGCTCCCATAAAGATTTATAGCCTCGGATTTATAGCCTAGGGTCACTATGAGTTGGAACCAACTCTACAGTACTTAACAACAGCAATTTCTACAGGGAGTCCTGGTGTAGCACTGTAGAATAAGCACTCAATTGTTAATTGCAAGGTCAGTGGTTCAAGCCCACCAGACGCACCTCAGAATCCCTGCACAGGGTCGCTATGAGTTGGAACTGACTCGATGACATTGAAAAACAACAACTATTCTTACAGGGGAGTCCCTAGATGGTAGAAACAGTTGAGTGCTGGACTACTAATCAAAAAGTTGGTGGTTTGAACCTACCTGGAGAAATACCTGAAGACAGGTCTGGTCTTCTACTTCTGAAAGGCCACTGTTTTGAAAACCCTATGAAACAGTTCTACTCCGCACACTAGGGGTGGCAATGAGTTGGAATAGACTCCATAGCACCTAAGAATAGCAGCAATCTTATGGAAACAAATTTCTAGGACTTTTCTTTGGTGCTACGACCAAGTAGGTCAAATGTCAACCTTTCAATTGCCAGCTAAACCGTATTGCCACCCAGTACATTTTTTAGTCTAGGGCAAAGAAAAAGTCTTCAAAAGATAGAATGAGTGTGTGCCATGACCATAATAGAAAAAAAGGATGAGGGAGAACATTTTGAGGGGATCCCTGGAATAAGAACACAAAGCAAGTTAAAATTTAAAGGAGGGAGTAGTCCCAAAGGGCTTGTCCTAACAAAGTCCCCTTTGAAGGAAAATCGTTTTGTACGTGGAAAAAAAAAAAAAGCAGAACCCCTTCCTTGCCTCTTGTGCATCTAAATATAGTCATGTCCAGCTTCCATAAACAAGACAAGCTGAAAGGACCAGGGAGCTGGGTCACCGCAGGTTGTAAACAAAGTTCTGAGTCAAAGTCCTTTCCTGAAATATAGCTGCTCTTCTGTCCTCTGCTGGCCACTTGGTCCACGAGGGCTCCAGCTCTATGGACAGCTCCCAGTTGCAGTCTAGATGAGTCCAGTGATAAGATTAAGACTGAGCCCCCACACCAGGCTCTTTCCTGCTTTTCAGGCCTTTCTCTTTAAAGAGTTACATAGTGACTTGGGAGAACCCTGTGTTTGGGTTAAACCCTAGAGGTTTCTGCCGCATGGAACGTCCCCTGTTTCCAGTACTGGGATTTGGCTTGCTGATTTCTGCATGGGTTCTGGTTTGGAGAGATGGTGGTGGAGGGCTCCTTCCCGCCATCCTGAACTGAAATGATCTTGAGAACGTTGGTAGTGGGCGTCCTCCGGCCTCTCACTCACCGCCCCGCCCACTTCCTCTCCAGAACTAGCTGTGTGGTCTCTTTTTTCCAGCACGCGGCGCTGTGCTCACTTTTATCTCCCAGCCGCGTCTTTTCGTAAGCTGACAGCGGGGCGCAGCCAGTCGGCTGGAATTGAGTAGCATTCATTGAATCTGCGGATTTCATGACGTCTCCCGGCGTGGTCCATCACTTTGCTTTTTGCCGAGGATTTTTTTCCCCCTTCACTCTTGCCTTTCCCCCTTCCTTCCACCCGTCCCCCTCCCGAGTCCCTGCACAAACGCACACCCCTCCGCCCTTCCTTCGGCCAGGAGCCCAGCCCTCCGCTCCGCTCTCTGAGAGAGGGAGCCCGTTTGCAGACGGCCGCACCTGGCCGGAGAGGCTGGGCGGGCGGAGGGGTGGGATCAGCTGGGACCGGGAAACTGGAGCCAGAGCTGGATGAACCGCGCAGATACTGGAGTCTCCTGACAGCTTCCTGGGGCTGATGTGAAATTTTACCATCTGTTTCTAGTTTTTCTTTTCTTTTCTTCTTCTTCTTCTTTTTTTTTTTTTTAATTTCCTCCACTCGCCATCTACAGTGTAGTGAAAAATTATTAAATCTTGCTCCGTTCCAAGCGAGGAGATCATGATTGAGTGAAACCACCCTGCCCACAACAAGGTAAGCAGTGCGCTGAGTTGCTCCAAGGCGAGAAGCTTGCATACATCTGGGCAGACATTCAGTGCCCTGGAGTCCCCACCGCCCCCTTCCCAGTCTCCGCTGTGGCTGCATGCATCTCCACTCCGAAGAGAAGCGTGATGCCTAAGTCCACCAAAAGGCGAGGGAGACGCCGGTTACATAACAGAAGGGAAATCTGTTTCATACGGTTTTCATTAGCAACTGAAAACTCAGTTGGGCGGGGAGAGGAGGGGTCTGCATGCCCTGGGCGCGGAGAAACCCAGTCAGTTATTGCAGACATCATTTTGACATCCCTTGGCAAAGATGGAATGCATGATTGACTGGCAGGGGCGACTTGTGGTGTAGTCGTTTACAGTTGGGAAAAGCCCATTGTCTTTATGGAAAGCTATATTCTTGTTCTGCTTTGCATAGAAAGGAGAAAGGGAGAGGGCAAATAAATACATGAGGAGGAAAAGTGAGGTGGGGAGAAACAGGCAGAGAATAGAAAACAGAGAATAACTCCTAACTGTTATCTATCAATAAAACCAGAGGTGTGATGTGATGACTAAAACCAGTGAATGGAAGAGCTCCTAGAAGTAAATGGAATTATTTTGTAATTGGAAAAGAAAACCCTCAGATAAAATTAGATGTTTATAGCATTTAGGGGGATGGGTGAATCTGAATCCGCTGATTTGTCTTCCTCCTGGGTGTATTTTCATTTTCATCAAGATATTAACCTTGGATTAGTTTTCCACAGAAATAACATTAGTGTTCCCCCAACCCAATAAAATTGTATATCAATCCACAGGTATATATATTGTTTTACCCTGCTCAATATGGAAAGACTCTGAAGAAAGGGTCATATTTTAACAGAAACAGAAACGGGGTGAGGTTAGTGAAAAACAAATTAGATGTTTCCAAAGAATCCCACCTCCAACCCCCAAAATAGGAAGGGAACCCTCCTTTGTTTAGGAGTTTGATATTCAGTATTTGTCCAAAGTCTGAAGCCCCATTGTACAGGATGCAATGCCTGTTATTAAGGTTCCCTGCCTGTGTTTTTTTCTGCTGAAGAATTGAAGAACGAGGGGGGGGCGGGAAGGCGCTCAGTGGCAAGCCCAGGAAATGCTTAGCAAGAAATAGGGGCTTGCTATAGTCAGGGCTGAGCTAAGTAAGCTTCGCCCATTTTACCCAGAGAAAGAGCTGGAGTCTCCATGGCGACCCAGGTGGGAGGGGGGAAAGACAGCTCCAATTACAGAATCAACGTTGGACAAAACTTTTCCACCTCCAGGCAACGAAATAAACTAACCACGTGCCCCATGGAGAGTTCCAAGGCATTGGGTATTCCCAAGTATCTGTCGGTGTCCCGCGAGGGGGCTCCTAAAGCTAACCGGCCCTTCAAACCTCCAGAAAGTTGTCCAAGACCGCTGAGATGGCTTTCGCGGATTAGGTTCCTGGTTCAGCACCAAGGCTAGAGCCCTGGCCCCGCGGGTTGTCGCCTACTGAGTCTGCAGTCTCAGGGAGCAGCAATCAGTATTAGCCCCTTTAGTTGTTGTTGTTGCTAAGTGCCATATAGGGTTTCCGAGGCTTTCAAACTTCGCGGGAGCAAAAAGACTCATTTTTCTCCCGGGAAGCGGCTGGCGGGCTCGAACCGTGGACTTTTTGGTTCATTCGTAGTCCAGTGCTTATTGTATGGAGCCACTGCCCTCCCCAACCCCTTTTAAACAGGAGGTTTATTAATTTATACAAAGAATCGACTACCTTGCCCTTAATGAATCTGGTTAGTCACTGAATTATATGGGAACAGAGGAGGAGATTGCAACTCATCCATTTCATGCATGGCGGTGCATCAGAGTAGCTCTTTTAAATCAAGAATATCCAAACGTCAAAAGAACAGTGCTGATCTGGGAATGGGGAAAGGATCCTTTCCTCAGGGGAGAAAAAGAGCAGGTGTGCAAACAAACACATTCACACCAGATCAGCCCCTGAAGAGTGGTCTGATTTCAATGGAAGTCCTTTAGTTCACAAAAGCATTTCATTTCTCCATCTCTCGCTGTCCTCTCTTTAACTTTTTGATGGGCACAGAGGGTGGACAAACTCTGTCTGGGAACTCTTTTCTGTGACAGACTAGCCAACCAAGTCCTGTCTGGGGGTCCTGAGATCCTGGAAGTGGACAAAATAGTTTTCTTTAGAGGACTCTAGACCGTGAGGGCGGGCTCTTGGAAAGGAGAAAAGGTGTGTTAACAAGAGAAGAGTCAGTGAGGGTGTTAACTCCTCAGTCAGTATGTGAGCAAGGTGGATACATTCCAAGGTCTCAGGCTTAAGAAGCTGAGAGGAGTCACTTCTGTTAATACAAATACGGAAGAAACTGCGTGGGAGGGGAGAACTGATCATAATTCAAATTCCATTTCCACAGTCATACAGGGAAAGCAGGTACGTCTGTCTAGGCATTCTGCTTTCACCTTATATGAATCTGCTCTGCTTTCCTCATCTTTAGCAGTATTTTGTCTTTTCTATTTTTTGCTTTTCTTCTTCTTTTTTTAACCTCTGTCTTGATACTAATGAAGTGGCAGTCACATTTCAATTAGAAAGGCTTAAAGAGACAACCAGCTGTTGCCAGATCTTTTTTGAATTTCAGAGCTTTGGCAAGATTTGGCAACTGGCTGTAAATTCTGGTAAATAAAGCCTCTCTGATATCCTTGGCTATAGTTTTCTTTTGAGGATGCACCTGTGCATGTGATCTTTGGGCTGTTTCCTATTTGTTATTTATAAAGGTAAATTTCCCTTGCTTGGTTTTCCTACTGTGGGTATATGTTATTGTTTTTTAAAGATAATGCATACAGAGAATTCACGTCTTGGTCAAAGCATTGTGTTTATACCTTCCAGTCTTTTGTGATAATCACTAGTGAAGGCAGATGTGGTCTATTCTAAACCTGAGCAAAAGGGTGAGATACTCCACTATTTCTTACATTTCAGTTTCTGACGAGTGTTGACAAGCTTGCTCATGACTACATTTATAAAAGAGTTGCTGTCTCAAATAGAGAGAAGTGATTAATAGAGTATTGCTAAGATTTAAACTAAGCAACTGCATCCTGGCTTTGCTCCATCCGATATTATCAGCAAAGGAAGTAGAGCTTAGTTAAGAAGATAAAGCCATACACAAATATAGATTATTGGATGAACCAAAGATTGTATTTGTGAGTTCTAAAGTTCAATTTCACTCATGAGTTCTTTGTTGTTCTTTTATGGGTTTTTTTGTTTTGTTTTGTTTTGTTTTAAATAAGAGCTGTATAAATGATCAAGGTATAGGAAATTGCTCAATTAATGATCTTCAGTTCTGGTAGATACTTTGATTGTACATTTGCTGCTAATTACCAAAATGTGACTTGATTTCTTTCTGAGTGGCTAACTGCCTAGCAAACTAAGGAAATGTCTTTGTTGAATAAAGTAGCATTACTTTCTTATGGCAGGCAATAGCATCCTTAAAATATTTGTTTACCCAGTCCAGGAATGATTTGTTAAGGAGAAACAACTTTGTAAGTCATTAGCTTTGTGTACTTGGTGCCATTTTATGATTTTGAAAAAGATCATTCTGATATCTCACCTTGGTATTTCCTAAACAGTCTGTGAATAGTGCTTGCACTTGTATGACGCATAGAGCTTAATACATAGAACTTATATAGGCTGTTTCCTTTGAGAATATAAATATGTTTTAATACACTCTTCCGTTCTCCCCTGTCTGTTCACAAATTATCTTTACCGTATAGAATAAAATCAATATGATATGAGAATACTCTGCTTAATAAGCCATGTTGTTGTTGTTATGTGCCATGGAGTTGGTTCCGACTCATAGCGACCCTGTACAGAGTTCCCGAGGCTGTCAATCTTTATGGGAGCAGAAAGTCTCAGAAAGTCTCATCTTTCTCCCATGGAACAACTGGTAGTTTTGAATTGCTGACCCCAAGGTTCGCAGCCCGGTTCGTAACCACTATGCTACCAGAGCCATAGGGGGGGAAATCATTGAAGATTGACGATAAGCAAATATGCCCTTGTTAAGTGCCCTAGAAGTCAGTTCTGATTTATAGTGACTCTGTATAGGGTTTCCAAGGAGATGCTGGTGGATTTGAGCTGCTGACCTTGTGATTCGCAGTCAAATACTTATCCTAAGGTGCCACACCAGGACTCCAAATGTACCTTTATGGATGCTTAACTCTATTCACTGATTTTCACAGGTAGAAAATGTGGTTCTCCCCAAGGGTTCAATGGAAATCATGTGATCTTCATGAAAACAAGAGAAATTGTTCACCAAAATGGACAGGCAGTCAAGACAAAGCTCATCTTCTTTTCATCAATGCTTCCTTAATCAAATAAACTGTAATTAATATAGAGGTTAATAAGGCATATGAGCCAGGTAAGGTAGAGGAAGAGGGGAAAGGAAGTTTTTTAAAAGGTCATTATTTATTTTTACCAGTTTTAAAGTGATGTTTAGAGTCCTGGTGTGGCACTGCATGATAAGCACTGGACTGCTAACTACAAGGTTAGCGATTCAAACCCATCAACTGTTCCTCGTAAACCCTATGCCAGGTTGCTATGAATCCAAACTGACTCAATGCCACTTAACAACAACAACACCACAAAGTGATATTTAGTAAAGCAAGCTTTTTTTCCCAATTCTTTGTAACAGAACGTCGTCAGGTGTTTGGATTCAGTGAGTCTAGATTGGTAGCTTATTTAAAGACTATTTTTTTGCTTCTTTCCTTTGTCTTCAATGAGTCTCATTTAAATACATACCTAAAGATAATCGATTCTCGCTGGGTTTTATTTTGTTTGTTTGTTTTTTTATTTTAAAATTTAGCAATAGCTGTAAAATAAACAGATAACGTTAAAAATCATTGAACATTTTATGTTAAATTAGGGTTTTCGTTTTTATTGTAAAAAAGTGTTTGAGAACATAGAAGAATAAAATGCAGCCATTAGGGGTACAAAAGTATTTTTAAATTTCTGTTACAGAAATGGCTAAGATCCCAAAGAAAGGAGAGATCATCCTAATTACCACTCCTCTGGTATTATGACTCTCCATTGATAAAAGTAGTAGAATATACATAGCAGAACCAAACCTGTTGCCATAGAGTCCATCTGTAAAAGAATAGAACTAGTTCATAGGGTTTCCGTGACTACAATCTTTATCGAAGCACATTGCCAGGTCTGTCTTCCATGGTACCAGCGAGTGGGTTTCAACTTCCCACCTTAGGTTAGTAATTAAGCACAAACCATTTGCACCACCTGTAAATGTATATTATACATAGACGTGTTATCATTTTAATTGCATGAATTAATAATAAAACTATTCCTTGCTAATAAGGACAGTGTCATCTTAAAATTATATTCAATATCCTTCCTAAACTGAAGCCTTGATCCACCATGCCTGTTAATACTTTGCATGTGTTTGTTTGTTTATTATTACTGAATTGCATATTAACTAAATGAATCCTCCTCAGAGTATGATTTTTCTCAGTGTGCAATGTTCAAATGGCCAGCCAAAATTCTATGTTATCTTTAATTTAATAAGACAGTCAACTAGCTTCCATCATTTGAAGTTGTGAAGGTGACCACAAATTTCAACCTAATGGCTATTTAATTCACACCTGTGCAGCTGCATCCAGGCCAGACTAAACCTAGTAATCCTCTCAGTATCACATCTCACATGAGGACCATGGACCCTACATTGACTGGTGGTTCTTTTAGTAAAGAGACTCTAAGTAATATTCACCATCACTGATATCTGCAGTTAAGAAATATGGTTTCTGATATAAGAACTTTACAAAATGAACCAGCAAGTGACTCTGTGAATAAAAAAACCATGGTCTTACCAACAAGTGTTTTGTGGGTCTAAATCTAATATACAGTATGCAGTGTGAATGACCAATCTATAAATTAGGTTTAAATTCTGGTGCTGCAGCAGGCTCCTCTAAAACTAACAGGTCTACTCTCTTCATATTCAACTTTAAAATAAAATAAAAAAGACAGCAAGTATTATTAAGCTGATTCTGACTGCTGGAACCCCCATATGTGTTGGTAGACCTAAGTCCTCTAGGGTTTTCAATGACTGATTTTGGGGAAGTTGATCACCAGGTCTGTCTTCCAGTGTGCCTCTGAGGGTTCTTGAACCTCCACCCTTTCAGTTAGCAGGCAAGTGGATTAACCATTTATACCACCCAGGAAATCCTTGGGTTTTTTTTTTAATGCTGCTTTAAAATTTCCTCATATCATCCAGCAAGAATCCTGTGTGAGTTTGATAATGTGCTTGGGAGATAATGTTGCTAGATAATTTGTCAGGCTCTGGGCGTCTAACTAGCTGCATTTGCATCCAAGTTCTAGCTGTCAGCTTTTGCTGGGTTTTGTGCAGGAACCCCAACATTTCAGTGGCTTATAAACAAAGGTTTATTCTTCCTCAAACTACATCCCTATATTTGCCAGCTGTAACTCTGCTCCATGTGTATTCTTTGTTCTGGGATAGAGGCGCAAGGACCATTCTGATGTGAGACATTCCATTTCAGAACCAAATTATACAACGGCTCTTAACACTCCTGCTTAGATATGGCTCAACTTATCCACTTAGATCCCATTGACCAAACAAGTCATATGCCACATCAATGCTACTGGTTTATGGGAAAGAAATGTTTATTCCTCCCACACTGAGGCACTGCAAGTCGCATAGCAGCATGTAGGGACATAAACTCTTTTTGAAGAAAGGTAAATGATGTATTAGAAATAATTTAGCACATTCATTGTGTGACTTTGATCAACTGTATGCCTTGGTTTTCCATCTATAAAATAAAATTAACAACATCTACCCCAGAGATGCTATAAGGATTAATGTGATCGTGTAAAGCTTATAGCACAATGTCCAGCACAAAGTAGGCACTCTATACCACAGTAGATGCAGCTATGCATTTTTTTACAGTGTGGCTTTAAATTCAGTCCTCAGTGAGGATATGTGTACTGTACTAATGAGCTAGCTGCTGCAACAGAAAAAAAATCCCTAAATCACAGTGGCTTAGAAAAGTAGAAAATGATTTCTCATTCCCATAAATCTAATTGGCATTTGCCATACAAGAAACCAGGCTGATGGATGTTTTGTAATCTTTAACATTTGACTTACAAGAGTGTTGATATCCAGCTAGCAAATAGGGAAAGAGGGAGAGAAGATGATTTTAATGGGCCAGGCCTACGTATCACTTTTTTCCATATTTTGTGGCTAGACCTAACTGCAAAGTAGCTAAATCATTGTTTAACTCTGAGAAAGAAGAAAAGTTGGTATGCTGAACACACTGGAGTCTTTAGCATATACTGTTGTTGTTGTTAAAGTGTCATTGAGTTGGTTCTGGCTCATAGCAACCCTGTATGGATTTCCAAGGAGTGACTGGTGGATCTGAACCACCGACCTTGAAATTAGCTGTTCAATACTTACCCTACAGAACCACACTCCTTGGCATATATACCCAATGAAGCTGTAGGCTAAACACTGAACTACTAACTGAAAGGTCGGCAGTTCAAAGTCACCAGTCACTCCTCGAAGACCCTGTTCAGGGTTGCTATGAGTCAGAAGCAATTCGATGGCACTTAATATCAACAACAAAAAACATATCTATTGCTTTCATCATAATATAAGTGTTTGGCATCACCAAAATATAGCTTCTGTGGCTTAAGAGTAGGATAAACCAGTTACCATCGATCCATTCTGACTTATGTTGACCTCATATGTGCCAGAGTAGAATTGTGTTCCATAAAGTTTTCGTTGGCTAATTTTTCAGAAATACATTACCAGGTCTTTTTCCCAAGGTGCCTCTGGGTAGACTCAGGTCTCTAACCTTTCAGTTATGAGTGAGAATATGAATTGTATGCACCACCCAGGGGATCCAAAAAGATAAGAAGAACAAATGATTAGTTTCAATGTTGATTAGTTTCAATGTTGAACAGGTCCCTGGTGTAGGTAGTATTTTGCTGAGCCCTTGAATCATTCTTCAGTAGTGTGTTTTTATTAAATTTGTTGGTATCTTTTGAGTTTTAGAGTAAGTGTAAATGATGCTTATGAAAGAAGTATAAATCCATGATGTTAGACAGTAGCTGAACTGTTAGATTAGATACAAAAAAGTCAACTTCACAACCCATGCTCAGGGGTAAGTTTCTTATCCTGACAATTACAGCCCACATGGTGTCTAAGAGTTCTGAAGAATTAGATGCTGTCTTCCAATATCTAGTACTTGCTGTTGACTAGCAATTTGCATTTTGTTTTGAATCACATAAACATCTATAGGTTAGACACATGCTGTAGATTTCGCTTGAGTTAATCTAACAATAGTTAGTGTAGTCAGTGTTCTCCTGAAAATAGACCTTGTAATTTGTTAGGCGTCTTTGAAAACTCCTGCCTTCCTCAAGGAGAGCAGGTACCCTTGAAAAGGGTAAGATCTCTACCTTTTCACTGAAAACAAGAGAATAGTTTTTCTAAACTCACAACCCAGGAAAGAGGAACGTCAGGAAGAAATTTATCTGAAGGCTATGAGTCAAAGCTTTCTTCCATCACTTCCTTTATCTGGATGACAATTCCAAGGTCCATTCATGTATGGCTCACAGTTTGTTGTTGTTGTTACTGTTGCTGCTGTTAAAGTGCCATTGAGTTGGTTCCAACCCATAGCGACCCTGTATAGGATTTCCAAAGAACAGCTGGTGAGCTTGAACTGCTGACCATGTGGTTCAAGCCAACTTCATAGTCCAGCGCATTAACCCACAGTGCCACACATCTCATGGCCACCAGATACACAATGGAGCAAAATGCTGCCCAACCAGCACCATACCCATGATCAGTTGCAGATCAGACTGTTGTGATCCATTGACTTTTCACTGGCTGATTTTCAGACGTAGATCTGCAGGTCTTTCTTTCTAGCCTGTCTTAATCTGGATGCCCTGCTGAAACCTCTTCAACACCACAGCAACACGCAGACCTCCAGTGACAACGAGTCATGGCTGCACATGAGCTGCCTTGGCCAGAATAAAACCCAAGTCTCCTGCATGAAAGACAAGGATTTTACTACTGAATTTACTAACTGAAATTTATGGACCAAATTTGCTAACCTAAATATGAGCATCACTGCACTGTAGGATCAGCACTGGAATGCTAACCACAAGGTCAATGGTACAAACCTACCAGCTGCTATTTGGAAACTCTATACAGGGTCGCCATGTGTCAGAACTGACTCCATGGCACTTAACAACTAACATCAACAATGTATGGAGCATATATACTAGAGAACTCTAGACAATTTAAAATAACTTATATCTCCAGTATAAATAATGTCTCACAGTAGAATTCCTCTTTTAACGAAGAGAGTGTTTGAGGGGAGAGGACTTATTTCATGACCACCGAATAGCACCTCAGTCTACAGTCACTTACTCTCAAAGGGACATAACCTACCTTAGTCATGTGCAGCAGGAGTAGTCAGGATGATGGTGGTTGTTAAGTGCTGTCAAGTTGGTTCCGAATCATAGTGACCCTGTATAGGGTTTCTGAGACTGCAAATCTCTACAGAACCAGAAATCCTCACCTTTCTCCCATGGAGCAATTGGTGGATTCAAACTGTTGCCCATGAAGTTAACAGCCCAATGTATAATCCACTATACAACCAGGTGTTATCCAGATGGTTGTTGCTGTCATTGTTAAGTGCCACCAAGTCAGTTCCATCTCAGAGTGAGCCTTTATAGGGTTTCGGAGGAGTGGCTGGTAGGCTTGAACTTCCAACCTTGTGGTTAGTAGTCCAGTATAATCCTCTAGCACCCACCACACACCAGGATGATGCCAATGAAAGATTTGTGAGTGCTCCCCTTACATAATATTAAAGGAATGGGACATAGCAGTTGTTTTCAGGTATCTTCATAATGGAGTTCTGGTGGAGCACTATAGGATGTGCACCAGACTACTAACAACAAGGTCAGTGGTTCAAACCCACCAGCCACTCCTTGGAAACCCTATACAGGGTCTCTAGGAGTTGGAACCAACTCGACAGCACTGACAACAATAACATCTTCATAATACTTGAAAATGAAGAAAGGATTAGAATCATTCTATGAGTCTCTAAGACATATGGACATCTAATGATAGAAGCTACCCAGTGACATACTTGGGTTCACTATAAAAGATTGTTCTCTATAGTCAGATCAGATCAACGCTAACAGGAGAGGTAAAGGCCTGTCCTCTTTATTTCACTTTTCGGAATTCTTCAGCACTGGAAGGCACATAGAAACTGCAAAAGCTAAGAAGTGAGACTGGATGGAATGCACATGTTTTAGAGTGGTAGCCAATATGTGGATTAATACCCTGGACTGCAAAGTTGGCAGTTCAGTCTTACCAGCTGCTCCTTGAAAACCCTATACAGGGTCATTATGGGTTGGAACCAACTCAACAGCACTTAACAACAACAATCCCCATAAGGACAGTTGTTGTTGTTGTGTGCCGTGGAGTCGGTTCTGACTCATAGCGACCCTGTACAGGGTTTCCAAGGCTGTAAATCTTTACGGGAGCAGAAACTTCATATTTCTCCTGCAGAACAGCTGGTAGTTTTGAACTGCTGACCTTGCGGTACCCAGCCTGATTCGCAATCACTACGCTACCAGGACAGTGGTCACCTTCAATCTCAGACAACAAATCAAACTGGACACCAGCACCCTGTTGTTGTTGTTGTTGTTAAGTGCCGTCGAGTCAGTTCCGACCCATAGTGACCCTGTACAGGGTTTCCAAGGGTGTAAATCTTTACGGGAGTAGAAAGCCTCATCTTTCTCCTGCGGAGCGGCTGGTAGCCTGCGGGACCCTCATTTTATTACTTGGGGAATGTTTTTGTTTTCTAGATTTGCCATAACAAACAAACAACCACAATGTGAATGGGCTTTAAAAAACAGAAAATTATTGTTTCCTAGTTCCGGGAATCAGAAATCCAAATTTAAGGCATTGTTATTGTTGTTAGGTGCCATCAAGTCGGTACCGACTCATAGCGACCCTATGCATAACACAATGAAACACTGCCCAGTCCTGGGCCAACCTCACAATTGTTGCCACACTTGAACCCATTGATGCTGCCACTTTGTCAATCCACCTCTCCGGGGTCTTCCTCTTTTTCTGTGACCCTCCACCTTACCAAACATGATATCCCTCTCCAGCGACAATATGTCTGAAGTATGAGAGATGAAGTTTGGCCATCCTGGCCTCCAACGAGCACTCTGTCTGCACTTCTTCCAACATACATCTGTTGGTTCTTTTTGCAGCCCATGGCACTTTCAATAGTCTCCTCCAACACCATAACTCAAAAGCATCAATTCTTCTACGGTCTTCTTTATTCACTGTCCAGCTTTTGCATGCATATGAGGTTATTGAAAATACCATGGCTTGGGTTAGGTGCACCTTAATCCTCAAGCTGACATCTTTGCTCTTCAACACTTTAAATTTTTAAATTTAAGGCATAGGCAGATCTATTCTTTCATTCTGGCAGCTTTAGGGAAATGTCTTTCCGTCTTGTTCAACTTCTGGTGGCCCCAGGTATTTCATGGCATTCTTTGTTTGATGGGACATGCATCTACTTCCATTTCCACATGGCATTGTCATCCCCATTTCTGTTCTCTTTTATAAGATACCACTTAGAAAGGATTAGTGCTAGGACCCTCTCTATGCCAGTATGACTCAGCTGATAATATCTTCCAAGAAAGACCCTATTTTTAAACAATATCATATTTTCAGGGACAGTGGTTAAAATGTCCACATATCTTTTGAGGGAGATACAATTCAACACACAACAGGGAACCTTTATTGTTCTATGAAAGAAATGAGCTTTATCTCACTAAAATGATATCTGATCCAGACACAAACTTCTTGTCAATAAAGAACATTATGTATGGAACACAGTGACGCTACATAGACCACAGGTACCTAGAGCTCCCGTAACACAATTCCACAAGTGGCTTTAAAGAACAGAAATGTATTTTTCACAGTTAAGAGGCTAAAAGTCCAAATCAAGGTTCAACAGTGTCGATTCTTTCCTTGTCATTAACTCCAGTTGTTTCTCGGTTTCTTGGCTAGTAGACAATGATCTTTGCATGGCTTGTGTCTTCTCCTGTGTGTTCAGAACTGTGTGTCAATCTGCTCTTTTTATAACTTGAAGTGATTAGATTTAGAGCCACCATCCTGGGGCATGATTTAATTAACAAAACAAAGAAAACCGTATTTCCATATAGGTTCACATCCATAGATATAGAAGTTAGGATGACAACATATATTTTGGGAGAACACAGGTCTATCAATAATGCCACCCACTGAAAGGACTTCCCTTCTGATTTATGTTGTGAACATAACTCCCAATAACTAGGTAAGGAAAAAAAAAATGCATATTGCTTTGAAGGCTTTCCAGAAGATTTTGAATGCTCCTATTTGGAATAGTTGATGTTCAACCATTTCAAGAGGTTGCATATAATCAAGAGCTAATGATACTGAAGGAAGATGTCCAAGCTGCACTGAAGACAAAGAACAAGGCTCCAGGAAATGTTGGAATACAAAGTGAAATCTTTCAACAAACTAATGCAGCACTGGAGTTACTTAGTTACCTATACCAAGAAATTTGGAAGAAAACTACCTGGTTAATTGATTGGAAGAGACCCATGTTTATTCCCATTCCAAAGAGAGGTGACCCAACAGAATGCAGAAGTCATTGCACAATATCATTAATATCACATTCAAATAATGTTTTGCTAAATATAATTCAAAAACAGCTGTAGCATTACCTCAGTAGAGAACTGCCAGAGATTCCAGTCAAATTCAGACAAGGTTGTGGAACAAGTGATATCATTGCTGATGTAAAATGGGTCTTGACTGAAAGCACAGAAAACCAGAAAGATGTTTATCTGTGCTTTATTGACTGTGCAAAGACTTTCTCTGTGTGGATCATGTAAAGCTATGGATAACATTGGAAGAATGGGTATTCCAGGAGACTTAATTGTGCTCATAAGGATACTGTACATAGACCAAGAGTTAGTCATTCAGACAGAAAAAGGGCACACTGAATGGTTTAAAATCAGGAAAGCAGTGTACCAGGGTTGTATAACACCATATTCATTCAATCTGTATGCTGAGTAAATAATCCAAGGAGATTATATAAAGAAGAATTTGGCATCAGGATTAGAAGAAGACTCCTGAAAAACCTGCGATATGAAAGTAGCACAACCTTGCTTGCTGAAATTGAAGAGGACTTAAAATACTTACTGATGAAGACCAAAGACCACAACCTTTGGTATGGGTTGCTCTTCAGTGTAAAGAAAACAACAATCCTCACAACTGAATCAATAAATAACTGGATCAGTAAGATAAATGGAGAAAAGATTGAAGTTGTCAAAGACTTCATTTTGCTTGGATCTGCTATCAGCACTCACAGAAGCAGCAGTCAAGAAATCAAACGATGTATTGCATCAGGCAAATGTGCTGCACAACACTTCTTTAAAAGTGCTCAAGAGCAAAGATGTCTGTTTGAGGACTAAGATGTGTCTGACCCAAGCCATGGTATTTTCAATCACCTCATATGCATGCGAAATCTGGACAATGAATACAGAAGACAGGTAGAAGAATTGATGCATTTCAGTCATGATGTTAGAGAATATTGAAAGTACCATGGACTGCCAAAAGATCAAACAAATCTGTGTTGGAAGAAGTACAGCCAGAATGCTCCTTATAAGCTAGGATTTCGAAACTTTGCCTCTCATACTTTGGGCATGATAAAGACATCCTAGGAGAAAGACATCATACTTAGTAAAGTGGAAGGTCAGTGACAAAGATGCAGACCCCCAATGAGATGGATTGGCACAGTAGTAGCAACAATGGGCTCTAGTGTAACAGCAGTTGTGAAGATGGCTCAGGATTGGCCAATGTTTTGTTTTGTTGTGATTAGGGTCTCTATGAATGGGGATTGACCCAATGGCACCTAACAACAACAAGAATGACATATTCCTCATGTTCCTTGCAGAGTTAAGGTCCCAGTTTACCCAGTTTACTTCTGGCCGTCTCCTAGGTGCAAAATATTAAGGGGCTTCAAGTTCATGGAAAAATTCCATCATCTTTCAATTCCATTTTTCCACAAACTCTTTGAAGTCCACATTCTCCCCCTATGATGCTACTAAGATGTAATTCCTACTCTTAAGGAATCCAGTTGCCATAGTGGCTAAGAAAGAATGGCTCCCTTCTATTTTAGCTGGATCCTGAAATCTCACTCTAAATGCATATTCATCCATTTGAGTTTTCACCAACCCTCCTGGGGTGGCCCGCCCATAGCAGTGGTGCATGTAAAGCAGAGGACACAAATAGGAAGACAAATATAGAACCTATTATAGCTATGTTGCTATAAAAGAGATCACCTCACTGGGAAGGAGGCTTCTTACCAGTAGCTGAGGACTGTTGGACCCCCAACCAACCAATTACTCTAATGTCTCCTTAACTGTTCACAGCATAGAAACAGGAGTCAGAATGAACAGGAAAGTCAGCTTCAGGCAGAAGTTGTTAGGGCAGAGTATGTCCCCAACCAACAACAACAGCATTACCTGGGGACTTGTCACAAATGCAAATTGTGGGACTCCACACCTGACCCACTGAAGCAGAAACTCTGGGGAGGAAAGCCAGAGATCTGAATGTCACAAACCCTCTAGGAATTGGGATGTATACTGAAGTTCCAGAACTACTGACTTCCGTCTTCCTCACAGCTACAAGGAGGAACTCTGAGATGCAGAGTTCCTCCTGCAGCCTCTTCACACAGTAAAGACCTCCATGTGTGCTCATTTCAGAGCCATGCAAATGCACAGCTGGAGATGGGATTCCTGCCTGGAACTGTATCTTGTACTGCATCGTCCACTGCATGACAGATCCCACCTGAACTCAATGCCTGTTTTTGTTAAGTGCTGTCAAGTTGGTTCCAACTCAGCATCGCTGCATAGGGTTTCCCAGGAACAGCTGGTGAGTTTGAACTGCCAACTTTGCAGTACAACCGACCTTTCGGTCCACTACTTATCCTACAGCTCCACACTAGAACTACGAAATCAATGCCTAAGAACAGGGAGAAAAAGAAACCTCTGTGCCCAACAGATAAAATGTACATAATCATAGTAAGTTGCAGGAGGCTTTTCTCTTGCTCTCATTGTATACGTAAATTGCTTAGTTTTTTGGAATTACAGTTAATTCACCCAGAAGTTTTTTGTTCTTTTTTCTTTTTAAGTGAATAGTCTCATCTATGATCCTTTAAATAAAAGATGCTATCAGTGAACAAAAAAGCTGTACTCTCAAGAAAAGCCATATTAAGGAAATTGAATAGAGGACTTATCATGGCAAACATTCATACAGTCAAATGAATATAAAGCAGTGAGTATATAATTAGAGTTATATAGCATTCACTTTTATTTAACGCATCTCTTGACCATCTTGCTGTTTCCAGAAATTAGCATTTAATAGATATGTCCTATCTCATCATAGCTCTTTGGATCACTAACAAATCTTGAATGAATGCCTTCTTTATTCTGAAGACAGAAGGAGAAATGGGCTCTGGGGTTCCGGATTTCAATACTCATAGATTTCATTGTTATAACTGCAAACTGCCATCAAGTCATAGCAACCCTATATACAGTTTCTAATGATCTTCTGGTGACTTTGAACCACCAACTTTTGAGATCAACAGTCTAGTGCTTACCCTGTAGTGTCTTACGTTAATAAAATTACAGTTTCAATGAAACATAATGTATAACACAAAAAAGTATAGCATGAAGTAAAAGAATGTTATGCTAGACTTTATTGAAGAGACATGAACATTAATAAGGGCTGTACAAACAGTTTGCCCTTGACTGCTAGCTTAAATGTTAGCAGTTAAAACACGTTCTTCATAGAAGAATGTCCTGGGAATCTGTTTCTACTAAGATTGTTGTTATTGTTAAATGCCGTCAAGTCAGTTCCAACCCATAGCAACCCTGTATAGGGTTTCCTTGTAGTGACTGGTGAGCTTGAACTGCCAACTTTACAGTTCAAATTGACTTTGTAGTCTAGCACATTAACCCACAGCACCATTCCAGGACTCCAAGGAAACCCTATGGAGCAATTCTACTCCGTAACACATGGGGTCACTATGAGTCAGAACTGACTAGACAACAATGGGTTGGGTTGGGTTTTAGTGAGCAGAAATCATTGAGAAGGATATAGTAGAATATGAACAAGACTTGGAAGAGTAGTGTTTGGAAAGGAAACATGAAGGGGGGGGGTGGATTTGCAACCTAGGAGTCTACCTGCGTCCATTCAGAGACTGTTGGCAACAAAGTTGGTGTGGCAGGAATATGATTTACAGTTTTGAGATGCACATGCCACAGAGAAAACAGAGAGCTAGGCACTGGACATTGTGGATATTTGAACAATAACTGCTTAATTGGGGAAGAATGGAAGTATCCAAAAGGGACTTCAAGCTACTAGTGGTGGGTAAGGTAGACTCAAGGTTCATGAGACAGCTAGGATGATGATGGGAATGGAAGAAGATTTAAGTATATGAATAACCGTAAACATATAAAGATGGCCCAGATTTCCCACCACCAGTGTTGTGCTAGAGGTCGGAACCCTTCATGAACCAGGAGAAAAGGATAATGATGGATTCAGTCCAAAGAAAGCTCTCATATCATGCTCCATGAACAAGAGGTATTACACATGGCCATGGTCCAGGTACAGAGTGTTGAGGTTATTTCAGTGAATAAATACCAGAATTGGGGGAAAAAGATTACTTGGGTCACCTCACTAGCAAGTTAGAGCTGAGATTGGATTTGAGGTTTCTTGTCATCTTCTCAGGCAAGCTGTTGGCTGGTAGCATTGAAGAGGATGTCTTTCAGATGTATCCTTCCTGTAGAGAACAAGTATGTATTGGGCTGTGAATGAAATTGGTTTTTTTTTTTTTTTTAATACTGGGGATGATTTGTTGTTGTGGTTAGGTGCTATCAGTCATTACCAACTCATAGCAACCCTATGCACAACAGAACGAAACACTGCCTCATAATCGTTGCTACGTTTGAGCCATTGATGCTGCCACTGTGTTAATCCATCTTGTTGAGGAGTCTTCCTCATTTACTCTGACCCTCCAACTCACCAAACATGATATCCTTCTCCAGTGACTAATTCCTCCTGACAATATGTCTGAAGTATGAAAGACAAAGTCTGGCCATTCTGGCTTTCAAGGAGCACTTTAGCTATACTTCATCCAACACAGATCTATTTGTTCTTTTGGCAGTCCATTGTACTTTCAATATTCTCCTCCAACACTATAACTCAAATGCATCAATTCTTCTACAGTCTTCCTTATTCACTCTCCAACTTTTGCATGCATATGAGGTTATTGAAAATACCATGGCTTGGGTCAGGAACATCTTAGTCCTCAAACTGACATCTTTGCTCTTCAACACTTTAAAGAGGTCTTGTGCAGCTGATTTGCCTAATGCAATAACATCGTTTGATTTCTTAACTGCTGCTTCTATGAGTGTTGATGATTGATTCAAGCAAAATAAAGTCATTGACAACTTCAATCTTTTCTCCATTTATATGGATGTTATTTATTGGTCCAGTGGTGAGGATTTTTGTTTTCTTCACACTGAGGTGTAACCCATACTGAAGGCTGAGATCTTTGATATTCATCCATAATTATCTTAAGCCCTCTTCGCTTTCAATTAGCAAGGCTGTATCATCTGAATATCACAGGTTGTTGATGAGTCTTGCTCCAATTCTGATGCCACGTGCTTCTCAAAACTGTAACCATCTTTAAAAGTCCCATGAGGTTCCACTGAACAAAAACTACCTATGTCAGTTGTCATTGAGCCAGTTCCAACTCATGATGGCCCCATGTATATCATAGTAGAATTCTGCTCCATAATATTTTCAATGCCTGATTTTTCAAAAAAAATAGAGTGTCAGACATTTTTTCTGAGGTATCTCTGGTGGACTCAAATCACCAACTTTTCAGTCAGCAGTCAAGTGACTTAACCATTAACCCTACCTGACATGCTAAATGAATACTAAAACTCCAAAATTTTGTAGAGGTCATACAAGAGTTGCAAGATTGGAAAGAGCATTTTCTTTCTCTTAGTAACTTTTACTAATTAGACATCTACTTTGGGTTTTACTCAAAGCACAATATTTGAATGATAGAGGATGAGGCACACATCCATGTTTCAGATGGGACAAAATACGTAGTATTCACTTTTCTGAGTCATATAAAAATTGGAGTGCAGTCCAAGCTATTGGTTTCTGACATTTAGGTAGGGGTATTGCCCTTCAGGAGTCCTGTTATGACACTGTTGGATAAGCACTGAACTGCAAACTACAAGGTCAACAGTTCAAACACACCAGCTGTTCCTTGGAAACCCTATACTGACTCAGAACTGACTCAAGGGCACTTAATCACAACAACAACATTGTCCTTTGTGATTGTTGCAGAAATATTCAAAAGATTCTAGCTTACCACATCTCCTTTCAATAAACCTGAGCAATTGGAGTTAACTTTGAGTCATAGAGCTCTGCAAAATGAATGGGATTTGACAGACACTTAGCTCTTCTGGATGAATTGTTTAACTTCTTTCTCTAGTAGATTTTCCAGCTGTAAAATAGAGATCATTCAGGGGGAAAAAAAGAATAATAAATTAGTAAGCTATTTTTGTGCCCCTGCGTCTATGTGGTTATAGAAAATTGTAATAAACCATTTATGGAATATTGTTTTATTAAATGTCAAGCTTATACATTATTTAAGAGTGTAAGTGCACAAGTTACAGCTACATTAATAAGCTTCAAATGAGAAATACGTTTAAGGTAGAATAATGAGACAGGTAAGTTGCTAATGTTCGTTGGACAAAGACTGATTCATCAATGTAGGGAAAGATCTTTACCAACTAAACCTGAAGTCCTAGGAATTCTAGGCTGAAATTCTATTTAACCCAGGTTGAGTAGATAATCTCAGTTATCCAATTAAACCAAAACTCTCCATTCCCGAATCACTGTCAGTCATCCAAGTTTTATGAGAAAGCCTAAGTCAATACAGAACCTTGTGAATACAAATAATACAAATAAGTTTCAGACATGGATATGCAGTTCATGGGTGGCGCAGATGGTGGAGTTTTGAGTCAACATGGAGGTACCTCAGAAGAAAGACCTGGTGATCTGCTTCTGAAAAATATGTCATTGAAAACCCTATGGAGCACAGCTTCTGACACACATGGGGTCACTATGAATACTGGTTCTGTAGGTATATGTGTATTGGGAAGGAACTCTCTGAATTTATACCTATATATTGATATGTTGCTGTTGTTAAGTGCTGCTGAGTCGGTTCCAACTCATAATAACACTGTATAGGCTTTCCAACGCTTAAAATCTTTGTGGGAGCAGACAGTTTCATCTTTCCCCCACACCAGAGCGACTGGTGTGTTTGAACCTCTGAACCTCTGACCTTGTAATTTGCAGTGCAGTTCTTATCCTATGGAGCCACTGCATTCCTATATGTCCACGATGCATCAATCGGTGGAGGTTTGTGAGTTGCTATAATGCTGAACAGGTTTCAGTGGAGCTTCCAGACTAAGATGGACTACGAAGAAAGACTTAATATCTACTGGTAATTAGCCAGTGAAAATGCTGTGGACCACAGTTCTCCAATCCACAACTGATCATGGGAACAGTATAGAACTGGAGAGTGTTCTATTCCTTCTGTTATGCATGGAATCACCATGAATTATGGGTTGACTGTTGATGTTATGTGCCATTAAGTCAGTTCTGACACATAGTGAGCTTTCTGAGGAGTGGCTGGTTGAACTTGAACTACCAACCTTGCAGTCCAGTGCATCAACCCACAGAGCCACATCAGGACTTCTGCGGGCTGACTAGACAGCAGCAAACAACAATAACAATACATTGATCTACTGGGTGCATAACCAATCTAATAAAATATGAAGACATTCAGAGAAACCGGACTAGACCACTTACAGTTTCCAGAATCTGTGCCTATTTGAGCTGTGTGACCACACAGAGGTGGCCAGTTAGAAAGAAAGAACTAATATCAGAAGTTGGAAATTTTTTTTCCTATGGTGGAACACCTGTAGAATTTTAGAAATAATGCCCCACCCTTGAAGCCAGTAGATCCCCACAGTAACCTGGTAAGAAGGGGCATATCCCATTTTGTAGATGGCAAATAAAATCCAAGTTCATCCCATAGATAATGTGAGACAAGCAGTATCTATAATCAAAGTCAAGACTCTGGACTTCTGGCCTTGAACTCTGCCCACTTGTGCTCTTTAAACATCCTCCCTGACTTTATTAAGATCTAGTCTCCCATTAATATTCACACTGGCTGCCCAATGCCCAAGATGTGTTCTTTAGAAGAGATTTTTAAAGAATCAACAAACCTGGTGGTATATTCGTTTCTTGAAATACTGTTCTAATGCTTTTTAACATGAGAGTTGGGTTGACAGAAAAGAAAGAAAGGCGTGGGGAGCAACCCAGCTAAAGGCAGTTTCATTAATAATAGCTTTTTCATTCTAACTTGGCCATATTTCAGGGCAAAACCTGTTTTTTCCCACTGGGTTCACAAACTATCATTAGTTACACATGTGCAAGAGAGTTTTTAAAGAGATGCCATGATTTCTACAGAGATTACATACAAAGGATAAAAATCTCCCCTCATTACCATCACCCACCCCTCTCCAGGAGAAAGTTGGCATACATTATCTCAATCCAGGGTGTTTTTTCTCCCTTTGTTGCCTGATTTTCTCCTTAAAACTCCCCTAGAGATCTAGAGGTTTTAACCTCTTGAACAAAGGGGGAGAAAAATCTGCACTTTTTTTTTTTTTTTTGACAATGTGAGATGTTTATCTTTCTTATTTTATAAAATTGAAAAATATATACCTGTCAAAACAGGTTATTTAAAGTTTATGGACATTCAGAACTTTTACTAAGATACAGCAAAGAAACAGTAATGTTTAGCATTCTTGCTGTTGTTCTTTTGAGTCTGTTCCATTCATGGCGGTCATGGATATAACAACAGTAAATATTGCCTGGTTCTGCAGTATCTTCATAATCATGGGTATGTTTCATTCTACTATATGGCTACTGTGTGGGTCCATCTCACTGAGTTTCCATGATTTTCACTGACCCTTTACTTTAACTAGAATGTCCTTTTTTTAGAGATTGGTCTTTTCTGATGATGTGTACAAAGTAAGAGAACCGTTGTCTTGCCATCCATGCTTCTAAGGAGCATCATGGCTACATTTCTTCTAAAACTGATTTCTTCATTCTACTGACACTCTATAAAATATATTCTATAAAATACATACAAACTAAAAGAAATTTGTTGCCTGGAGTATGTTTTTCATTTTATAAAAGTATAATTTTCACAGCTATTCTAAGGAGTCAATGCTTCCAATACATCTGATATCTGGTGCTTTGGGATAGTTTCCATTTTGCAGATGGAAATACTGAGACATAGAAAGGAACATCTTTTATTCTTCGGCGATGCATGAAGTGTGTAGACTCTGATCTGTAATTTCATCTACCATCGAATACCCATAGAGAGAAATAACAACACGGTAGGATCTTCAAGAATGGGATCAACTAGAAGGCAACTAACAACACAGTAGTGTCTTATTGGCATTTTTTAAATGTATGAGAAGTTAAATCCAATGGGAGCAACTTTTGAAAGATGTTCCTCAGGTGGATAGAAGTGACTTTGCAGTGGCCTTTCTGAAGTGCTGTGGCACTGTAGGATAAGCACTGTGCTGCTAACTGGAAGGTCAGTGGTTCAAATCCACCAGCTGCTCCTTGGAAATGTTATACAGAGTTGCTATGAGTCTGAACTGATTAGATGGCACTTAGCAACAAAACAATCTGCAATGGAATTTTCCACGACCAGTCAAGACCAGCCATCCCTTGGAAACCCTGTGCAGGGTCACTATGAGTCAGAATCGACTCAACAGCATTTAACAGCAACATTCAAGACTTTAGACCAATGACCACTCTCTCAGTTGAAAAACAAGAAATCATATGACCTTAGGCTGGAATCAGCAACCAAAGACACCCAGAGGAACAATGCCCAGGACAATGTTGAGCACCCTAGCGATGTGGATTTGCCAGGTCTATGGTGTTCCTCTCCCACCCCTGTATTGCATCCTCAGAGGTTCCCAAGTGATTTTGAAAGTCATCCAGGACTAAACTCAGAAAAGAATGTGCAGCAGCCTGGCATTCATGATTGGCTTTAATAACACTAAGAAGGCACTTCTCTTGTACTTTCTCATGAGCTGCAACTCACAAAGTTGCTTTCTCACTTCAGCAAACAGGGACAGGGTCCTCTTGTGTTCTAGGTTCTGTGGCAACTCTCAGGAAACAAGCAAAAGGAGCTTTTCATGCTGAATCCAAAAGCTGCTGCTATGAGACTGTTACTGAGATAGAGTCAGGGTGACTGTGAAATCTGTACAAACAGGGTTAAAGGCAGAAGACTCATCCTGATGGACACAGGCAAGCCAAGGTTGACAGAGGCTTGTCAGTATGAGTGAACAGAGGGCAGTGTGCCTGAGTACAATCCCAGGTATGAGAGTGAGGAAGGGCCTACCTCAGGAATGGATGTATGAACAGACCACAAAGGGTGACCTAGGACCTTGTATGTTCCTGGTGCACTCCACAATGATCACACCCACGCGTCTTCTTAGAGACTGAATGACCAAATGGACAATGGTCAGACCATATATAACAAGAGAAATCTGACCCACAACTGGAAGCAACTGGCCCAGGAAACCAACCAATAACCCCTGTAACCATGGGTACAAAACAGTCAGGACTTCATTACAAACAGTCAGCTTCTCTAATTTTTGCTCCTACTTCCAACATCAGATCAATCAACAGAGAACTGATATAAGATTGTACGTACCGTTGTGGGTTAATGCACCAGACTGCAAAGCCGTTTGAACTGCAAGGTCAGCGGTTCAAGCTCACCAGCTGCTCCTCGGAAACCCTATATAGGGTCGCTATGGATCAGAACCAACTCAACAGCACTTCAGAACAACAACTTGTGGAAAAATGAGTACCGCCGTAATAAAGTGCCCCAAACTATTGTTGTTATTGTTAAGTGCCATCGAGTCAGTTCTGACGCATGAGCCCTGTGTAGGGTTTCCAAGGAGCAACTGGTGAGTTTCAGCCACCAACTCTGTGGTTCAAACCAACCTTGTGGTCCAGTATTTGGTCTCACTGATCCACACAAGGACTTCCAAACTAGGTGTTGCTATGACAAGAGAATTATGTTGTCTCACAGTTCTGGATTCAGGAATCTGAATTCAGGGTGTAAGTAGGGCCATTCTCTCTCTGAACCCTAGAGGAAAGAATCCTTTTTGGCCTTGTCCAATTCAAGTAGCCCCAGGCATTCTTGACTTGCAGCTGCAACACATGCCTCTGTTGTTTTCTGGTGTTTTTCCTTCTCTGTCTCTTCTCTTTTTAAGGTTACCCCTCTGATAGTTTAGGATCCACCCCATTTCAGTATGACCTCGTGCTAACTGTTAACATTTTCAAAGGTTCTATTTCCAAACAAGATCTCATTTTCAGAAGGTTCAAACTTCAACATATCTTTTGGGGAACGGAATTCAATTTATAGTAAAGTGTTTCTGCAATGGCAATTTCCATCACAGTACTGAAATTGTCAGTGAGACAAGCAGTTGTGATGAATAATATGTAGAGCTATTTTCAGGAGCAGCTCTTTCCTAGCTCACCAGGCTACCCCATTCCTACAATCATCACGTAGGAGACTACATCTATGCAATTCATATTTCCGGGACCCTAGTGTGTCCATGAATTATACCCGCAACAAACTGCAGCAGGCATGCTACCATTCCTCCTGTCCTGGACAGTGCTCATCAGGGGATTCTCCTGCCCTGAAATGGGATTGAACCTCATCTCAGGTCACTGTCTTCATACGGTCACATCCATGATCGAAATACAGGTGTTCTCTGACTTAAAATGGAGTTCCCTTCCAAACTGCTCTGTCATAAATTCATTCTGACGTAAGTCAAATACCTCTCTTTTTATTTTTAAAAACTTTTCATTATTATTGTATTTTGTTGTCAATATCTTTATAGTCCCATCTTTGTCTTTTGGAAGTTGGAAACATTACATCTGAGTGTTAACATCAGCAAATGTTAACATTTGCTACAATAGTGTATCATTATATGTGACTGTTGTTATTACATGCCATCCAGTCAGTTTCAACTCATCCTGACTCCTTATAGAGTTTCCAAGGAACTGCTGGTGAATTCGGACCACTGACTTCAGGTTAGTAGTACAATGCTTATCCTACATATTATTAACGATAAAATGTATAACAGTAACAACAAAAAGATGCTCCATCATTGTGTTCTATCATTACTTGAATATGTCCTAAGTTAAGAACTACCTGTACCACTCTCCCGATCTACATGACCATGCCTTGAATTGGCCAAACACAGAGGTAGGGCAGAGTGAAGGTTTGAACTCAGATAGGAGGGGCATCTTTTTAGAAGATTGTTGTTGTTAGGTGCTGTCGAGTCATTTCCGACCCATAGTGACCCTGTATAGGGTTTCCAAGGAGCAGCTGGTGAACCACCGACCTTGCAGTTCAAATGACTTTGCAGTCTGATGCATTAGACCACAGCGCCACACCAGGACTCCTTTTAGAAGACTGAAGAAGCCCCAAAAAAAGCTTCCTTGAAGTGGAGAAAACCCACTTTTCTCTAAAATGGTCAGTCCCACCCTTGAATAATCTAAGCTCCTCAGCAAGACAAAGCCATTGATTTACTCCCTGCAGTGAACAAGCAGCTCCCACCCTCCCCGCATCCCCTACTGACTCAATCCCATGACAGTTTCCATCTGGGGAAGAGACAGCTGGACTTTCCCGTGGGGGCCTGGCACTATCTAGAAACCAGGCAGGCCTTAGAACTGTCCCCAGCAGCAGGCACTTACCTCTTATTCTGCTTTCAAAGCTCAGTTGTGTTTTCTGAGGCAAGGCCTGTGCTCCAGGCTCCTCCTTCACTTGCCTGTTTCTGTCAGGGAGGTTTCTGCTGTGTGGAGTTCTCTGCTCCTGGGACCCAGGATTATCTCCATAAACTGTCAGCTTTTCTGCTCCCTGACAGAAGCATCCCAGAGTGAAATGCTCAAGGTTCCTACAAGGCTTCTGAAAAGATGTGTCCACACCCAAGCCCACAGGTCTGCCTTGGTGTCTCCTAGGAGATGGGACAGTGAGGTCCTGCCCTCCTCAACATATTGCAAAGTCAAGCTTCACCTTGAGACCCAGCAAAAGTCACCTCTGTACCTTCATGATCCCAAGAAATGCAGGCTCCACACCCAGGGATGTGTTGGACACCACCACAGCTAAAGCACCACAGAAATTCATTGTCCAGTCAATGAAGGACACCAAGTCCCACAGCAAGCTCATCATCACAAGTGAAGTGAGGAAACAGACAAAGACCACTCCAAAGGTATTGACTCAGAACTTGCTGTAACACGGAGTCAGTCACCATCACTTGTGTTTGGCAGGGACTCAAAGACAGGCAGGGGAGAGGGAAAGAAGCTTTTTGGTGGAAAAAAAGAGGAACCTTCAGGTCCCTTCCACCACATGTCTGTCAGTTTGTTGTACTGTGGTGACTTAACTTTTTCTGTGATGCTGAAATCTATGCCACTGGTCTTTCAAATACTAGCAAGGTCATCCATGATGGATAGGTTTCTGCAGAGCTTCCAGATTAAGACAGAGTAGGATGAAAGATCTGGTAATCTACTTCTGAAAATCAACCAATGAAAACCTTATGGATCATAACAGAATACTGTCCAATATAGTGTTGGGAGATGACCACAGCAATGGACTCAAGTAGGAAGACGAATGGACCAATGAGGAAGATGGTGCAGGTCCAGGCAGCATTTCATTTTGTTATACATGGGGCCCCCATGGCTCAGAATCACTTCACTAACCACTAATAACAATGACAACATCAGAGGAGCCCCAGTGGGGACTGTAGGCTAGGGGTGAACTAGAAGCAGTCACCCTATGTGTTTGGTTGTTGTTTTGTTAAAGGGCTGTTGAGTCAGTTCTAACTTATAGAGACCTTGTATAAGGTTTCTGAGGAGCAGCTGGTGGGTTTGAACTGCCAATCTTGTGGTTCGCGATCCAGTGCTGATCCTACAGTGCTATTATACCAGAAGGCCTGTGATTGGTTAGGGTAGCATATTTGGCTTTCTCTGGTTGATCCTATGTTGGAAACAGGAGCAAAAATTAGAGAAGCTGGCAGTTCTTCATCAAGTCCTGGTTGTTTCGTGCCCTTGATTAGAGGGGTTGTTGGTTGGCTTCCTAGGCCAGTTGCTTCAGGGTGTGGGTCAGAGTTCTGTTGTGATATACAGTCTGGCCATTGTCCATTTGGTCACTCAGGCTCTCAGAAGACACGGATGACTGTGATCAACTGCAAAGTGCTCTAGGAACATCAGCAGTCAAGATGACCCAAAAAGGATTTGTCAGATTTTTGTGAGAAATGGTTCTGTTGTTAGGGATATGAGTGTCCGAGGAGACATCACCTTACATTTCTATCTATTCCAAATAGGCAACTGGAAGCTAGCAACATGTCCAGGTAAACCCTGCAGATGTCTGATGTTCTGTCTACCTCTGTCGCTGGTACTCTCCTGCCAACCCCTTCCTTGCAAAAGCATTCAAAAGGCAGCGTACTCCACCCATTAAAAATGGAAGGTGGAAGGAATGAAGGTAGAAGGAGCTGTGCATTTTTAACTAGAGGTTCTGTCCAAAGGGAAACTGCCATGGGAGGCAATGTGGGTCAGGGGAGCAGGATATAACTCTCAGGAAGGTCTAATCAAAATTCTGATAATGTCTACCCAAACTGCAGTGGATGTCCCTAGAGGGGCCATTGTTGCTATCATTAGCTGCTACAGAGTCAGCTCCCGACTCATACCAATCCCATGTAATACACTGCCCAATCCTTGTACTCGCCAGCTGATCAGACCTTTGTGATCCACAGAGTTCGCATTAGCGGATATTTTGTAAGTAGATCACCAGGCCTTTCTTCCTGGTCCATCTTAGTCTGGAAGCTCCTCTGAAACCTGTTCAGCATCATAGCAGTCCACAAACCTCCACAGACAGATAGCTGTGCATGAGGTACAGTGGCCAGGAATCAGTCTCCTGCATTCCACTGATTCAAAGTGACACTGGATAGTGTGATCGGTCTACACAAGAACCTTATCTTTCTCCCACGGAACAGCTGGTGGGTTTGAACTGCCACCCTTATAGTTGGCAGCCCAGTGCCTAACCCATAGTGCCACCAGGAGTCTCCTGCATTGTTGTTGTTAAGTGCCAACAAATTGGGTCCAACTCATAGTGACTCTGTATAGGGTTTCATGCAACAGTTCTACCATTGAATCATAACTGCCTCCCCAAATGCGTTATTAAGAGGATTGTGTTAAAAACTTGTTGGTTCCCACTCTGCCCTGGCTTATTCTTGTTGTTGTTGTTGTTAAGTGCCATCGAGTTGGTTCTGACTAGATGCAACTCTGTATAGAGTTTCCAAGGAGCAGCTGGTGAGCTTGAACTTCTAGCCTTATGGTTCAAACTGACTTTGCAGTCTAGCACATTAATCCACAGCGCCACACCAGGATGCTTAAAGGCTAAGGTGCACCTGACCCAAGCCATGGTATTACCTTACATGCAGGCAAAATCTGGACAGTGAATAAGGAATACCATAGAAGAGTTGATGCTTTTGAGCTATGGTGTTGGAGCAGAATATTGAAAGTGCCATGGACTGCCAAAAGAACCAACAGATCTGTGTTGGAAGAAGTGCAGCCAGAGTGCTCCTTGGAGGCCAGGATGGCCAAACTTCGTTTCTCATATTTCGGACATGTTGTCAGGAGGGACCAGTCACTGGAGAAGGATATCATGTTTGGTAGGGTGGAAGGTCAGAGAAAAAGAGGAAGACCCCCAGTGAGATGCACTGGCAAAGTGACACCATCAATGGATTCAAGTGTGGCAACAATAGTGAAGTTGGCCCAGTATCGGGCAGTGTTTCGTTCTGCTACGCATAAGGTCACTATGAGCTTCCCAGACCATCCCCTTTATATTTCTGTTTACTTGAATGATGAAGCAAGGACTATAACATTTCTTGAAATCAAAAACTGATGGGGGATGGTAGG
The DNA here is from genome assembly GCF_000296735.1 of Chrysochloris asiatica. Lineage (NCBI taxonomy): Eukaryota > Metazoa > Chordata > Mammalia > Afrosoricida > Chrysochloridae > Chrysochloris > Chrysochloris asiatica. The sequence continues at coordinate 18,022,324 of NW_006408567.1, read as the reverse complement.
GTTTTGACTATACTGTAATTTAACCAATCATTTCAGCATTTCAGAGGGCATGCTGCTGGAGAGAATCCGGGGGAGAAAGAGAAAAGGCAAGATCAGCATTGAGCACAGCTTGTTTGTGTCTATTTTTGACAGTACTCTGCATTATGTATAGTGTCTCTCTGCCAGAGTGAATCACGTGAACTCAGATAGGGTTATATACTCAAGTATTTTGGAATTAAATCCTACCTATTTCAACTTTTTAAAAGTACAAAAAAGCTAAACCCGTTGACAGCTAATTGATGACAGCGCATAGAGATCCCATCGGTTACAGAATAGAATTGCTCCATAAGGTTTTCTAGGCTGCAACCTTCAAGCAAGAAGATTACCAGGACTTTCTTTTGAGGAGCTGCTTGGTGGGTTTTATTTTGAAATAAAAGGACCAAGGAAATTTTGGATTCTGACCTAGGAATGTAATCTAGAATCCAAGGTAGTGCTTGTTGGACAAAAATGCCAAAATGCATGCATTTTCAATAAGGGAAGACAGTCAACAGATGACAACATATAAAAGAAGAATACCCCCTCGGCCATATGTGGAGACCACACAAGTTACTATTTTTACAGATTGTGTTGGGGTTGAGTGCTATACACAAATAGATACTGTCCTAGTGGCGCTGTGGGATAAAAGCACTGGATTCCAAGGTTGGTTTGACACACAAGGTTGACAGTTCAAATTCACCAGTCGCTCCTTGGAAATTCCATATAGGGTCGCTATAAGTCAGAACCAACTTGATGGCACTTAACAACAACATCATGGAAATCAACATGCCAAAAGACATAGGATGGGACAAGGACAATGTTAGAAGGAATAGCTGAGAACTAATGAAAAGCTGTGAAAGGGACCAGCTAGATAAGAGAGAAAGAGAAAATTCTTAGGGTTTTTCACTTTCTTAAATAGTGGTTGCTTTAAAAAACCCTTAATGAAGATGCTCTAACTTTATTGTCAGGACCAACACTAGATAAACTGTGTGTGGACTTAGACACCATTCACACTTATTCTTCACTCTTTTTTCCCAACTTGGCTTTGCAATCTCCCCCAGTCCTCTAACATTAATTCCTTCACTTACACTAAAGTGTAAATGACCAAGAAGGGATCTGAACAAGCAACATGCCTCCTAAAATATTTGCCAAAATATAGTCCAAATTTCCCAATCCATTCACAACTGTCAATATTTTTTGTAACATTTTTTTCAAAACTGATGTAAAAGCAAATATGGAAGAAAATTAATATCTATTAACTAGCATCTGGGGTCCTGATATGGCACTGTAAGATCAGTACTGAACTGCTAACCTCAAGGTTGGCAGTTCAAACCCACAAGACATTCCTTGGGAATGCTATATAGGGTTGTTATGAGTTGAAACCGACTCAACAACACTTATCAACAATAACAACCAACATCTGGAAGTGAGTCCATGGATATTCTCTGTAGTTTCCTGAATATTTGGAATACTTTATGATATGCATTGAGAAATACAGTGAATGATTGATCCTACAGAGAAAGTCTACTTTAATTAATACAGGCACCATGTTGGGTGCTTTGTCTGACCTGGGATGGTCCAATACCCTATGTGCTCTTTAGCATCTTCTAGGGAGGTTTTACAATATATCACGCTTGCTACTCATCCCAAACTAATTCAATAAGAATCTCAGGGGAAGCAGCCTGGAAACACTGGTGTGTTTTAAAAACTCCACATGTGATTTCCCTGGGCAGCCAGGGTTGAGAAACTCTAGTTTAAAAAATAATCAGCAGAATATTTTAAATAGGTGCCTGCTAATTCTTAGGTATTTAAATTCACAGCATGAAAATCTTTTTTACCTTTTTCTTATTGCCAAGAACCATTTGAAATCTATGTGCCATCCTACACCTCCTACCATCTACCATCTTCAAGTCTCAGCTCTGTTTCCTTTTCTTTTTGTTCCACACCGCCACCAACAACATCAGTAAGACCAAAAAGAAGGGGAAACAGAGCTGAGGCATTCTCCTTAAACTATCTGGATATCTAAACCTTTAAGATGTAGATGAGCAGAAGGGTGCTTCAGAAGTACCAGTAGCTAGGGGCTGAAATTGTTGGTCCCCAAGGACATTTTGAGATTTAATTGGTATAAGAAACCTTCAAAGTGTTTTGTTTTCTCTTACCCAAACAGCCAACATATTATCTACCTTTCAGTCACTCTTTATGTAAAATTATGTATTAAAGATTTATTTTCTTCTGTAATTTTTGGAGATACATTACTAAGCAGTGCTTAGTAGTAGTTGGTTTTCCAGCTAGTATGAATCCTTAATAAGCATGAGGCCAAATTTTGATCAATCTGTAAGATGCATTTTTTACAGCTAAAGTTTATGCATATACATATGTGTGTGTGTGTTTATGTTCCCATAACTTGCTTTTGTAAAACTGGTATTCACCTTTTTATCCATGGAGCATGCTACTAGAGATCCAGCACGTGAAACTATTTTAGGAAAAGAGAAAGGAGGAAAACCCTTTGCCCTGTGCCTGCTATTGTCCATATTTCCTTTATCACTCACCTTTCTGGGGATAATTTAACATGATTTAGTTGGATTCCTGAGAATCCCTTGTGTTTAGCTACAGGGAAAAATTTCTAGAATTTGTCATCAGACTTTGAGCATGCATTATTTTATAGAAAACATTTTTAATAAAGGTTCCCCTACATGCTAGATTCAATTTTATAAAGCTTTGTTGGGGTAAATAAAAAAGGCAATAGGTAAGGGTTTCATGTGGATTTGGTTTTATTTGTTGGCCTGCTTGCTGGCTGGCTTGCTTGCTGAGACTTGGGGTTGGTGGATGGAATTCTAGTTAGCATTCTCCTAAATGGTACTGACATAGTTTTCCTTCCCTTGTGCAAAGTTAAACCTTTTGACACAAGTACATAGAGCTGTACTTGCTTCAGTTCACACTGTATTCCTTTGTACATAATTTATACTTGCATGGTTCTTTTCAGCTCCAAGAAATAAAAATAAAAAGATCTCAGGTGTTTCACACCTGGGAGGTTGGCATCCACATGGGTGGGCATGCCATAGATACAGGCATAGCTTGCCAGGTGAGTCCAAAACCTGTCAAGGTGTTAGAAGTTGTGATTTCTAGGACGTCAGGAGGGACTTGGAAGCAGACTGACTACAACAAGATTCAGGAAGAAGAGATCTTTCCTGAAGAATTTACAAACAGATTGATAACTCTCCAGGTCTTTGCCTTGGAAATGTGAATAGTTTGAATATCTGAGAAATGTATAAGTTTTGCCAGCTGACTTAACTAAATCCAGCACTGAGAACCAAGAAGCAGATAGAACAAAGGCATTTCAGCAGGTTAGTTAACTGAGTTAAAACCTGGGTGATACCTATGGTTACCATGCTCAACTGCTTACTGAAAGGTTGGAGGTTCTAATCCATCCATAGACACCTCGGAGGAAAGACTTGCAATTTACTTCTGAAAAATTAACTGTTGAAAACCCTATGGAGTACAACTCTACTCTGATACACTTGGGGTGGGGATGAGTGGAAGTCAATGCTGATGGCAACAGAAACTAGAAAGCTGAGAAGCATCCTTTCAGGGGCAACTGGACTAAGCTGAGAAAATTGGGACTCACACTCCTCATTTCCTACACCTTCACTCCTCTCTTCACCCTCTCTACCCTCTATAGTAGTCCACGGTCTCCCTATTAAAACCTGCACTGAAGCACTGACAGTTTTCGTTTGGTGAGTTCCTCTATTTTGTCACATCTTCAACCTTATTTCTCATTGTGAAACGAAAGGCTTTTCTGTCTGTTGTAAGAATTTACATGGACAGCAGCTGTGCCTTTCAGTCACAAAACTTAAAGTAATTGGAGATGGATCTTTATTACTGTGCATCTGAATTCCACTTAGCTTATCAATCCCCATTTTCTGGAAAGTAGCAGGAAAAATGTTTGCCAAGTTTAGGTACCTCAGTTACTTAGGGTTGACATAGGTTGTTAGGGGTTAAATTGCGACCCCCAGAAGGATATGCTGAAATTGTAACCCTCCTTTGTACCTGTGAGTTTGCCCTCATTTGAGAAAACATGTTCTTCTTTGCGGTGCTATCAATTAAATTAAGGAAGTAGTAGCTGAGTAGGATGGGTCAAAATCCTAGTACGCTCTTCTAAAAGAGGACAGACTTGGAAAGAGGACTACATACAGGATGAAGACAGCATATAAGGATCTGTGTATAAATGAAGGATGCTAAGAAATACCCAGTGCTTTAGAAGCTGATGAGGACCCTGGATGATGCTAAGGTAGAAGCATTGGGCTGCTACCAAAAGTTCAGTGGTTCAACCCACCAGCCACTACTCTGGAATAAATGAAGTTGTCTGCTCTTGAAAAGATTTACCGTCTCAGAAACCTATATATGTTGGTTATGGGTCCACCATTCATCTGTCAGTATGTCATACTGTGGTGGCTTTTGTGTTGCTGTGATTTTGGAAGCTATGCCACTGGTATTTTAAATACAAGTAGGATCACCCCTAAAGGAGCTCTTGTAGCGTAGTGGTTACGAATCGGGCTGCGAACCTTAAGGTCAGCGGTTCGAAACTACCAGCCGCTCCGCGGGAGAAAGATGAGGCTTTCTACTCCCGTAAGGATTTACACCCTCGGAAACCCTGTACAGGGTCGCTATGGGTCGGACCCGACTCGATGGCACTTAACAACAACAACAACAACAACAAGGATCACCCCTAGTGGACAGACTTCAGTAGAGCTTCCAGACTAGGAAAAAAGAGAGACAGACTACATCTCAACGTTTAGCCACCGAAAACCTATGAATAGCAGTAGAGCATTGTCAGGTATCGTGCCAGAAAATGAACCTCTGAGGTTGGAAGTCACTCAAAATACAACTGAGGAAGAGCTGCACCAGAATGAAATGAATGAAGTAGAGCTTTCAGAAACTTCAACTGATGATGGCGCACAACTCAAAACAAGGAGAGACAGCTGCAAACATCCATTAATCGCTATTGTTGTTGTTGTTGTTAAGTGCTATGGTGTCAGTTTTGACTCATAGCAACCTTGTTTCTGAGAAGTGGCTGGTGAGCTGGAACTACTGATCTTATGGTTCAAACCACCTTGCAACCTATCGCATTAACCCACAGCACCACACCAGGCCTCTGAACATGGAATACATGAAGTATGAATCTAGGAAAATTGGAACTTGTTAAAAGTGAAATGGAATGCATAAACATCTATATCCTAGGTACTACTGCCCTGAAATTGACTGATAATAGCCATTTGAATCCCGCAATCATATGGTTTGCTTTGCTGGCAACAACAAATTCCAAAGGAATAGTGCCACGGTCATCATCAAAAAGAACATTTCAGGATATCTCTTAAAGTACTCTATTGTCTGTGATAAGCTAATACCCAAATGCTTATAATGAAAACCAGTCAATACTATTATTTAAATGTACACACCAACCACTATTATTTAAATGTACACACTGACCACTATAGTCACTGATGATGAAATAGAATTAAAGAATTCTACCAACTTCTTAAGTCTGGAATTGATCAAACATCCTATCAAGATGTATTGATAAATACTGGTTATTAGAACGTGAAGGCTAGAAACAAAGAGGAAGGATCAATAGTTGTAAAAATAGCATTGGTGATAGACATGATGCTGCAGATTGCATAATAGGATAATACCAATGACTTATTCCTTTTCAAAACATAAAAAGATGACTACACAAATGGACCTCACCAGATGAAATACACAGGGACCAAATTGACTATATGGTGGTGGTTATGTGCTTTGGAGTTGGTTCCGACTCCTAGCGACCCTGTACAGGGTTTCCGAGGCTGTAAATCTTTACAGGAGCAGAACGCCTCATCTTTCTCCCACGGAACAGCTGGTCGTTTCAAACTGCTGACCCTGAGGTTTGAAGCCCAATTCATAACCACTACGTTGCAGTGTAGGGTGCATTTTAAACCTAATGACTTTTGAGATTTAAAGAGTAGATTAGCCTCAGAGAGAAGAAAGGAAGCACAAAGGAAGAACAAATGGATGCCTTATGGTAACAATCGCTAAGAAACATGAAGTTACAGAAGCTAAGGCAAGGATTTCCCCTAAGAGCCATCTGAGAGACAGAGCCTTCTCTCTCTACTCTTTAAAGCCACCCACATGTGGTATTTCTGTTATAGCAGCACTAACAGTCTAACACAGGTACCCACCCCACACTACTGTTTGACAACCTAGATAGCAAGGACAGTAGGATTTTTAAAAGAATGAAAACCTAAGATTAGATCAGGCAGAAAAAAGCCAAAATGAACTGAATTAATGAAATCAACCTTCCCTAAGTACTTTCAGTGTGTTGGCAAGATGACCACAGCTGGAGCTATGACACAGACAAGCACAATCAAGGCCCTGGAGAAGCTTAATCTGGAGGCAATAACAAAAAAAGCCAGAGAGAACTCAGCTGAAGGGCAGCAACTTGAACACAGTCCAGCAGCAGCCACGGCTCTTCCTGTACTAGTGATTCCACGTCCTCCAGTGGGCACCTTCAGACTTAATTATAGGTTGCGTTTCAAAGTGGCCTATCTGCATGATGCCTTATTAAAAGTACTGCTCGCTAACTCTATTTTTAGAGTCTTAATCATGTTACCCTTTGATTTGGAATTGGGACAGGTTAGAACTAATTACATCAGAGTCTTTAAAGAGCTTCAAATAACTAAGGATGATCTGTCCCTATAGCCCCACACATTGTGTTGACCTACTGCTCACACTTCAGGGAATAGCCACTGGTCAGCAGTAAAGCTGGGACACTTTAGAGGTGGTTTCCAGTGACTGGATGTTCTCAAGTAGAACTGAGAAGCCCAAGGTGTCATCTAAGAGGGAGAGCTACCATGTAACCTGATCCACTATCGAAATCCCCAACAGAAGCAGGAGATATTGAATGGTTTAAAATCAGGAAAGGTGTGTGCTAGGGTTGTATCCTTTCACTATATTTATTCAATGTGTATGCTGAACAGATAACCTAAGAAGCTGCATTATGTGAAGAAGACTGTGGTATCATGATTGGAGGAAGACTGATTAGCAAGTTGAGATATGCAGATGACACAACCTTGCCTGCTGGAATCAAAGAGGACTTGACATTCTCACT